>NC_045544.1:48919965-49252107 GCF_009769535.1 Thamnophis elegans | reverse complement strand
GCAGGAAGAGAATGCACAAGACTTGTATGAAAACATATTGTACATCCGCCTAAGCTAACAAACTGAATGTGAAGAAAGATGTTGAAGGAACTAAGAACAAAGTGAAAAGAATGAAGTTACAGAGTGCTATACAAGTGTGTAGTTATGCTAATGGGAAGCATAAAAAGATACTTGGTAAAATGAAGAACTGAAGAAAAATTTGATACAAGAAAAGGCTGCAAAGAATGAGAGTGGAAATATATAACGTAAAGTTGAAAAGATGGTTCTGTGAGGAGAGATAACAAGCTTCCAGCAAGCAAATGGAATTAAAATGGATATGGAATGAAACTGAAATGATGGTATGCCAGAAGGACCATTTTAGAGATTTCAAAGAGTGGGATGGTCTCTCATGAGGAATAAGACACGCAGGCAAGATGTCTCGGGATGAGAGCTCATAACAGAATCCGAAACTCCCTTTTATTCTTATTCTTATTACACTCATTAGCATACAATGTTATCACTTAGGGCCAGAGCTGGCTATGGCCAGTTACTTTTATAAGTCATTTATCCTGTTTTCCACATCCCATGCGCTTTCATTGTTTCGTGTGCACTATGGCACATCCTGTGGGAGCAGGTCTCTGCAATTATTCCCACATCTCCTCCTTTTTTATATTATCAAAGGAGACCTCCTCTAAGTTCAGATGGACCTCGGTTTCCATGGCCAGAGCATCCGCCCTATTAGAGGGAAGGAGGGTTTTGCACGTTTGTAGCAGGGATGGGAGGCATTGAATACAACAACAAAGTAACACCAGCAATACAATGATGGTTATTATCACAGGAATCAGTGATCTCAGCCAGGAGCCATCAGGTAGCCATGACCACAGAGCCCCCCATAAGTCGATGGTACCAGAGCCATCACTATGCAGGGGGTTGTTACGTACCAAGGATTCCATTTTTTCCACTGTGGCAGAAATATTAGGTTGATTATCATGAATGTACATGCAACAATGTGAATGAATCAAAGCACAAACACCACCTTTTGCAGTCAAAATAATATCCAAAGCAAAACGATTCTGCAATGTTACACTACGTATTTCCCCCAGTTCCTGATTAACTAATTTTAGAGCAGTAATGGTTTCATTAAATATAACAACAGTCCAATTATTTAATTTACACAAATCTCTATAATTCATAGCAACACCTAGTGGAGGGAGAACACCTCTAGAAAATTGAGTCCAGGATGATCCTCCCAACGTCAGGGGGGATTCGGAGAAGGTGTCTTGTTTATTTCGAATTACACTAGGTAATTCTTTCATAGCATATGTACCCGGGACCAACAATCCCAACGTACATACGCCTTGCCAATTTCGTGGAGTCTGTTGGTAAGCCCTTCTACCACATATGAGCCACATATTAGGTATGTCATAAGTTCCTTTTTTCGAGGAGTTGGCAAACTGTACCATGGCCTGCATTTGACTGCAAGCCCAGTATTTATTGACTCCATCTGGCGCTGTTGTATTAATGGCATTACAACAAGTAGCCAATCCATTCCACGGAATCAGAGTCTCACAATTAGTGTAGGTGCCAAGATATGTTGCATTCGTCCATCGGCCTGTGCTAGAAAAACAGTAATGAGCAGGTTCCTGCACACAGGTGGCTACAGCATATGTGATGTAGAGCAAACTTAGCGTTCTAGGCCAGGTAGCTTGTTTCCATCCTGTTTCATTAAAGGGAATAGCGTGTAACACCATGCCACCTTTGCTATCAGCCAGGATATGTAAGCAAATCCAACAATTAGTTAAATTAAAAAGGTGTGAAACCTTCTTCAAGTCCTGTAAATAAGAATTGGGACCCCAGGCCCCCAAGTCATGTGTACTACACCGAGGGAACATCAGCAGGCACCATGTAAGGCCGGACACAGTGAGCAGGTGTCCAGATAATTTCACCATGGTCTTCAACTGCGGCGTAACCATGGCCCCAAGTAATAAGAGAGGCAGGGACTTTCTAGGACGGGTCCGACAGACGTCGGTAGTACACTTGTGGACGTGGAGTGTCTGTGGGAGAAGCAGAAAAATGCCTGCTGGTGGCCGTGAGACCCAGGGTGCCGGTAACATTAAGAAAGTTAAGAGTGTAAAGAGTAAGATTTAAAACATTTTGTATTCCAGGTAAGCCGGGGTTATTTTCCCCTTTATTTTTGGAGTGTGCAGCAAGAGCAGTTTTCAAAGTTTGATTAGCTCATTCCACAATGGCTTGACCAGTGGAGTTATAAGGAATACCAAATTTATGGATAATGGACCAGCGATGGCAAAACGCCGCAAAGGCGGAACTAGTGTAAGCCAGGCCATTATCAGTTTTCAACTCTGTTGGGTTACCCAAAATACAGAAAGTCCGAATACAATGATTAATAACATGTTTGGTGGCCTCACCCCATTGGGGGGTGGCCATAATAAAGCCTGAGTGGGTGTCAATGGAAACATGTAAATATTTCCAAGGGGCAAATGGCAAATATTGAGTCACGTCCATTTGCCACAATTGACAACTTTGCATCCCCCGAGGGTTGACACCTTGGGGAACTGCATGTGCTTGAAGGCTACAGGTAGGACATTGTTGAATAATGGCTGAAGCCTCCTGAGCTGAAAGAGAAAATTGTTTCATAAGAGCTTTTTTATTCTGATGAAAATATGCATGACTATCCCATGGAGTAACTGGGGAAAGGACTAAAATGGAGGAGGCTGCAGAAGCAGCTCCATCCGCCCAGACATTGCCCTCTTGAAGCATGCCCGGAAAAGGCAAGTGGCTACGAATATGGGTGGGGAAGAAGGGACAAACACGACGTTGCAAAAGGAGTTGAAGGGTAAGAAAAAGGCTTAAGAGAGAGTCGTCCAAAGAGGGAGAAACATAGGAATTAGGCAAAGAAATAAGAACACGATACACATAAAGGCTATCCAAAATCAAATTAAAGGGTAAATGGTCTGAAAAGTCTGAAAAGCCAAAATCGTAGCGGAAAGTTCAGCACATTGAGCAGAGGGTTGAGGCGGGGTGATTTTTGTGTGCCAGGATCCATCCTGTTGCCACACACAAGAACCATATGTTTTTCCCCCATCCACAAAAAGCGTCAACGTATCCAAAAGAGGGGAGGTTACCAAGGAAGTAGACAGGGAAAGGAGAACGTTGAGGAAAAGTTGAAAACGGGGATCAGAAGGTAAATGACAAGGCACAAAACCCGACCAATCGGCCAAGGAAAGTTGTAAGACATCAGATGTGGCCAAGAGGGGTTCCCAAACAGTAAGAGAAATGGGGACATACAAACCAGCAAGATCAAAACCAATAAGGCATTTAGCTCGAAAGCGAGCCTTATTTATTAAAAGAGCCATTAAATGAGGCTGGGAACTGATGGACTTATGTGGGGTATGAGGGAGGTGTAACCATTCTACAACGTAAACTTTTTTGTCATGGCATTGTATAAGTGCCCCAGTGGGTAACGGAGGAGTAGCAAAAATTGCCAATGAGAGTGGGTGGTCTGGTAGAGCTCCATCCACCCAATGGGTGGCCATTGCCTCATTTATTAAACTAAACACTTGCTCCTGAGTCGGAGTAAGAATTACAATAGAAGAGGGGCCTAAAGGTCCCTTTAATGCCATAAATAACAGGGCTAATTGTGAAGAGGTAAGAGCCAAAAAGGATCTTACAAAATTTATGGTGCCTAAAATTTGCTGCAAGGCAACCAAAGTCAAAGGCGAGGGTATTTTGATGGAGGGTACTACCGGAGATGAGTACGAGGCCAAAACCTTATGGCCTAAGTAGGAAAAAGGTTCATGGGTCTGAATCTTATCTGGGGCTACTTGAAGACCAAACGTGGCCAATAATGTAACAAGCTCCGATAGCACAAGTTGTACTGTACCCTTTGGGCCAGGAGCCACAACCAAAATGTCATCCATATAATGGTAAACCAAAAAAGTAGGATGAGATTTACGGAAAGATTGTAATGCAAAATCCACAAAAGCCTGACACATAGTAGGGCTATTAAGCATTCCCTTTTGTACTCGGATTCAAACACCACATACTGGGTTCCATTAAGGAACATCCGAGCCAAATCTTTCCAATCCTGCGGTAGCAGTTGATAGGCACCCGCTAGAGAATTAAGAAGTCCTCTGGACTGGTAATTCCATAATCCTTTACCGCAGTTTTTAATTCTTTAATCATTACCAGAGGCACGGGTTCCCAGTCAAAAACAATACCTGCTTGTGTATTTTGGTATGTGACTGGAAACAACTCAGTATCCTGCAAATCGGAGGCGTCTAAACCTCCTTCTTTTATTGCTTTTTGATAAGCTCCTCTAATAATTCCTGGCTGTTGGGCGTGGCCAGAGGGGCTGTCAGCAGTAGTCTGACAGAACGCGGGTTGGGAAAGACCCTCAGGAGCCGTGGGTTGGCAAACCCGTATGTCTGGAGCAGGAGTTGTTAACATAACAGACGTTGTTGGATAAGGAGGTGGATGATTCAGCATGTATCTGAATCAATGTATAGGCTATTTTCCACAGACAAAGAACATCTGGGGGAGCCCTCGGAACTTGGTGGAGGACTGTGCCAATTTTCCTCCATATGTCGGCTTTTAAGGAGCCATGTTCCGGATAAGATGGACAGTTAGCCCAAACGTAAGCAAGCAATTTGACAGCCTCTGATTTAGAGAGAGGCTTGGTAGTTTTTCGGTCTTGGGTGCTTAAATATTTCTTCCTGCCTAATTGCCTAAGCTCTTCAACATGAACTTTCTGAGCTGCAGACATTCCACCTAATACTTCTAATACTTACGAATTAGAGTCAGTCGCCAGTGACGTCGTCGGGTGCACCGAGCCTATTCCAGGCGGTAAGCAGAGGGTTAGCAGGGACGTATCCGTCGGCACAGGATCACGTCGGGGTCACCACGTGTGGTGGTCTCTCTTGAGGAATAAGACACACAGGCAAGATGTCTCGGGATGAGAGCTCAGAACAGAATCCGAAACTCCCTTTTATTCTTATTACACTCATTAGCATACAATGTTATCACTTAGGGCCAGCGCTGGCTATGGCCAGTTACTTTTATAAGTCATTTATCCTGTTTTCCACATCCCATGCGCTTTCATTGTTTCGTGTGCACTACGGCACATCCTGTGCGAGCAGGTCTCTGCAATTATTCCCACAGGATGGTAAGAAATACTATAAATGTTCAAGGAAAAAGTGCTGAAAAAGATTTAATAAATGTGTGACTCTTGAATAATGGTAAAGCTGCAGAAATAGATGGTGTAACTGGGGAAAAGTTTAAATATGAATAAGGTTTGGTTAATAAATGCTACTTTCTGTGTGTGGTGTGAAGACTGCATCCTTAGCAAATGCAAAATCTTCATTTGCCCTTGGAAAGTCTTGTCAGAATGAATGGAAGGAGCACATTTGCATTGGCAAAGTTCCAAAATTTGGACTGGAAAGGTACAAGCAGTTACGAGTAAAATGTTGCAAATGTGATATGACTTTAACCTGGGCTGGTGTGTACATCAGGTCATTGAGAAAGATATGATTGTGAGAAAGGTTTATGTTTATTGAATAAAGTGAAGAGACTTGAATCTTGGAATGCTTTATGCAAGTATGGAGTTGAAAGGAAGGTTGGTTACTGCATTCAGAAACAGTGGCAAATGACGACAATACATAAAAATGCCTTCCCCCTTATGTCATCCCTCTCTTTTCAGTCAGGTAGTCTCCTGTGACCCTAAGGTCATTGGGCAGAGTTTAGAATTCCCTGTCCTTTCAGTGTCTGGTTTAACTCTTCCATCTCCAAATTCTGGTGAAGAAAGATTACTTGGAAGAAATAGATCTGTGATGGCGAACTTATGGCATGCATGCCACAGGTGGCACGCAGAGCCTTCGCTGCGGGAATGCCAGCTGTTCTCCCAGCCCAGCTCTACTGTACATGCAGGGGCCCCCATTAGCCAGTTGGTGTTCGGGTCTCTGCTGCACATGCGTGAGGGGCAAGGCATATGTGGGGGATATGCGAACATGCGTGTTGGGCAAGGTAAATGCACAGGGGGTGCTCGCATTGCATTTTGAGGCCTCTATAGTGTCCCTGTCCTCTGTTTTGGCTTTCAGGTTGGTGCAGAAGGCTTTCCAGGCCCAAAACAGGACACTGGGGTGTTTGTGCGTGCAGCCCCTCCCCCCATTTTGGGCCTGGAAGGCTTCCTGCAACAACCTGAAAGCCAAAAACGGGAGCAGGTGTGGGTGGGGCGCATGCCAGGGGGGGGGCGAGGGAGAATGTGGGATCACGTGCACATACACAGGGGATTGTGTGCGCATGTGCAGGTTTGTGTGATGCACACGCATTGCATTATAGGTCTAGGCACGTGTATTTTCGGCATGTGATGACAAAAAGTTTAGCCATCACTGAAATAGGTTATTATTCGGCATTCTACCAAATAATTTCGTTGATCAGTTGCAAAGAATCAAGAGCCACTCACAATTTTTGAAAAATTTTAATGACTTAGACTACTGATGTTACAATGTTTGTATAAATTGTATCACTAGTCCCTAAAAACTAATGTTTGAAATTATATCAGTATTTCCGTGATAAACAAAATCTTACCCAATAAACTGTACACATAGCAAATCCAACATGCAGACATATTCACAAACGCAAACCTATTTTTCTCCCTATCACTTAAAGTTTGCATATAATTACAAAGACTGCTAGAGTGCAGCTGAAATATGCTGACGTATTTTGAACCTCAGAAATAAATAAATATATACAAAGAAAGTTAAGCTTTGCTGATAAGAAAACCAAAGATCTATACAGAAAGACGATATGATGAAAAAACAGCACTGGAAAAACTATTTATCTGATATAATTTTTAAGGATTACTACATGGTAGTAAATGCAAAGAATATTCTTATTTGGCTAAAATATAGGCACATTTCACATTAATCTGGTCAGATAAAACCATCTTAAGGGAAAACTAAAGTATTACAATTTTCCTAATGAAAGTCAAGCATTACTTACCATTTTCATATTATTTACTTTTAATTACCATATACAGAAATACATTTTCCCTTATTTTGAATATTTTTATCCAGAAGAAATGTTACATAAGCTACTTTCTGAAATTTATTAAGAGATATAAACTAATCTTTTAGAAGGCACATAAGAACAAAACATTCTCTTCAGTAAAGCTATTTGATCCCATCAAATTCTGGTATAATTTGATGTCATAAGGAATCATTCACTCATATTAAATTAAATCCTTAACCCATGACAAATAATTCCTTTTAGGGATTATAAAACAAATTAAATAATTTGAAGCCAAAGAACTTTGGTGCTACGGGGCAACTTAATTTGACAATTCTGATGGTGAAAATTAATAAATTGTAGTTCTTAAACAGCTATAAAACAGATGGAGTTGAAATGTATTTTGAAAATAAGCATGCAGAGATTATTGCCATAGAAAGAGGGGGAAATCCTATGATCACCTGTCAGTCACTGGACAAATTTGCAATTCTGTACAAATTTTCCTTAAAATAAACCTCCTTGTATTCAGTTGGAATTACTTCTAAGACATACTGGAGATTATGCTATATATTACTGGGAGATTAAATAAAGTAGCACACAGAAAGAGTTATTAAAGAATTGAGCAAGTGACAAATATTGTTTTATATTTAGCATATAATTTTTAAAAACTATTTGGAGTCCTTAACTAATTTCATCCAAAGAGAATTTGTATTATATTTGTAAACAATGAACATAACAACATTCTCCTTTAGAGATGAGGTGTACTGACTTTAGTAAATCTAAGTATATGTGCTACAGAGAATGTAATAATATAATCTGTAATTTAAAATACTGTATGAAGGGAAGAATAGATGGCAAGATCGCTATGCTTACGTGTGAAAATCTCAATTGTTTCAGCAGCTGTGTATATCTGAAATGATAAAGATTTCTTGTTAAGTATTTGTCAATACATATCTTGGAAAAGGTCTATCTGGGTGAAAAGGTGTAAGAATTGGCAGTAACTTGATTTGTACAGGTTAATAAACATTGCTCTTAAGACATAAATAAATGGAAAACATGCTTCAGCCTGGAATTCCACATAAATAAGGATGTAAAAATAAAGCAAATTAGGAAAAAACTGATGAAAGTTTATATATAATATTGGACTGATTCAGAATTTCTATTCTTTGATCATGATGAAGATGCATAGCAACCGTGACATATTCAACAGCTCAGTTTCTTTTGGTCTATAACCAGGCAAACTTTCAAGTTAACATAAAACACTTCATTAAGCTCTTCCAAAATCAAAGATGCACACTTCAATACTTCTGCCATTAAAAAATAATAAAATAATAAATATGGCCCAGAGTTTGCAAGCAAGAGTTAAGAGTTAAGATAATCTTTGAAGCACTTTTGGTTTCTTTAAATCAGGCACAAAGAAGTATAAATTCTCTAAAAAAATAGTTTTTCTTTGTCTTGTCTGTGTAGAAAAAGTTTCAAATGACCTCTCTAGCATTGCACAAGCAGACCTCTGCTTGTGCCACAAGCAGAATATGCTATCATCTCTTTTTTCATAGAAGATTTGATTATATTAAACAAGGGGATCCATTTATACTTACAGACATGCACAATTGTATAGCTCTCTCTGTGTAAGGCTACATGTGTGCCGCGCACACACACACATATCACATCTTAACAGCATGCTCTGGAAATGTCTTTGGAAGTTACAAGCTTTAGTTTTGGGCGTTTCAGTATTCTTAATTTTGCATGATTATAAATGGGATTAATAAACATGTCACTGTGTAGATGCTTGAGAACTGTTGATAAAAGAGTGCCAGCATCAATGCTGGATCAGTGGAGAGAATTAATTAGATGTTCTGTTTCGCCAAATATAGGTAGCTGAACAGCTTATATAACTGGATAAAGCACAACACTTAGATAGAATTTATATCTTCAGCCAGTCCCACAAGTTCAACACTTAATAATCTTTATGCTGTTTGTTGACTTGTCTTCTTCCAGAAACCCAGATATTCAGAATTTTGTACTATGGCTCAGCGAATCTGACATGATCATATTTCTATAGAAATTGTCTGATTGAGTATTGTAGTAAACTTTCACTTTGTCAATGACTTGGTGAACTGGGATGATTGACGTCTGTTCCATGTCCACTTGGATGTATTTTGTTGAAGGCTTGTCAAGAAAAACATTGTCTGATTAAAAAACAAGACAAAACAAAACAAGTCAGTAATGTTGAAAACAAAATTTACTGCCAACCAGATGACCTCAGACAACCCCTTTGTAAATACATAAAGTATATGTTTTTTGTTCCGAATTCTGGTTTTCTTTTTACAATCCATACTATGAGTATATAAGCTGCCAGTCTGATAATTACAACAGGCTTTACATTGCACATTAACAACCATATAGTAAAAGTTTTTCCTTTATTATCTTCTTAGAAAATGTCATCATTTTTGTGTTTTAGAGAGGCAATTATAAACAAGCCATTTGGGAGAGGTTCAGGAAATAGAAGTAGCAAAATGGTGATTTAAACTTTAAGAATTAAGCATTAATTAATTGTTCACATTTTGAAGCGGTTCTAAGGAATAAGGTGTGTGTGTGTGTATGTGTGTTTGTGAGAGAGAAAGAGAGAGGTGCAATGAGTGTTTTAAAGTCTTAAGGTACTCATTTCATCTGTATCATCTGTAGCCAGAAAAATTCAGCCCCACTGATCCTCTGGGAGCCGTAAATTAGTAGGGTTAGACTAATGAACACCACACCTTTATACTCCTGATTTATTTAGAAGTGCAAATCGAATTTTGCTTCTTACATGATCTGAAATTTAGCTCTGGTTTTCAGTTATTGGATGACATTTCTATGCTGATCTACATGGCTACTGAAATAATGGCATCAGCATCATTGAAGCAGTGGTATCAAACTGCAGTAATTTGACTCACAATTAAATGCTGTTTTGGATAAGCATTTGGAGTCTGTTTTTGTATTGGGAATGTGATTACAGAAAGCAGGGGATGTTATCTGCTTCATTCTGAACAGGATTCAGGATAATGTCACATGAACAATAAATTTTGACTGTATGAACCAATTCAGAATAAGGACAACAGAAAATACATCTCATCAAGAGTCATGCCAAAAAGGGGAAAGAAATTCATTTTTTTACTACTCAATTGCTGAAATTAGGAAAGTTGCACTAAAATCAATAGTAATGGCTACAGGTTTCACCATTTTTAGACTCAGCTGATTATGTGCTGAGAAAGGATTTTGACTGCATTCCTCACTACCAGTTTACATTCATATTCCATTTCATTTGTGCACATAGACTGTGTTATTTACATTGAAATGAATGTAAAACCCATACACCACCTCCAGAGATGCAGAATCTATAGATTTAGGGTTTTATTTATTTATCAAATCTAGGTAATGCTCATCTCACTTTCAGAGTGATTCTGCTGCATCTAAAGGTGACATAACTTCAAGCTGTAAAGAAGGTACAGAATTGACACTGGAAGTCACAGCTTCATATTCTTTTTTTTATAACATGCACTGTCTCTCACCCTCTATTATGTTATGATTATATTGTGTATTTCCATTTTTTTTATGTTAACAACCCTGTAAACCCTTGCATCAGGGTGGAGTTGGGATGCCTGAAAGGAACACAAGCATTTACTGGCCAGATGTCTTTCCTGACGCCTACACAGAGTTCACAGCAGACAATAACTCATTGAACCAAGAGAAATATCTGTTGTTAGCAAGGATCGAATTCACAGCCTCCTGATTATAAGTTGAGAGCTCCATCTCTAGGCCATCATGCTGCTTATATTGTGTGCTTCCCATATGCTAGGCAAAATCAGATGGTATGGCTATTGACAACAAAATATTCCACGTCATAACTATCTAACTAAAGAGTCTTGGCACAACTGAAATGTACAAGTTCTGATCAAAATTAGGACAGGCACAAATTCCAGCATGCATTCATTTTACATAAAAGGTGCCAAAATGCACTTAGTTAATACATTTTGAGAAAGAAGAATCATGTTTAAATGCATTTTGTGTGAACTGGATAGTTTTCGATGTAGAGATTAACCCAGAAAGAAGAACATGTGATTAAATATCTGTGAAAGTAATATTGACTCATCTGTCTTTATTACACAGAATAAATAGCGTTATATATTACGTAAAAAGAGAAAGAACTTGATAAAGTATTTTTTCTACTAAAACTAAAAGATGTAATTTTGCCCTGGATGCAATTAATGTCTATAACAACACTGACAGATTTTACTGAATTCATTTTCAATAATGCTTGGTAGATAAAATATATTGTTTCGGACTTTGGCAGAGTTATACTATGACATAATCAGTACTGGCTCAAATATCAGCTGACACCAACTGAGTTCAGTCAGCTGTGTTCATACCGGTAACTTCAACCTCAAGCATACCTAGAACAAACTTTTGAGTAAAGGCTGGAGAGTTCAAGATAGTGAGCAGCTTTGCTAATCTAAATGTGACCATTAGATGGTGCTCATATAATGTTCCTCTTAATATACAACTAAACACATTATTTTTATAGGTATGTAATGAGTAAGATTTTACCTGCTGAATTCTTACCACAATTGGTATGTGTTACTATTGAAAAGTGAATATTATATTTATGCAAGACTAATACTCCTTAAAAGAATTAGCATTCAATTATCCAAACAAGCAACTATATAAAATTTAAACTGCTCACAAGTATAAACAAGAAGGAAAGGATTCCTCAATATAGAATAATGTATAGCTAAAATTAAGTAGATTTAAAATTAGACTTACTTATGAAATGCAAATCAAGAAAGCACAAATTGCACAGGATTTTTTTTTCATGGAAAAAAGTGTAGGTATGCTAAAATATAGCCAGAATGATTTTTTTTGCAAACATTTTTGTATTGTTTACTTTGGTTTTGTTGTACTATTTTTTGAAAAGGTGTAGTTATGATTTCTTGCATGTTATGTTATATGCATTTAATCAATATAAATATGTGATTTAAGCGCTAAAGCACATATTCCTACAGTGTTTAGGATTTTAGGAGGAAGATCAATAAGAAGAGATACAACAGAGGTATATGAAATAAGCCATAGCATGAAAAATATAGAAAAGCTTTCCCTTCGCTCTATTAGAAGTTGGAGTCAGCCATAGAGGTGAAACGTACTGAACAAAACAGCAAAACAGCATCTGCTGCTGAAATGTGCGAAAGCAAATTTAGAAGCATTAACAGCTCATTAACCTGAGAGGTGGATTATAAAATATTTTATTCATAAACACAATAGTTACTTATTTAAATAGACACACTTTAATCCATAATCCATGTAGCTCTACAGGTGTTGATGAATTGCAATTCCCAGCAGCCCCAGTCAGTCTGGCTAATGGTAAGGGATGCTGGATTCTGTAGCTCAGCCTCATTAGCAGACAATCTTTCCAAGGAAAGCTTCACTTTATCTAAGGAAGACCCATTAATTCCTCCCCCATCCCACCATTGGGATATACTTTCAAGTCTCCAACAAAAGCCTGATGAAGGCAAAAGACGAACCAGAATAGAGGATCACACAAATCTGTCATCAATCCTTTAAAACAGGGGTCCCCAACCCCCAGTCCATGATCCATGGCATGCCAGAAACTGATCCACATAAACAAGCAAAGCCCCATCTGCAGGCTGCAGGCTGCATGCAAAACCATGTCCCCTCCCGTCTGCGGAAAAACCTCTCTCCACAGAACCGGTCCCTGGTGCCCAAAAGGTTGGAGGCCACTGCTTTAAAAGATACCTCAACCAGGTTTATTGCACAGCCTTCATTCTGATCTTTTAGCCCTAATAATAGCCTCAAATTGTTATTGTTATTGTTATCCGGGAGTCTTTAGTACCTCGTAGGATCCCTGCTCCGGAGCTTGTCGGGTGTGAGTCCCTACTGGTGAAGTTGGACCTCAAGGGTCAAGTGGGTTTGCTGTTAACGTACCTGCCTCCCAACAGCGTTGCAGCAGCCCTCCCCTCGCTCCTCGAGTCGGTAGCCGAGCTAGCAATTGAGTTCCCCAGGCTTATGGTCCTGGGGGATTTCAATCTGCCTTCGCTCGGTGAACACTCTGATGGGGTGCAGGAGTTCATGGCTTCCATGACAGCCATGGGCTTGACCCAGGTAATCCGGGGCCCAACTCACTCAGCGGGTCACATGCTCGACCTCGTATTCCTCTCGGAGCAGTGGAGTTATGATCTTGGTCTGAGGGGTAATGAGATCATACCCCTGTCGTGGTCAGACCACTGCCTACTGAAGCTTGACTTTCGGAGGCCAAACCCCCACTGTAGGGAGGAGGAACCGACCAGGTGGTTCCGCCCCAGGTGACTTATGGACCCCTTGAGGTTCCAGACGGAGCTTGGGGTTATTCCTGATACTCTCGCCCACAGTCCGGTGGAGACTCTGGTTGCTGCCTGGAATTCGGCAGCGTCGGAGTCTCTTGACCGGATTGCGCCACTACGGCCGCTCCGAGGCAGTGGATCCCGGAGGCCTCCTTGGTTTACCGAGGAGCTCCGGGAGAGGAAGCGCCGGAGGAGACGCCTAGAGCACCTGTGGAGGTCCGATGAATCCGAATCGAACCGAGCACTCTTAACAACTTGCACCAAGGAGTACATCAGGGCACTGAGGACAGCAAAAAGATCGTATATTGCCACCTTGGTTGCGTCCGCTGAGTCCCGCCCAGCCGCCCTGTTTAGGATAACCCGCTCCCTCCTAAATAGGAGGGATACGGGGGACCCCTTGCAGGGTAGGGCTGAGGATTATGTCCAGTTCTTAGCGGACAAAGTTGCTCGGTTTCGGTCGGATTTGGACTCCACCTTTGCAGATCCAGCCGAGGCACAAGAGGATAAATTGGCAGACCACCCCTGGGTTGAGTTCCAGGATGTTGCCCCTGGGGATGTGGACAAGGCCATGAGAGCTGTGAGTGCCTCCACCTGTGTATTGGACCCGTGTCCCTCCTGGCTGGTTGCCAACAGCAGTGAGGTGACACGAGGCTGGATCCAGGCGGTCGTTACCGCCTCCCTTCGGGAGGGGCACTTCCCCTCCGCACTTAAAGCGGCGGTGGTGAGACCCCTCCTGAAGAAACCATCTCTGGATCCAGCCGTTCTCAACAATTACCGTCCTGTCTCCAACCTCCCCTTTGTTGGGAAGGTTGTTGAGAAGGTGGTGGCCTTCCAGCTTCAACGGTCCTTGGAGGAAGCTAGTTACCTTGACCCTTTCCAGTCCGGCTTCAGACCTGGTTACAGCACAGAAACCGCTTTGGTCGCATTGACCGATGATCTCTGGAGAGCCAGGGATGGAGGCCATGCATCCATCCTGGTTCTCCTTGACCTCTCGGCGGCTTTCGATACCATCAACCATGGTATCCTTCTGCGACGACTGCGGGAGGTGGGGGTGGGAGGCACTGTTTTGCAGTGGTTCTCCTCCTACCTCTCGGACAGGTCGCAGTCGGTGTTGGTTGGGGGGCAGAGATCGACCCCTAGGCCCCTAACATATGGGGTGCCACAGGGTTCGGTCTTATCCCCCCTACTATTTAACATCTATATGAAACCGCTGGGCGAGATCATTCGGAGGCACGGGATAAGATACCACCAATACGCGGACGATACTCAATTGTATCTGTCCGCCCCGTGCCAACTCAATGAAGCGGTGGACGTGATGAACCGGGGTCTCGAGGCCGTTCGGGACTGGATGAGGGCTAACAAACTGGTAAACCCGGATAAGACCGAGTGGCTGTTGTGTTTCCCTCCCAATAATTTGGCTAGTATTCCATCACTCAGGCTGGGGGGCCAAATTTTACACCCCTCAGACAGGGTTCGCAACTTGGGAGTCCTCCTGGACCCACAGCTGACCTTTGACCATCACTTGTCAGCTGTGACCAGGGGGGCATTTGCCCAGGTTCGCCTGGTGCGCCAGTTGCGACCCTACCTGAACCGGGAGGCTCTCACAACAGTCACTCAAGCCCTTGTGACCTCTAGGCTGGAATACTGCAACGTGCTCTACATGGGGCTGCCCTTGAAGAGCATCCGGCGACTTCAGCTAGTCCAGAATGCAGCCGCGTGAGTGATTGTGGGTGCCCCACGGTTCGCCCACATAACACCTATCCTCCGCGAGCTGCGCTGGCTACCTGTTGATCTCCGGGTGCGCTTCAAGGTGCTACTTACCACCCATAAAGCCCTCCATGGTAGTGGATCTGAGTACTTGAGAGACCGCCTCCTGCCAATTACCTCCTCACGACCTATTAGATCACACAGATTAGGCCTCCTCCGAGTTCCATCTGCCAGTCAGTGTCGACTGGCAACTACGCGGAGGAGAGCCTTTTCAGTAGTAGCTCCGACCCTTTGGAACGATCTCCCCGTGGAGATTCGTACCCTCACCACCATCCAGACCTTTCGCACAGCCCTCAAGATCTGGCTATCCCGTCAGGCCTGGGGATAAAGATTGTAATCCGTCCCCACCCGAATGATGAATGAATGTTGTGTTCTATTTTAATTTATGTATTGTTTATGTCTTATTGTTTTGTATTCCCCTCCCTATAAATTGTAAGCCGCCCTGAGTCCCCTCAGGGAAAAGGGCGGCCTATAAATAATAAACCTTAAACCTTAAACCTTAAATTGGCTCTTTCCAGCTCTCGTCTTTTGGGAACCAAGCCATCTATCTAGCCTTCCATGCTATTCACTTCCATCCTATTCACTTAGATAAGTCTGCTAGTTCATGTTCACCCCTATCATGGCTCCAAGTTATTTGGGATGATGTAATAAATTTCTTTCTCCCCTTTTCCTTTATAGAGGGAATAGCTTTAATCCTCGGGGGGCAAGGATAGTTGATGCGCCAAATATAGCCTCTCAACTATCAAACGACAACCCGGCCTTCACGTGGTGCCCCCTGTTCCCACCAATCGGGCTCTGTCGACCCTTGGGACTGGCGTCCCCTTGGGTATATCCAGCCGAAACAGCTTCCATGGATCGCCATAAATTTCCATGGAAGTCGCCTATACCCACGTTGGGTGAAGAGGCGTCGAGTGAGTGAGTGAGTGAGCTTTAATCCTCCAAATCCATGTGTGAAATGGGAGAGGGGGAGGGAATAGAGAACTGCAGTTTTTATTCTTCTTTCTCAAGCAGATGGTGAAGGAGGAACCAAAGAGAGGCACTCAGACTTGCTCATTCATATCTGCAACAGAAAGAAATGTATTGCAGCAACTCAGGGATGCGGTGATATTCCAGCCCTCGGGCCTTTCTTCTCCCACACCAAGGTAAGTGGAGAAACTTCTACCATTATTTTAGGCTTTCCCAGCTCCTTCCTTCTTTCTCTCTCCTCCCTCAGCTGGTGAGATCTCCTCCATCCTGGTAGCTGGAGACTGTTTCAACAGCTGATGCAAAATAACTTGACCTATTTATAGATGCCATCCTCATGACCACTTCTCCTACCCAGTCTGAGGAAGATGGCCCCTGCAGGAAGGGGGATGGAGCTGCCTGCTTTCATGTTCATAATGCTTGCTCCCTTTCTTGGAGGCTAAAATTGAATGACTGGAGTATGAACATGTACATGCTGTATATGGGATTGGGAGTCCATGGACCACACACTTAACTGGTAGCAAGTCTAAGTCCTCAGGGCTAGACATATTCATAGAGAATAGGAGCAATGGCTTAATAGTTATATATTATGCTGAGGCTCAAAGGCAGCATGGCTTAAACCAACTGTCAGGGAGAAATATTTGAAGAAGACAATTTCCTCATTTCCTACCTATAAGCTTTTTGGGATGTCTCTATTGGTCACTGTATGATAGCTGAATCCAGCAGAATTCGTCCACTTTCATTAGGTGGACTAAATATTAAAAATAAGTCTGAACCAATATACTGTCTATGTTCACTGCATGTTTTAAAAATCTAAGCAGGTTGGTAACTGAAAGCTTTTTCTAATGTTTTGAAAATCGTTCAGCATCAGAGAATACAGTAATTTCTTGCAGACATTATTACAAATTAGGCAGTGATGGGTTTCAAAAATTGTTCGAACCTACTCTGTGGGTGTGACCTCCTTTGTGGGAGTGGCTTGCTGCCCATGTGACCAGATGGGAGTGGCTTGCTGCCCACGTGACCGGATATGAAGATGCTGACGACACTTGTCAGAACCACCTTAAATTACCTCACACACAGCACTGGCATGCATAGATTTGACGAACCAGTTCTACCGAATAGGTGCGAACTGGTAGGAACCCACCTCTGAAATTAGGTGAATCACTTTAATGGTGCCCTTTTTATTTTCTTCTTGTCAGCTACTAGACAAAAATATATACCTAACAATATGCATTCTATGAAGCTGTTTCCCTTGGATGTTTATCTCAAAGAATCCTGAATGTTTCATTTTCATGCTAACCATAATCAAAAACACTCTTGTGTACCAAATTATAGTCAGCCAGAATTAATGACAGAGAAAGATGCACAGTATAGAATGAAGCAATATGTATGATTAGTTAATCTTTTCTGCTGATTCAAACTTCATGCAAGTGTCCTTATGCAAGCGCTTGGAAATCATGCATTCAGCAAATGTGATGTACACTTTACCTTGAATGTTCAATCACTGGTGAGGATGTGTTCTTAGAAGACATTATCTATACCATAAACATATGAGCAGCTGAATCAATTTTGGAGAACAGTGAAATAATTCAACAATTACTTGGAGATATCCACCACCAGGTAAATTACTAAATTATGTTTAAACATAAGCATAACATACCAATTTGAATAACTGTATTTTATGCAGGTGTACTCAAGCAGTTAATACAGAAAGAAAGATTAACATAAATTTTGCACACAAACATAATATTTTTGTCGCCTATATTAAAAAGAGATTACTAAGTTGTATCATGACCAAGGAGAAATAATCACCTTCAGTTACTTAAAGAAAATCTATTATCTAATGTAGAACTTCTGCAAATAAAGCTCTAATTTACAACAACATATCAAATTAGTTACTTATGTTGCAGGGACGTGCAGTCACTAGAGGCAAGGGAGGCGGGGCCTCACCAGTCTCCTCAGAGAAAGGAAAGGATTTTAAATAATTTTCTTAAAATAATTAAAGCCAGGGAAGTTGCTACCAGATTTCAAGTCACAGTGGCTTGGTGTCTGCTCTCAGTATTAACTAGGAGGAGGCCAGAGAACTAGGGGCCTCTTTTGCATAAGGAATTTTTCGCCTTTTAAGAGTTAAGCAAGGGTTAACAAGCAAAGAATTCCTTATGCAAATGAGGCATGTATTCTCTTGCCTCCTGTAGAGGGCATTTTTAGAGGCTTTTTAGAGTTCTCTGGGAGCAACTAGCTCAGTCTGACAGAGCTCTGGCTTTTCAAGAGGGGAGGGCAGGGCAGGGAGAAGCAGAGTTGAAATCGTCTCTGAAACAGCTGGAAAAGGTGTGTGTGGGGAGTGGGGAGGAATTCAAAAAGTTTGATCGGAAGGCAGCAGGGGAAGGTGGGGTATGGCAGAGGAGCTGCTTTCAAGCCTTTGGAAAATATATCCAATCCAACTTCTGTGTTTGTGTTTGAGAGTGAGTGAATGAGAGAGGGATCGAAGTTCTCTGTGTGCATGTGTCTGTTTGAGAGAGGGGGGAGGGAGGGAGAGAGGGAGGAAGGAGGGGGAGGGAGAAGAAAAGAATGGAAAAACTAATTTTGCAAGGGGGAAAAATGCTGTCGCTTTAAATCAGAACTGAGCATGCCTGGCTGTGGAATTCTGGGAGTTGAAGTCCACAAGTCTAAAAAGTGCCTCACCAGGCCTAAAGCTAACCGCACGTCACTGTTATGTTGATTCATATTTAATGAAAAAGAAGACTACTAAAAAGACTACTTGCAATTAATGCAATGGGGGGTTACATGCCAATAATTATAAATACTTTTAAACACTTTTAGTGTTTTCTTTTTGCACTCAATACAATGGTTTTTTTTAAAAAAAAACTGTAACCCACCAAAATCACTTAAGTGAGATGTAGACATTTGATGAGTAAAATAAATAAAAATTAAAAGAAATGTTACTTATATAAAAAAGGAGTGTTAGCAGTGTTTTGTTGAAAAGTGCCAACAATCTTACTCTGTTTTAGATTTTGATAAGTTTTAGCTTTTGGTAATCTTAAAGATAACTCAATACAATGTGGGGCTTGAGAGCCTTCTGCTGATATATGTCACTTGAATGGGCTGTTGGAAAAAAATAGCATTGAGGCAGATGAATCCCAGCCAAATTCTGGTTAATTCCCATGGATGCATTTCTAGTCCATAACTTATCTAAGGTTCCACATCAATGTAAACCAAGCTATCTCGGGTAGATAGTTTAAAATTAGACTTTTCATATTGTAAACTACTGACCAGAATGGCTGTTCCTCTTATGGTAGGTGTTGGATGTGGATTTGGATTTGGAAGTCAGATATGTTGAATTAGAACCAATAGAACTGGAAGATAAGGATTTCCCCAGATTGTCTGAACTCTTCTTTATTATATTAGTTGCTGTTTTACTCCAGTCTGAAAATAAATGAAAGCAAAAGATTGCATAACAGGTTGAAATAATTAGTCAGACCTTAAAAGAAGTAAAGGAATGGAATTAAAGAAAGCACAAATCATTTTCATTTTTCCCTAGTGTACTTATTACCCTTTACTATGCAAATCGGGCAATCATACATACATCTGTGCTTACAATATGGGAAATTCATATATGCAGTGACACTGCCATGTTAATGATATTATTCATGTTTAAACTTTTGAAATTATCCCCACCCTGTCACTTATATAAGATACAAATAGTTCTTGTTTAGGGGTGGTTTCTACTGCATAGGGAAGGAGTGAGGGGATGTGTAACTAGTGAGAGATGCATGGCAAGGCTCAGGGAGGTACTAGGGTGTGTGTGAGGGTGATGCCACAAAGCTTAGGGAGGGTGTGCAAGAAAGGTGTAGCAAGAAGGCAGAGGTTGTGCAGTGGTTCCTGAATAGCCTGCAGGTTGCAAGTGCAGAGGGACTGAGAAAGATGTGTAGGTGGTGGAGACTCCAGTAACTTGCAACCTTCCCTGCCAGCTTCCCCACTGACTTATTGGGAAAGCCATCAGAGAAGGTCATAAATGGCAATCAGATGACTGCTGGGTACTACAACTGGTCATAAATGCAAGTGGTTGCCAAGTGCCCAGATCATCATCACATGATCCTGGGGATCCTGGGACGGCCAGAACCCTAAGGATCAATTGTAACCACTATTCGTTCAGCACTGTCATAACTTGGAACAGATGGAGAAATACTAAAATGCCCACAATGGAAGAATGGATTGTAAAGATGGCCGAACCAACAGAAATGACAAAAATGACCTACTTATTAGAAAGTAATAAATACTTTTATTAAAGACTGGGAACATTTTAGGAAAATGGTAAAATATTGAAATGGTGATTTCTGGATTTAATAATTGTAAAAAGATTGAATAAGGGACGAGGGACTATTGTACTGTTCTGTAGGGAGGAAGGATAATGAGTTTGTAACTGCTGTAAAGAAATGTAGAAGTAGTCTTTTTATCTTTTGTTTTTAACTATTTTTTCTGCATATACTACTGTAACGCACTCTACATGGGGCTGCCCTTGAAGAGTGTTCGAAGATTTCAGTTAGTCCAGAATGCAGCCGCGCGAGCGATTGTGGGTGCACCCAGGTACCCATGTCACACCTATCCTCCGCGAGCTGCACTGGCTACCCATTAGTCTCCGGACCCGCTTCAAGGTGCTGGCATTGGACCTGGGTACCTGAGTGACCGCCTCCTGCCGATTATCTCCCAGAGACCGATTAGATCTCACAGCTTAGGTCTCCTCCGGATTCCATCTGCCAACCAATGCCGGCTGGCGACTCCCCGGGGGAGAGCCTTCTCTGTTGCAGCTCCAGCCCTCTGGAATGACCTCCCCGTGGAGATCCGGACCCTTACTACCCTCCTGGCCTTCCGCAAAGCCACCAAGTCCTGGCTGCTCCAGCAGGCCGGGGGACTTGTGAAACATCCAGCCCCACGGAAATTGTGAATGTTGCGTCTTTTTTAAAGTGTTGTCTTTGTCTATTTATCCCCCTTCCCTTGTCTGTTGTGAGCCGCCCGGAGTCCTCCAGGAGTGGGCGGCATACAAGACAAATAAAATGAAATGAAATGAAAAATGAAATATTTTCTCTTCTCTTTTTTCCTTTATGTTTGCTTTTAGCTATGTAAAAACATTTAATAAAAATTATTTAAAAATGTAAATGTTCCCTAAATGCAACCACTAAATAATGACTTTCTGTACCAAGATTCTGTATGATTACATCTTAAACCGGAGGTTGGAACAATTCAAACTTTAGTTTAATTTAACTAATTCCTTTGGATTTAAAAGGAAACACATAAATGAATCTTGATTGAAAAAGTGAGGTGAATTTCACCATTGTGACAGATGTTTTTAAAATACACTTTATATGCTTTTAGTGCTTTTAGTTCCTATCCCATGCATTAGAGAACCTCAAGAGAAACTATTTCAAGATCCTTTATGCTTTTTACTCATATCTTTTCTTCCGCCAGCTCTCAAACGTGCAAAAGAAACTATTCAACCATAGACCCACCAACATAAATCAGAAAGATATATCCATTTGCCCAATACATAAACATGAACATTCCTCATTTAGTAGACTCAGGGTGTTCAAATGTTCGTAGGCAACTAGCTTCTATGAAGTGGATGAGGCTATAAACAATATTTTCTAAGCTACAGAGACAATTTTAAAAAGATTAGGAGCAATTAAAGGTTTCCCTTGTCCAGTCAAAACTGATTCAAGGTGATGGTGCTCATCTCTAATTCTCAGCCTAGGAAGCCTGCATTGTCTGAGATATGTTTTTATCATCATGTGGCGAGCATGAAAATACAGAACGTAGTAACCTTTCCCACTGGTACCTATTTATCTATTTGCATTTGCATGCTTTCGAACTGCTAGTTTGGCAGGAGCTGGGGTGAGTAATAGGAGCTCAACATGTAATGCGGTGCTCAGGTCTCAAACCTGAGCTGTCAGCTTTCCAGTAACAGAAAGCAATGGAAGTATATAATTATGCAAAACTTCCTGTCAATGCTACTACAGAAGTTCCTTTTAAATTCCTGTTACTACTAAAATTCCATTAATTCCTGGGATTATATACATACAACAACTAGGAAGTTAAATAAGAAATCTGGAAAGTTGGCAAAGACAAATAACTTCCATATAACTTCCAAGAAAATTACAAGGACATTTCTGTAAGTAACTCATTCTAGATGAAGTTGATTTTGCTTTAATAATGAGTAGAATTGACCTTAATTAAAGTAAGAAATCATAGAATAAAATGACAATTATACAGTATATAGATCTTGTCCATTTATCTACTAAATGGGAATTCTGCCAGGCTTATAAATACATATATTTAAGTCAGTGAAAGCTAAGATAAAAGGATCAAAGCAATTGCTCTGTTTCAGACTTTATTTTCTAATATCTCCTCAAACATTTACATAAACATTGCAAGGAAACTCTTATTCTTTGAAATAACATCATTTGCAGAAATGGCACATTCTCAATTTTCTAGATTCTATTAAATATTTCAGAAAGTTGCGCTTAGCAGGTCTTTGCAGGTCAGCACATGGATGAAGGTTTACCTTATAATGTACATTTTAGCTTTACGGGCTCAATTAAGAGAGAAAAATTACAAAGGGTGGGTCATATTACCTGAGTTATCCGCCAGCCTGAATCGTCCACAACAAAGATGCCTTCTCCATTGCTTTTGTACATTTTCTTTCATTGCACAGTGGAATATAAATATAAATAAACCTGAAAAGGAAAATAATAATAAAATCTAGGATATTTTTAGTAAAAAAATGTTAAGAAACACACATAAAGACACAAATACCTTTGGTTCATGAAATAGTATATAGGATATTTTGATATATACCTTAACTAATTGTTAAATATGTGCAAACCTAACCAGATATTAATTCAACTGATTCAGAGTAAGGTAGAAGTTCTAATAAATTAGATCAGAGGTCCTCAAACTGTTCAGCTCATCAATCCCTTCATGCAGTTTCAGCTTGTTCATCATTCTCCACACTTATTATTATATGAAAATAATTTAATAAATATTATTTTAACTAATGATTCTATGTATAGTAATCAACAGTCCTAAAGGCATTTGGAAATCAGTTAGACAGGCCATCTCATTTTTAAGCCAAAGTGGTTAATATATGAATGACATCCAATTGAGCAAATCCTGGGCATGTGTCCTTTCTCCATAATTCTCCTCCCATTATTCCCCTACTCATGCTGATGCTGTATCCTTAATGGTGACATTAAACAGGAGAAAGCAAAGCTTTATTGAACATTACTGTTGTTTCCCTGATGCCTTTATACTTAGTACTAATACTGCTGCACTCCAGATTCCATCCATTCCTCCTCTTATAGTGCCATACAATCACAGTAGAAATGCCAGGAAAGAGGCATATTTGAATGCTGAAGTTGGATGGACCTGGGCTCTGGGGACAAGCATGTATAGATATGGAGTAAAGCACTTTAAATTAACTTAAATTAAACTTAAATTAAGTTCACATTATTCTGCCTTACTTGTTGGTCCCAATGGAATTTTGCCATCCACAACCCATAAGCTGGCAATTGTTACATTGTTATCATTTTTTTAAAAAAAGAATCTTATTTTATTTCCGTTAATTATATTAATGAAATAGAAAACACATTTTCTTTTTAAATGACAAGGTACTCCAAATGTATTTATTAATAATTTTAACAAATAGCATTCTAACAAATATTATTAATACTTTTCTATTTCTCTGTTTATTTTTTAAAAATCCATATCTGTACTTCAAGTATAGCACGCTGCATATAGAGATAAACATTCATTTGTTAAACATTGCAAATTAATGCTAAAGATAGAATATAGGAACTGGTAAAGAAAAACAAATGTATAGAATTAGAACATGACATTATTACTATACAGCTATCTGGAATTCAATAGGAGAGTGATTCATATGGCTTACATAACTTGATTCTAATCATGACATTTTAAATATAGTTTATATAGTATTCATATTGTTGATGTATACACAAGTTGTACATATGAAATAAAAGATCTATTGAATGATTTTCCTCTAGCACGTACATGACCTTTTTATTGCTAGGGAAATAGGAACTTTATTCAGTTATGCTTGTATTAAGATATATCGATAAGCAGGGGAGAAAAATTTCATAAATAGAGTACAGCTGTATAAGTGGGTACTTATGATACACTACTGTATTTTTCAGTTATAGAGCACACATTGCTTAGTATGAAAAAAAAACCCTGTTCAATTTGTAAATAAAGTTTTTTTCTTCCCTTTAATTCCTTGAACTAATTAACACAGGCTGCTATTAGGGTTGTTTGCTAAACTGGAAACTTTCTTCTTCCTAAGTGGGATTCTTTGAAAAATGCGTAAATGTGAATTTGTTTTGGAAGTCTCATTGGATTTCCAAGAACAAATTTTAATATTTCATCTGGATTTTGGATAATAACCCAGATTCCGTGACTTTACTGTAAGAGTGCTCAAGCAATTCCAATAAAATCAAGTATGTTCACCGCAGTGCCGTGCGGTGAGGAATACCGTTGGTGAGGCAAGAGCGCAGCAGCGGTGAGAAGCAACATCCCCGCCGCTTTGTCCGACAGGCGTCTCTCGTTTATGATGGACATAAACGCGAGACGCCTGTCGGACACAGTGGCAGGGGTGTTGCTTCTCACCGCTGCCGCGCTCTGCCGCCTCGCCCCCCGCCTCCTCCATCCCCGCTGACATTCTTGGGAGCAGGTCGGGTGGCTGGCTGGCTGGAGGGAGAAGAGCAGTGAGTCTTTGTGCCGGCTGGTCGGCCAGGCAGGGAGCAGGTTGGGTGGGGGTGGGTGGCTGGCTGGCTGGGAGGAGAAGAGCGGTGAGTCCCTCCCCAGCCAGCCACAAGGACTCACCGCTCTTCTCCTCCTCCTCCTCCTCCTCCTCCTCCCCGCTCGGTGCTGGGCTGGCTGCAGAAGAAATGGTGGCTGGTGAAAGAAAAACCTCTCCAGAATCACCCTTGCACTTGCGCAGTCGCTCAAGTGCAAGATATGATTTGCTGCTCCCAGATCAGGAGGCGGGAGAATCAGTGCCTCTTTTGCATATTAAATTTTTTGCTTTTTAACTCCTCCTTAACTTTTAAAAGGCAAAAAATTCCTTAAGCAAAAGAGGCCCCGAGTTCTCTGGCCTCCTCATAGTTAACACTGAGAGCAGACACCAAGCCACTGTGACTTGAAATCTGGTAGCAACTATCCTGGCTTTAATTAATTAAAAAAAATATTTAAAACTCTTTCCTTTCTCTCAGGTGACTGGGGAGGCTCCGCCTCCCTTGCCTCTAGTGACTGCACGTCCCTGGTTCACCGGTTTAATTTTTTTAAATGAAACCTTGGCAGTCTTTGTTAAACTGTGCCAATTTAAGCTTTCTATCACATATGATTGGTGTTTTCTGACAACATCCTTGGAAAAGCAATGGCATGAAATAAAATTGGGAGTATCTTGGATAAAAAGGGAAATGACTGAAAAAACAAATGGAGAGCTGATGGTGTGAAAGAGAGATCAATTTTTAAGTTGGCCCTTTTCTCCTACATAAATTTACTCCTGAAGGGGTAGTGATATAGATTTGATAACCTAAACTAAATTTAAATGTTATTAAAGCAAAGCCACACATTGTCTACATGATAAATATTTCAAAATTTGGATATTTAAAAATAATTAATTATTTGCATACTTCACTTGCTCGCAGATAATAACAAATGAACAAAAATAATTAACATATTATAATATAATAACATTTTATAATACATTTCCCCCCTTTTATTCTTTCTAAACTAGTGGAATAGTAGAAATTGTGTAAAATAGTCCAGGACTCTGTTTACCAGCAAGATAACATTATGAAAAACTGAAAGCTGAATAGAATTTGATATGGCAAAAGTAGATGGCAAAAAAAGGGAGAAAAATCAGAAACAACTGTTCATTCTAAACTTTCCTATTTCAATAATAAGGAACATTTTAGGCCTAATTTTGGAGTGCATTATTAATTCTAAATTATACATTTTGAATAGGTTTCAAGTTGGAAAGCAGAAATGTGTCGATTCTACATTTCTTACTCGAAATACTTGGATGAATTAAACTTTCTGGAAACAATCAGAACAGGGCAGTGGTGGGTTCCGGATTCCATTCCAACCGATACAGTTGGAATGGCCCCGGTGTCACCCACATGCATGTGTGCAGTGCGCGTGCATGCATCGTACTTGCCTGTGATGCTTCCGCAAGCATCCGCGACGCTCCAGCTGCTCAGCGGAGCATTGTGCAGGAACCGTACATGCCGTGCGCGTGTGCAGAAGCGGCAAAAGCTTAAAGCACAGGTAAGGCCTGAGGGCGGGCGGCGGGCCCTCCGGAGCACCAGGTACCGGAACGGTATCCGGTGCTCTGGGCTGGCTCCGGTATGCCCATACCGGGGCGTGCCGCCTGCAACCCACCACTGGAACAGGGTAAGTTGGAGAACATTTCCAGTTCCAAAAAAATTCTATTCACCATGATATGATGTTTCTGAATTCTATTATCATCAATTACTGTCATGTGACTCATTGCTATTTATGCTGTATAGTTTTTAAAATTGATACCATTTGTGTGTGTATGTGTGTGTATTTGTATGGGCTTAAATCTACAAATCTTAAGTACAATGTATCTGTTAAGAGTGCTACATAATGCATATAATATACCTGTGAATCTGTAAGTTATCAGAAATTAGGTTATTATTTATACGTTCCTCTACTCACCTTGCAATGAGTTGGAAATACAGAAGAGATACACAAAAGGAAGATATAGTGGTCCCCAGGCAAAAAAAGCAAAACCCCACGTCATGCCTAGGAGGAAAGTCAGGCTAATAACACTACGAAGGTTCCTCAGGATCTCTTCCCGCATAGTTCTATTGGTCCGTTTCCCATTTCGTCCACATATTTGCATCATCACCACAACAAACATGGCAATGTTCATAAGGAACATGATTCCAAAGTAGCCAACACAAGTCACGTAAAATACAATGGTGCTTTTAATCCAACAGCTGTAAAAAAAAGTATTAATTTTATGTTATTCCCATGTTACAAAATTTTGGTTGCTTTGGGCTATAAAAATAAAAGGCTTTAACTATTACTTCCTCAAAGTTGTATATCAGGATAAGGGTAATGCTGGATTAGTAAATGATCAGGCAAATTCAGAATCAGTTATTCTGTACTTCTAGATACCTCAAACATTGCCACAATTTCCTCAGTGAAGATTAAATGTTTCTCTGAACAAACACGAGAACACTTAAAATCTGTTCCTTCTTTTGATCCATTAAGGTTAATATACAAACAAACTCTGGTTTTCTGAAATCTATCTGAAGAAATTCAATATCCAGCCAGGTACTGTCCCAAATGTAAATATTCCTAATTTTATAATCATCTCTGATTACATTAAAAACGCCCTGAAACTGCAACCTCAATATTTATTGACATGGAATTTAGACAACATGAAAACATCCTATGAACGATGAATATTAACAGAATGCATGGTTATTTCACCAGGAACATGTTTGTTTATATTGAAATGAAAAACTCAAATAAATATCACATAAATATACATTTTATGAGTAAAGTTTTCAATATAAAAGTATATAAATGAAAGTGAACCCCTTTGATTTCAGTGGAAGTTAACTCCAGAAGGAGCAGAATAAATGCTATGTCACAATGTTGATAGTCCTCAACTTAAAAGTTTGTTTAGTGACCGTTTGAAGTTACAGCAACACTGAAAAAAGTGACTGGTGATCGTTTTTCACACCAACAACCCTCTGGTCACATGATCAAAGTTTGGATGCTTAGCAACTGACTCATATTTATGATGGTTGAAGTGTTCTGGAGTCATGTGATCACCTTTTGCGGCCTTCTGACAAGCAAAGTCAAAGGGGGAAGATAGATTCACTTAACAACCATGTTATTAACAACTGCAGTGATTCACTTAACAACTGTGGCAAGAAAGGTCAAAATATGGGGCAAAAACTCACTTAACAACTGTCTCAGTTGTTGCAACAGAATTTTTGGGCTCAATTATGGTTGTAAGTTGAGAGCTACCTGTACTAGTCTTTTTAGCAATAAACTCATAAAGTGTAGTTAAAAAATATAACTACCTCCATTTTAAATCATTTATGCAAATGTGTTTGGAAAGTTAAGCTTATCAAATTTTGCAGTTATATGGACCAGAGATATTTAAGTCCATAAGCAAAATGAAGCAAAGTACATTCATGTGAATGCCACACATGCACTAACCTAAGTCAATGGTTTCTACTAAATATTTCCAGAAGAATCATCACATAGTAAAAATTAGAATTCCAACACAAAAGTGTGTAGCACTGAATTACTAAAATATTATTAATCATGAGCCACAGTTCAAATAGGACAGCAATGTCCATGAGAACATGTCTTTCTTCACTAAGTTAGAAAATTGCATAAGCACATCATATCTCCCTAAATAATGCTTCTTCCTCTTCCAACATCTACAACTCGCTGTCAAACTCGATAATATCATGGGCCAGATTGTGAAGTTCTTTGCCTTGGGCAGTTGGGGTGGGCATGGGTGTGGCCTGCACGTGATGTGTCCAGCCTGTGGGCCTCCAGTTAGACAGGCCTGATGTAGAATTACTTGTGTTACATTTTAACCAAAGTGGAAAGCTTACTTAACTAGCTAATTGGAAAGAAGAGGATCATGACAAATTTGCCTTTATCGTATTTGCCTTTACTGCCGTCATTTCAGATACATACTCTTATTGGATTCACATCGCTTTAAAAATGATTTAAAAGCATTTACCAGGCTGTTTGCATCATTACATTTTAACCAAATACTTACAAATCATCTCCACCTTGTTCCTTATTATTTTTGTCATTCAAAACATTGCTGTAAATATTATTTGTATTGGCATGGGTGCTTGCTAGAATAATAATTACCACCAATGCTGGAAAACCTGCAATAATATAAAACAGAGCAAAAGGAAGTTTTATAAACATATAATAATCCACCTGTTGTGAATGTTGACTGCAGATTCATATATACATGGATCTTCATCATATAGATTTTGTTTATCTCCTATAGGTGTCAAATTCGATCGTGTCACATGATGTATCGTGATGTATCACTGTTTTTTGCCTTTGCGGAGCCGGGGTGGGAGTGGCCTGTGTGATGCATCTGGCCCGTGGGCTGCCAGATTGACAGGCCTGTCCTATGGGATTGGATTTACTTTCCATGAGGGAGGAAAGGCTGAACTCTCTAATCCAGTGACGTGCGGTGAGCTTTATGGCTGGTGAGGCAAAGCCCTGGCGCGGCTTTCCAAAAGGCCCACTGAAGCCCCGCCGCTGTGTCCGCCATACAGGCAGGATGCATCCCGCTCTATAGCGGACACAGTGCTGGGGCTTCGGCTTTTGGAAAGGGCAGCACTCCGAACGTGGCATAAGCCGCGGCTAGGGCAGAGGGAAAAGCAGTGGCAGTGGAGGAAGCGGCAGCGGCGGCCGATGAAGTTCCCGCGATGCAAAGTGCCCGGCGGGGCACTTTGCATTGCGGGAGCCGCCAAGACCGGGTCTGCAGCAAAGGCGCTTGGCGGCTCTTGCGATGCAAAGTGCCCCGCTGGACAATTATTTGTAATACATTCTAACATCTTATTATTTTCCATAGCCATAGCTGTGTGAATACTTTGAGAATCATTCTCTGCAAATATTAATTTTAACTAAAGTATTGATATATAAAAAAACTTGTAAAACAAATATTTCAGTACAAATTTAAATGTATATTAAATGTTAGCTAGTTAAAGATATTGCAGGTTAATGGGGAAATAAGAGACCTCTAAGTCTTCTGATGGTTCTGTTCTTGGCGGCTCCCGCGATGCAAAGAGTTGAACTTGCTCACACAGGCGCGTTTTACAAGCAAGGCTCCTGCTGCTAGATTGCTCAGTCGCTCAAGTGCAAGGCATGATTCGCTGCTCCCAGATCAGGAGGCGGGAGAATCAGTGCCTCCTTTGCATACATTTTTTTTTGCTTTTTAACCATTGCTTAGCTTTTAAAAGGCGAAAAATTCCTTATGCAAAGGAGGCCCCTAGTTCTCTCGCCTCCTCCTATAGTTAACACTAAGCAGATTCCAAGCCACTGTGACTTGGAGTCTGGTAGCAACTACCTTGGCTTTAATTATTTAAAAAAAATTCTTTAAAATTCTTTCCTTTTCCTGAGGAGACTGGTGAGGCCCCGCCTCCCCTGCCTCTAGTGACTGCACGTCCCTGCTCTAATCACTGTACTTATATGCTACATGAAGAACTAGAAGTTGAGTCTGCATTTTGCCTATTTAATCAGAAAGATTAAAGAGTCCCATCTCTCTAAAAGCACTGGTATAAGGTATATATGCCATGTGAGGCATGATAGTAGCAGGAAGTACCAGGATGCTACCTCACAGCAAAACTTCACAAGAGTGTGAGGACATGAGATATCTGAAAAGAGGTAGGACTTCCGCCCTTCCACCTTGTGAATCTCAGCCATCTGCCACAATATCGAATAGAGCAAATTAATGCAACAGTGGCTTTAAAAACAATTATCAATATTTCTAAAATGCTGTATATACATACATGTATATGCATATATAAATGTATATTATTATGCCTGTGTGCATTTGAACTTTTGATGTGAACGAAAGTGTTTAGCTTCACCTTTTCCCTATTTTCATCCATTTTCAAATACTCACTGTAACTGTAAACCTTAAGCTGCAGCGTATACACCATTGATAACAACAAATCTGCCAGCTCAACTTGACTTGTGTTTATATCTTATTTCAAATACCTCAAGAGAGGAATAGCTGAACAAAATAATAATAAAGGGCTTTGCATATGATGCTACACTGGTAAGGATATATCTTATATAGGACAAGTTGACTTTTTCTAGTGTTTCTAATCCTCTCCAACTTTCCAGAACAGATTCTGTAGATACATCATAACACTTCTGGTGGTGAAAAATCTTTCTTTATTCAGCTTTAGTATTTTGCTCCAAGTAGTTGCAGTGGATAAGCGTAGTTATATACTGTATATCAGGGGCAGGCAAATGATTATCAAAAGTCTTATAAAGACTTATTAACCCACTTTTTTAAAGAGAAAGAAGTGATTATATGTAAAGTATTCTAGATGCTGATTTCAAGTGTTAATAAAGTGTATAAAAGATTCTTCATTGGTGGGCAACATCATTTCTCTACTAAACTGACAAATGCTAGACCATATATTGCTTTTAAAACAATTTATTAGACTTTAGGAGATATTTAATGAATATATAAAAATATAGAAAAATGCATTCCAATCCATCTAAGTTCTAAGGATTCAGCACAAAGTCAATAACATGTGGTTTAATGTTCTATTCTAGATTTTATTTTTAAAAAGATAAAGGTTTCCCTGTCCAGTCATGTCCGACTCTTGTGCATGGTGCTCATCACTTTTTCTTGGCCAAGGGATCTAGTGTTGTCCAAAGACATTTCATAGTCATGTGGTCAGTTTGTCTATACATCAAAGGTACACAAAACATTATCTTCCCACTGAAATAGTACCTATTAATCTCACATTTGCGTGTTTTCTAACTGCTTGGTGGGCCCGAGCTGGGGCAAGGAGTGGTAGCTCACCCTGTTGTGCAGTGTTTGGGTCTCAAACCTGGGCAGTTAGCTTTCCAGATGACAAGCTCGGCATCTTTAACCATCATGAGACATCATGCCCCTTCTACTCTAGATTAGTGGTTAGTATTTTGCATGGTATCTCAAAATGGCTGTCAATAATGTAATTAAAATATAAGAAACCCACTCACAAATTAGTTTATTGCTGTTATTTCACCATGATGTCTTTCTATGAATTGTTGCATACTATAATTGTGTTCAAGCCCTCCAAGCTTTTTTTCATAATTCAAAAATTAAAAATGTGGGGGGAAGCGAAGTGAATAAGAGTATTGTTTCATGAACTGTAGAGTTATTTATCAGAATCACTGTTCACTACATGTTTTATAAATAAAAGATGTCCTTCCTTCCAATCTGAAAGTAGCACTTGAAGGTGCAGAAAAACTATCTTCAAATGATAGCGTACTTCCTAGAATGTATTAACCAACATAACTTTCACAATGCCTTCTTACGGTATATAAAACATATATCTTTATGAATTTCATACATTTCCTTTAGTAATTTTTCCATAGCTTTACAGAAGAATCAGTTACTACCATGCTGTGTTAGATTATAATGTATAAAGATTATTCTACAAAAATGCTTCTTGTAGCCATGAATATATATAACCCAGAACTGATACATAAAAGGCAGGAACCCTTGCTCTCAGTTTCAGTTCCTCTGCTACTTATAGGAATATAACTTCATCAGGCACTTTTTTATTTGTAAAAAAAACAACAACAAGCAAACACTTTATTAAATAAAAATAAAGACTCCAGGGCAGGAATTCTAGAATCCATGGTTGAAAATTGGATTAATAAAAACTTGGATTATTTGGCCTAAGGATTCTAATTTTGTTGTCCAAAAACTGCTAATAACTATTTGTGAGATTATCAGTTGGTCAGGCTTTTTAAGCCATCATATATATGAATGTGTTAAAATTATGGGTTATATGGTTATATAAATTCTAAGCAGCCACTCCTCTGGCGCTTTATCAATTTCTGTAAGGTAATGGTAAAGGTTCCCCTTGCTCATATGTGCTAGTTGTTCCTGACTCTAGGGGTTGGTGCTCATCTCTGTTTCAAAGCCAAAGAGCCAGCGCTGTCCAAAGAGGTCTCCGTGGTCATGTGGCCGGCATGACTAAATGCTGAAGGGGCACGGAACGCTGTTACCTTCCCAGCAAAGGTGGTTTTCTACTTGCATTTTTACATGCTTTTGAACTGCTAGGGTGGCTGGGACAAGTAACGGGAGCTCATTCCATTACGGGGCGCTAGGGATTCGAACCGCCGAACTTTCTGATTGACAAACTCAGCGTCTTAGCCACTGAGCCTCCGTGTCCCAATCAATTTCTTTAAATAAGTCAAATAAAATTACGAAATTATATTTAAATAGTTCACTTTTAAGAATAAAAATTAATTGAAACAAGTTATGGGAAACTTTATATGAAATATTTAAAACCTTTAAAATTACAAGTGTATCTGGGTAGAATATCAGAACTTATCTGGGGACAATTCTCCAACTCATAATAAGTATTAACTTATCCAAAAAATGGTGGGGGAAAGGAGAAATAGAAAAACTAGAAAACAAAGAATATTTCTCATATATCTACTGTACTTCTGTTGTCATTCCTTGATTTCAGGAGCTGGAATAATCTAATTTAAAAACAAAATTGTAAAAGAGTCTCACTTACCCCAACCAATGACACAAAATTTTAATATGTATCGGCGAATATAAGTGTTGAACACTTTTACTAAAGCTATATACATATGAACAGCTTCAAGGGCCATCCAGGTGAAAGTTGCCAGAAGAAAGTAGTGCAGGAGAGCAGCAATAGCTATGCAGAGGCCTTCTATGTCAAAGGATGCAATCCAACCATCCAGGAGAAAGACCAGATTTAGGCCCAGCAAAGCTGTGCTCAAATTCATTAGGATTTTAGAAGGATAATCTCTTCGCAGCTTTCTGGTGATAAATGGATAGAAAATTACAATGTAATCAAGTAAGAATTCCCCCCCATTCATTTTTGACATTTTTTTCTTGAACCTTTAAATTATTTAGGCCATAACAGAACACACAGATGTATTCATGTCTATTGATAAAAGATAAGTCCATTTATAAACATGGGCACTGAGAAAGTAACATATATGCCCATGATGGCGAACCTATGGCACACGTGCCAGATGTGGCATGCAAAGCCCTCTCTGTAGGCATGCACATCATTGCCAGCTGCTCTTCTGGCCAGCTTATTTTTGCCTGTGCCGGAGGTGCAAAAACCTGGAGACTAGTTGGCATGTGCGTGCTGGCCACCTGGTCTTCAGGTTTCTGGGGCTCAAGCACATGCGAAGACCAGCTAGCTGGCACACATGCATGTGCCGGAAACAGAAGACCAGGTGGCTGCCGCATACCAGAAACCAGAAAACCAAGTGGTCTTTGAGTTTACTGGCGCTCTGGCGTACATGCGTTCTGGTTTGATGTCGAAAAGGATCGCCATCACTGGGATATGCGTTTGCTTTTAAGTGGTATCTTTATTGTAGCAGATTGTTTTGTAATTTGGGTTTGATTCTTTTTCCCCCCATAGAAACCAGGATATTATCAGGAAGGCAAAAATCTACGTCTGAATCTCTAAAATAAATTAAGGTATATGGATTTATGGGTGTGTGATATATAGGCATGTATGTTAGAGAGAGTAAATAAGAGCTGAATTTTAATATGATATCCCAGATTCTTACCTAGTTGAGGAATTAAATGATTATTTAGCCATTTTATTTATAGGCATCTCTTCTGGTTTGTTTGCAACACCAAAACCACATTCCTCCCACAAATAAAACTTGTATTACTGTATCTATCTGTTGATTCAGCAGACGAAGGATCAGGTTTTACTTTTATGGCATTTTCCTGATTTCTCATATTTATTGTCAATAATCTGAATTTTAAATTTTGTGGCTCTCTGCACAGAATGGTTTTGGGAAATACTGATTGAAATACGGTGGTGTAATTAAAACTATTATTTAACAAGTACTCACTCAAAAGTGATATATGTCAGAAGGGTTGCAGCAGAAAATATGGCTGATATACCACAACCAATATATGTTATGAAAGTAAGGACTTTGGTATTTCCAGAATCTATTTGTGAAGCTGTTCTTGGCAAATCCTACACAGAAAAAGAAACAAAGTATATAAACTGTTAGAATGACATTTCTGAAAACTGTTTGTTTTCTCCTGGGACAACAACATAGATGAAAGTCATAGGCAATCTGACCAAAAGTACTGCTCATGATATATTTAATACTTGCTGTCACACTTTTGGCTTCCTTTCTACTTTTCCTGAAGTCAAGAGGGTATGTTGTATATCAGCGGGAATGAGCAGTAAATACAAAGCGCTAGTTTTATGTCATTTAGACTGCAAAACAATCAGTAAGCAATCCTTCCACTTGCAGTTTCTATTTTCTCAACATTTCTTAGAAATCAGGATTTTTTTCCTGTTATAAGTGGAATCTTCCTTTATAAAAAAAAATCTAACAGTCTTGCCATAAATGAAATTTTGATGTGTGAAAATTTATGCTGGTGTTATTTTATAGACCCATTTGAGAACTTCAGTTTGAGTACTATGTTCCAGATTGATAAAAATCAATGGAACATTGAAAAAATGAAAGGAGATAAAACACTTTAAAATGTGGGTTTGCATGGGGTGGTGGTGTCAGAAAGCTAGTTGGAGTTCATGAGATGTTGCCGTTTACTGGTTGATTGGGTGTTTCCCTTGGTTGTCATTATAGGTTTCTTCCATTGTTGTTTATAGACGCTTCTCTTGTAATGTTCCCAGAGTAGCCACAGCAAGATGGATGGCCATATAAATTGATTAAATGAATGAGTAAAATGATGATTGATATGTAAATGTTTTTAAGAATATTTTCTTCCACAAGCTCACCCTTCAGATTATTTTCCCCCCAGCCAGGACTCCAACAGAACTGTTAGACACACAACTGGAATCTTGTGGAAATATTACAAAGGCTAAAAGCAAGGTAATCTTATATGGGAAAATGGGATTGAACAGATTTCATTGCTAAGTCTCAACTATAAAATTTCCCACCTCTAAGAACTGATTTTCCTTAATTAAAACCGCTGGCCAGTTTTAAAAACATGCTGTTTGTGTGGAATGTGATAACATTGCCATCTTTACATTTTCCATGCATACAAATCTGAATGAAGATTCACTAAGGTGCAGGGGTGGACAATTTGAAGTTTCTGTCTATAGGGTCATTTTCTAAGTGATTTACCTTTCTCAGAACAACAATGTGAACATGCTTGTAAAAGTGGCCATACCAGAATGACATTCTTACAGCACAATTGCATACCTATTTATACTGAAGTTCTACTGAGATCCATAGACTTCCCCCCAGCCAAGTAATAAGTAGAGTCTTTCAGCATGAAACATTTCAGAAAAAAATACTATGATATTGATAGCCTCTGAAATTGTTGATCTTAACTTTGTTGAAAGAGACAAAGAATATTCCATACTAAAGCACTCAGCCACTAAAGAGGTGTAAACGTTGTCTACTAATGGGTACCACTGCCTTATCCTGTAGATTGGAAAGTCTTATATATTTTTGCACAGAAATAATCCTGGAAGTATTATTGGGATAGTTGTTAAAAAAAAAATTAACATTTTCAGAGTGGAACGCTGCCAAGATTCTATAGACTTTCTCTGTCTTCATTTTTAAAACCTTTACAAAAGTACTCGCAGCAAGAGAAAGGAGCCATTGACTTTATTTCAAACAATGCACTCCTTTTTGAAAAAAAAATATGGAAGTAGAATGTAACAATCTTGAGAAGGGAATAGAAAAGCTTGCCACATCACTAGGCCTATGGGAGTCATATATTAACTTTGTGGGTATGAAGTACTATGACTCATAAGACGGAAGTAGGAAGGAAGAAGTAAGGAAAAGCTCATTCTCATATTGTAACTTAGTATTTAAAGCCTTGTTATTTTAAAAAATAATGATTTAAACCAGGAATTTTTTTATGTACATACTTAACTTTAGCCTAAAATCACCAAAATATCTCAGAGGTTGTCAATATCAAGGCAAAAATTGAAATGATTACTGAAAAGAACTCATTGACCAAAAGTTATAGATAGATCTTTATTGATTTTTAAGTATAGAGCACATCTTTTCCTCTCTTGCAGATGGTTCAACAGGGCCACAATTAAAAAAAAAAAAGGAAACTAGCCAGATAAATTCCAGAAAAGTTATTTTCCTAAAACAGCCACAGATAAACAATTCCTATAGCAGATTCTCACTCTGGACCAGAATATGTAAGAAAATGCATAAGGAGTATGTACAGTCTTCTATTTTGCATTATTAATTGTATGCACAAGGATCAAAGCAAAATAAAATCATATGATGTCTCTATCAACACTGAACATTGCTAATGAGGATGTGTTTCTCATGTTTTCCTGTGAAGATAACATTTAATGACACATTCTCCTCTAATACCTAATATCATATTATGTGGTATCAAGAATACTACAATTCAGAATAAAAGAATAAAAATATTTCATGAAATGTTTGGCATGTTCAAAAGCAGCTCATTTAAGTAAAATAGCAATTTGTGAATGTTATGAAAGAATAAGACTGGCACTTACCATCAATATGCCAAAATGTGTAAGATGATTGCAGAGACAGACAGTCTCATTTTCATTTGACTCGGGAAGTGCATAGCAGCCTGTTGTATTCCATCCACCTTGGCCTCCTACAATAATGAATGATTATTAATTGTTAATTGTTATTGATCCTCCTCCTCCTTTAAAAATTTTTGATGTATGTTTCATATATACGGCGTATGAAAGAAGCTTATGAGAATTATTAAAAAAATAATGCAGCAAAAGTGCAACTATATTTCTTTAAGTTGATTGTACCAAAGAAAAGGCTGTATCTCAAATTTCAATTTTATCAGTCCTGTTTAAGGGAAGATCATGAACAGAGATGGACATTTTCATTTTAGCAGGGGGGAAGTCTATCCTATCTTAACATTTATGTTAAGGTTAGTAAATCCTGCTCTCTCTTATAGTGATTCTTCCCCTACTTTATCACAGTTTGGGTAACTAGAAAAAATATGATGGAATGATAAAACATACACCAGGTTTAACCTGCTGATTCTGCAGTGGTGTCTACAGTAACAGTCACTGATGTGGAAATGGCAAGTGTGACTGAGCAACCGAAGCATTGCCAATTTTAAGGGTGATACTTGACACGCACATTTAAAAAGGAGAGTGTTTCAATTGCCTGGTTGTGCTTCCCATTTTGACATAGTTGACTGTCATTGAAAACCTTCCTACAACTCTGTGATAGCAAGATGGGCAACAAACTGATTTGAAACACTGAGCATTTTTCCTCAATGGATGACAGTAAGCTTCTACCTATTCAAAACGGAAGGATTCAAAAACTGTTCACAATTGCCATGCATGATTACTAAATACTTTCAGCAAAATGTTATTCATATTATCAATCCTTCCAATCAGGTGACACAAAGAAGATTAGGATGAAGTTTAGTTGTAGCCAGACAAATGGTATGGAATAACTTTGTCCCATCTCTTTATCCTTCATAATGCATGTTTCATTAGTTGAAATAGATCTCCAGCTGATATTTAATAGAGGTTGAAGCTGCCCAAAAGTATTTATTACCCGTGACCCGTCAAAAGCGCGGAGGACAAAATCGCGCTCGACGAAAGCGCGCATGTGACGTCATCACAGTGCGACGAAAAAAATTAAAAATTGGAATAAAATTAAAATTAAAGCAAGCCGATTCACATAAAGGTAAGGGTTAGGTTTAGGGTTAGGGTTAGGTTAAGGGTTAGGGTTAGGTTTAGAGCATTAGCGTTAGGTTTAGCGTTAGGTTAAGGGTTAGCGTTAGGTTTAGCGTTACGTTAACGGTTAGGTTTAGGGTTAGATTTAGGGTTAGGTTAAGGGTTAGGTTTAGGTTTGGGGGGGTTAGGGTAAGGTTTTAGCTTTATTTTTACATTTTTCGATCACAGCGCGATGTTTTCGTCGCGCTGTGATGACGTCAAATGCGCGCTTTCGTCGAGCGCGATTTTCTCCTCCGCGATTTTGTGGTGGAACCTTTATTACCACCATTAGAGACTAGTGTAAAATCTAACCTACGCTGATTTGGATGCATCTCAAGACTTCCAGCAACTGCCCTCCATTAACACAGTTTTTCATAAGTCTAGAACATTAGTTCTCAATCTTTTCTTTACCATGGACCTCCTTTAAATACCTTTTGTGACCAAAGACCATAGCCACAGACCACCAAGATTTAAGTCAAGATTTAACAGCAGGGAGGTGACACGGGGCTGGATCCAGGCGGTTGTTACTGCCTCCCTTCGGGAGGGGGTCTTTCCCCCCGCATTAAAGGCGGCAGTGGTGAGACCCCTCCTGAAGAAATCATCTTTGGATCCAGCCGTCCTAAACAACTATCGTCCAGTCTCCAACCTCCCCTTTGTGGGGAAGGTTGTTGAGAAGGTGGTGGCCTTTCAGCTCCAGCGGTCCTTGGAGGAAACCAGTTATCTAGATCCATTCCAGTCGGGCTTCAGGCCTGGCTACAGCACGGAAACCGCTTTGGTCGCATTGACCGATGATCTCTGGAGAGCCAGGGATGGAGGCCATGCCTCCATCCTAGTACTCCTTGACCTCTCTGCGGCTTTCGATACCATCGACCATGGTATCCTTCTGCGACGACTGCGGGAGGTGGAGGTGGGAGGCACTGTTTTACGGTGGTTCTCCTCTTACCTCTCGGACAGGTCGCAGTCGGTGTTAGTCAGAGGGCAGAGATTGACCCCTAGGCCCCTAACATATGGGGTGCCACAGGGTTTGGTCCTGTCCCCCCTTCTCTTTAATATCTACATGAAACCGCTGGGTGAGATCATTCGACGGCACGGGATAAAATACCACCAGTATGCGGACGATAGACAGCTGTATCTGTCCGCCCCGTGCCAACTCAATGAAGCGATGGACGTGATGAGCCAGGGCCTTGAGGCTGTTAGGGACTGGATGGGGGTTAACAAGCTTGTACTCAATCCAGATAAGACCGAGTGGCTGCTGTGCTTCCCTCCTACCAATTGGCCAAGTGTTCCATCTCTCAGGCTGGGGGGTCAAATAGTACGCCCCTCAGATAGGGTCCGCAACTTGGGAGTCCTCCTGGATCCACAGCTGACTTTCGAACACCATTTGTCAGCTGTGACCAGGGGGGCATTTGCCCAGGTTCACCTGGTGCACCAGTTGCATCCCTACCTGAACCGGGAGGCTCTCACAACAGTCACTCGTGCCCTTGTGACCTCTAGGCTGGAGTACTGCAACGTGCTCTACATGGGGCTGCCCTTGAAGAGTATTCGGCGACTTCAGCTTGTCCAGAATGCAGCCGCGCGAGCGATCGTGGGTGCGCCTCAATTCACCCACGTAACACCTATCCTCCGCGAGCTGCACTGGCTACCTGTTGATCTCCGGGTGCGCTTCAAGGTGCTAGTTGTCACCTACAAAGCCCTTCATGGTATTGGATCTGGGTACTTGAGAGACCGCCTACTGCCAATTACCTCCACTAGACCAATAAGATCCCATAGACTAGGCCTCCTCCGAATTCCATCAGCCGGCCAGTGTCGACTGGCGACTACCCGGAGGAGGGCCTTCTCTGTGGCTGCTCCGACCCTCTGGAACGAACTCCCCGTGGAGATTCGTACCCTCACCACCCTCCAGGCCTTCTGCACAGCCCTTAAAACCTGGCTGTTCCGACAGGCCTGGGGCTAAAGACTTGCTGCCCCACTCGAATGGTATGATTGCTGTGCGTTTTAACTGTGTATGGTCTTTATGTTTTGTAATTTTGTCCGTTTTCCCCCTCCCTTGAACTGTGAGCCGCCCTGAGTCCCTTCATGGAAAAGGGCGGCATACAAATAAAGTAAATTGAAAATTGAAATTTAAATTTAAAACATAAGATTTCTTCAAGCCTTCACAGATTCCCTGTGATGATGCTGTGCCCCCCCCCCCCAGTGGTCTGTGGACCACCAGCTAAGAATCACTGCTCTAGGCAACTACGGTGAGGATCTGGATAGGCATAGTTGCTTGTTGTAATCACTTTCAAGTCTGGGTAGGAGAAGTTGCTTAGTTGTAAACATTTTCCAGTCTATTTTCTGATTTCTGAGTGTGGCCTGAATTGTAATAAGATTTACAGGAGGGACAAATCCCAAAGAAATACATGGAAAGTATTCATCTATAATGGATGGTTAGATTATATTACATAACTGGATTATAATAAAGGGTTCACTACTAGTGGGAGGCTTAATGCCATTGTTAGACTAAACTTTAGATTTTACATCTTGTATAAATGATTTGTAGGTTTGAATGTGAATTGTCTTACTGCTAAGTAAATAAAAAGTTTTCAGAAATGCCCCATATCTTCCATATCAAACAAAAGGGAAAACAATTAAACTTACTGTTCTTGTTCATATCCCAAAAAACACAAGTGGTATTAGGAGCCTTCTAAAAATTAAAACAAAAACAAAAATACAAATTTGTGTCTCTATAGGCACATGAATAAAAAGTAACGTCTTCAAAAATGTTATTAATTAAGCAAGGAAGCTAATTTTCCATCTACATTTATTCTCATTTATTGTTCTAAACTTGTAAACACATAAAGAACTAAAGAACAAATTAAAGACAATCTTAAATGGGCATTTTCAATTAAAAATCCAAATGTTTGAACATGCACATTTAATCAGTTGGATAACTATTGGAGAAAATCAATCATTGTGGAATTTAACCCTTCAGTTCTGTAATGCTCTCCTGAAGAAAATTCATTTTTCTGGAGTTAGTGTTTGCTTGTAGGATTACAACTGCAGGATTAGAAATTATTAAACTCTTAGTCCTCTAACTAAGAGCTAATGTGAATGAAAAAATAGAAAGTGCTTGCAGGAGTTAATTGGTGATTGTGGATTAAGGAATGGTATCCTCTCTAGTAAAAGTTTATTGTTCTTGTATCTCAGATCACTTTTGCCCCACATGCCCCACACTTAATTGACATGATAGCATCAGCACTGGTATTATTGTTTTGCTTTGTATATTCACAGCAAGGGAAAGCAGTGAAAGCTTTGTCACCCTGCTCTTCTCTTTCTCTAGTTTCTCCCATTAACAGTTGTGAAAAAGTATAGACATAATGGGTCATGGATTCCTCTCCATATGACTGGAACCCACACGCAATCTCTCTCATTGGTGTAGAAAAAGCAATGCTAACACATTTCTTTAAGGATATACTTGCTGTTTACATGTTTTCTTCAACAAGTAGCCATCATAAACAATATAATTTTTTGTGGGATGGGGTATACGGAAAAGCAAAGTTTCTGATGTATGTTTAACTCACTCTGAGAGTTATCCTATAACTTTAATGTATACCATTTTAAATTCAGAGGACAAGAAATTTTACCTTCAGTTTTTATTCCCCAGCTTCCTGATTGCAGGGTTGATTTTGGAGAAAAAACCAGCTCCGGGGCAACAGAAAATAATTCAGAGGTTGCCAATACATGTGTATTATGTAGAGGTATTTCTGTTTCTAAAACCATTTTGTTTTGCCCTCCTGCTCAGTACAGACAAATGAATATTTTGTTGCTCTAACTTAATCAATTATATTTTAAACAAAAGCTGAAAAACTCTTACCTGGATGTTGTCATGTTTGAATGCATGCTTGATTGTAATTTTCACAGCCTCCTTGAGATCACGGATAGTAGTGTTCCCCACACTGCAAGCTACCACGTAACTGGTTAAATTGGAAGGAGCTTCTGCATCCTTTAGGATATTAATTTAAAGATTTATAGGAAAATGTGATTTTGTAAACCCCCATTTAATAAACAATTCATAAATTTATTTCTCCACATTGCCAGTATAAATATTGCCAGTACATACAATACAATAGCAGAGTTGGAAGGGATGTTGGATGTCTTCTAGTCCAACCCCCTGCCTAGGAAGGAAACCCTACACCGTTCCAGACAAATGGCTATCCAACATCTTCTTAAAAACTTCCAGTGTTGGGGCATTCACAACTTCTGGAGGCAAGCTGTTCCACTGATTAATTGTTCTAACTGTCAGGAAATTTCTCCTCAGTTCTAAGTTGCTTCTCTCCTTAATTAGTTTCCACCCATTGTTTCTTGTTCTACACTCAGGTGCCTTGGAGAATAGTTTGACTCCCTCTTCTTTGTGGCAACCCCTGAGATATTGGAACACTGCTATCATGTCTCGCCTAGTCCTTCTTTTCATTAAACTAGTCATACCCAGTTCCTGCAACCGTTCTTTATATGTTTTAGTCTCCAGTTCCTTAATCATCTTTGTTGTCTTCTCTGCACTCTTTCTAGAGTCTCCACATCTTTTCTACATCGTGGTGACCAAAACGGAATGCAGTATTCCAAGTGTTGCCTTACCAAGGCATTATAAAGTGGTATTAACACTTCATGTAATCTTGATTCTATCCTTCTGGTTATACAGCCTAGAACTATGTTGTCTTTTTTGGCAGCTGCTCCACTCTGCTGGCTCATATTTAAATGGTTGTCCACTACGACTCCAAGATCCCTCTCACAGTTACTACTATTGAGCAAGATACCACCTATATTGTACCTGTGCATTTTGTTTTTCTTGCCTAAATGTAGAACCTTACTCTTTTCATCATTGAATTTCATTTTATTAGATAGTGCCCAAAGTTCAAGTTTGTCAAGATCCTTCTGTATCTTAAGCCTGTCTTCTGGAGTGTTGGCTATTCCTGCCAGCTTTGTCAGTCTCTGCTTTACTGCTGCTTCGGCTGCCGTTGAAATGGGGAGGGGGGCATGGTATTTGGGAGGGGAATCATTGATGTGCTGGAGGAAGTTTCTAGACGCTGAACTGACCACCTTACTGCGCATGTGGAGGAGGGGTGTTTCCCGCCAAGGCCAACAGTCCAGCATTCCATCCTGGTGATGCCTTTCGAAGTTATCTCACACCTGACATTTGGGGAAAATATGATTGGACTGTGCACAGGGATGCCAAGGGGAGGGGAATGAATTATACATTATATTATTAGCTTTCGCGCCTAATTAACCAGACTCAGCTTAGCTTTGCAACTGTTCATTTATAATTAGTAAAAGTACACTTTATTTCAATTCAAATGGAGTCCAGTGGTTTTCTTTCCTGATTACTGAAAGAAGTGATGCTGACAATAAGCTGAGTCTCATTTTTCACCCATCCCGGAGCTAAAACCTACCGAGGGGGGTGCAATCACAAGAAGAAAAGAAATGTCTTTGCATGTAAGTGACCAGGAGGAAGAGGAGGGGGCAACGGCGGGACCATCTTACCCGAAAGGCTGGCCGAACTAAGAGTGGAAGAACCTGCCATTCGTCCCAGATGGACTTGGGGTGTGGGACAAAAAGAGGAGCCTGAGGAATTGGATGCTGGAGTCACGAGAAGGAGACCAAAGAAAAAATCAGCTGATTGGGGTGACTCCGGGGAGGAGGGTTACAAGCTTTCCCACGCCATGAGACTTCTCAAAGAAGCATGGACTGAACGCAGAAGCCGTGAGAGAGTAGTGGAAAGGGAGCCGACTGAGGAACTTGAGCAAAGGTACTCAATGCATAGTTTAAGGGAGGGTGAAGGAGCCGAGGGGGGTTGTGCGCAAGAAAACCCAGAGGGTGAAGGAGCCGAGGGGGGTTGTGCTCAAGAAAACCCAGCCTCCCCCCTCCAGCTAGAGTCGCTCAAAGAGCAGGGGGCCCTCCCAGGCGATGCCAAATGGCAAAAGTCCCTCCCTTAACTGTAAAATATGATGGAGACCCTAAATGTCTTGGGATTTTTATAATTCAGGTCTGGAATTATATGGAAATCTGATTTAGAGACAGATGAAATGAAGTGAGGATGGTGTTGATGTCCTTAGAGAAGAAGGCAGCCGAATGGGTGGTCGGCCTACACAAATGCAATTCCCCTCTCCTGAGGAATTTTAATGACTTTATGGCAGCCATGAGAAGGAGGTTTGATGACCCATGACCGAGAGACGGGGGCGCCTGAAATTTATGGCTCTGAAGCAGGGAAACAAATCTGTGCCAGATTATGTCCAGGAATTTCAAGAGTTGTCAGCTTATATGAGGGGGTGGTCGGAAGGGGCTTTGCTGGATCAGTTTGCTGAGAGACTGAATGAAAAAATTTACCAACAGTGCATAAACAGACGCCTTCCCCGTCGTGTAATTGTTTGGTATGAACACACGGCAGACGTGGAGTTGGATTTAGCCAGGCTTCAATGCATGAAAGAGGGAGATGTGGAGAAATCCCCTCCAGCAGCCCCAAAAAAACCCCTCCGCCCCAGGAGTGAGGGTTTTTTTGGGGGCTGCTGGGGGGAGGTTTCACAGGCAAAGCCAAGCTGTTCACTTGTTTCCGCTGTGGGAAGGAAGGCCATCGTGTCGTAAATTGCCGCGTAAAATTGGCTCAGACCGCCACACACACGCACACCCCGGAGAGAGGGAAAAGCAATGAAGGCCCCGGGCAAGAGGAGGGAGGCTGCATTCGCCGCTGAAAATGTTTCCCAGCACCTCCAGCCAGAGGAGGAGGGAGGCGTGAGCCCCAGCTCATCTGACGAATCAGATGAGGAGGAGTCTCATCGCTGGGCCCCATGCTTATCCCAATTGAAATGAGAGTGCCATCTTCTGGCGCAACTGAGAAACTTTTAGCTCTCCTTGATTCCGGCTGTTCTTGCTGTATGATAAGTCCTGAAATGGTGGAGAAACTAGGCTTAAAATTGAGGACTTTGAAAACCCCTATTGTTTTTTGCCAAATTGATGGTTCTATTGCGGGAGGTGGCCCTGCTCATTTTTCTACTGAGCCCATAGAGATGAAAATGGGGACCCATCAGGAGTTAATAACTTTTATTGTGGCACCTGGCATGGACCGGCCCCTTATTTTGGGACTCCCCTGGCTTCGTAAATGGAACCCTCGCATTAATTGGAGAAAGGGTTGGTTACGTATTCGCACAAACATACCCCCTGAACGGGAGGTTGAGACTCCAGATTCTGCTGCTACTAGCCCTACATTGGCAGCCAGGAGGCAGGAGAGAATCGAAGGGGAGGAGAGAATACCAAAAGAGTACTGGGATCTTAGAGGAGTTTTTAGTGAAAAATTTTCTGATAAACTACCCCCCCCCCCAGGCCCATTGATTGCACCATTGATATTTTACCTGAGGTGAAGCTTCCAAAGCCCCAAATATATTCAATGTCCCCTAGGGAAATGGAGGAAATGAGAAAATTCATCGATAAGAATTTGGAGAGGGGGTTCATTGAACCGGCGAGACCCAAGGTAGCGGCTCCTGTGTTATTCAGGGAGAAGAAAGATGGCTCCCTGAGATTGTGTGTGAATTTTAAAAACTTGAATGCGATATCATCTCAGAACCTCTACCCGTTACCACTGATGAAGGACATGCTGGCCCAATTGGGGAAGGGCCGCATCTTCACTAAGTTGGACTTAAGGGAAGCATATTATAGAGTCCGTATTAAAGAGGGGGATGAATGGAAAACTGCTTTCAACTGTCCCCTTGGCTGTTTCCAATTTCGTGTGATGCCGTTTGGCGTACAGGGGGCGCCAGCAGTCTTCATGCAGCTAATTAATGAGGTTTTACATGACCATCTTTACAAGGGCGTTATCGTATATTTAGATGATATCCTTATTTACACGGAAACCCGTGAGGAGCATGTGAAGCTGGTTCGTACTGTGCTGAAGAAACTTCGGGCAACTGAGCTTTACGCCAAATTGTCCAAGTGTGAATTCCATCAGGAGAAGGTTGACTACCTGGGCTATCGTATCTCCCACAAGGATGTTGAGATGGACCCCGCTAAGATGAAAGCGGTCACCGAGTGGGAAGCCCCTCGTACACGCAGGCAATTGCAAAAATTTTTGGGTTTTGCTAATTTCTATCGCCAGTTCATCTTTTGCTAAGATAGCTCTTCCCATAACTAACCTTCTGAAGTCCAAAGGTGGGGCGAAACCCAAGCCTAGCAAGCCGCTGGATTGGACCATGGAATGTCAAGCTGCATTCGAGAAGTTAAAGCGGCTTTTTGCAGAGGAACCAGTCCTCAAACACCCGGACATGGACGCACCTTTTGTGGTTCAGGCTGACGCCAGTGACGTATCTGTGAGAGCTGTATTGCTTCAAGTCAATAGTCAAGGTAATTTACAACCCTGCGCATACACCTCTCGCAAGCTGACACGGAGAGACGTTGGGCCATTTGGAAGAAAGAAGCGTTTGCTGTTCGTTGGGCTTTGGCCACTTGGCGCCATTTTCTGGAAGGCACCAAACACCCTTTTGAGGTATGGACTGACCATAAGAATTTGGAGGCTTTGGGAACTCCCAGAAAACTTTCTCCTAAACAGATGCGCTGGGCTCAGAATTTCAATCGGTTTAATTTTACCCTGAAATACATTCCAGGGGGAATTTTTTTTATGGCTGATGCTTTATCCAGGCTTCCTCAATATAACTGCTCCAAACTCAGTGTGGTCCAGCCTGTCATTCCCGCGACAAGCCTCGCTGCTCCTGTTGTTACTAGGAATCAAGCGCGTTCTAAGGTTGAGATGTCTCAGGACTTTCTTTCCAACCTGAAAAAAGCCCTCCCTGATGATGATTGGTTCCGGCAGCATGTGAGTGAATGCACTATGAGAGATGAATTGCCCTGGATTGGGGCGAAACTATACGTTCCTGCGTCTTAGACTCATTGTTCTTCAGCGAGCTCATGATTCCCGAATGGCAGGACATTTTGGTTTCGTTAAAACGCTCCATCTCGTCAAGAGAGTTTTGGTGGCCTTCTTTGAAAAAGGACATTGAACGATATGTTGCCAGTTGTCCCGTTTATGCTGCTGCTAAACGCCCGCCGGGAAAGCCGCAGGGATTGCTCCAAGCTGTAGCTGGCCCAGTCGCCCCTTGGAAGGAGATCTCTATGGATTTCATTGTCGAACTTCCTGAGAGTCAGGGACACACTGTTATCTGGGTTGTTACCGACTTGTTCTCCAAGCAGGTCCATTTCATCCCTTGCTCCAAGATTCCTTCTGCTAAGGCTCTTGCTAAGATGTTCATCTCCCACATTTACCACTTATATGGGGTGATCATATCGGACAGAGGTGTGCAATTCACCTCCGTTTTCTGGAAGGGATTTCTGAAGCGGATTGGCTCCGCCCAGGGATTAAGCTCCGCCCACCACCCTCAGACTAATGGGGCTTGTGAGAGGACTAATTCTGTACTAGAACAATATTTACGTTGTTTCATCAACTACCAGCAAGATGACTGGGTGGATTTGTTGCCGTATGCGGAGATGGCTTACAATAATTCTGTGCATAGCAGCACTGGGTTCACCCCATTCCGTGTAGTGTTTGGCCAGGATTTTGTACCCATTCCTGAGGTTCCTCGTGAGCAACCCCAAGTGTCATCACTGTCTGAGTGGAGTGACCACCTTCGGCGCATTTGGCCTTTAGCTCTCCAAACTTTGGATGCTGCGCACCACGCTCATAAGAAACAGGCTGATAAGAAACGGACTAAGCCGTATGATTACAAAGTTGGTGATCAAGTTTATTTGTCCACCAAATTTCTTCAAACTCCCCAGAAGTCAAAGAAATTGGGGCCTAAGTATGTTGGCCCATTTCCCATTGTCAAGGTCATCAACCCTGTTTCTGTCCGGCTGCAGCTGCCCAAACACTTCAACCGGGTTTACCCTGTTTTTCATGTTAACCTCCTGAAACCTGTCTGCACTTCGTCGTTGCGTCCGCCTATCCCTCCTCCACCCGCTCCGCTTTTGATTGAGGGTGAGCAACACTTTGAAGTTCACGAGATTTTGGACTCTCGTAAACGCCGGAACCGTGTCCAGTACCTGGTGGCTTGGAAGCATTTTCCCCCCCTCTCACACCGAATGGGTTGATGGGTCCCTTGTTCGGGCGCCTCGTCTACTCCGCAAGTTCTATTCTACTTATCCTGACAAGCCCTGATTTGGCCATTCTCCTAAAAAAAAATTCTCTCTTCTCTCTTCCTCTCCCCTTTCATGTCTTGTTGTTTGTCTGTTTGTTTGTGTTTTTCGTTTCTGCAGGTCTGATCACCCTTTTCTGGAGGAGGGCCGGATGTCAGCCTCTGCTTTGCTGCTGCTTCGGCTGCCATTGAAATGGGGAGGGGGGCATGGTATTTGGGAGGGGAATCATTGATGTGCTGAAGTTTCTAGACGCTGAACTGACCACCTTACTGCGCATGTGGAGGAGGGGTGTTTCCCGCCAAGGCCAACGGTCCAGCATTCCATCCTGGTGATGCCTTTCGAAGTTATCTCACACCTGACATTTGGGGGAAATATGATTGGACTGTGCACAGGGATGCCAAGGGGAGGGGAATGAATTATACATTATATTATTAGCTTTCGCGCCTAATTAACCAGACTCAGCTTAGCTTTGCAACTGTTCATTTATAATTAGTAAAAGTATACTTGATTTCAATTCAAATGGAGTCCAGTGATTTTCTTTCCTGATTACTGAATGAAGTGATGCTGACAATAAACTGAGTCTCATTTTTCACCCATCCCGGAGCTAAAACCTACCGAGGGGGGTGCCCCCTGACAAGCTTGGTGTCTTCTGCAAATTTGATGTGTTCCCCATTTTTTCCCTCATCCAAATCATTGATGAAGATGTTGAAGAGTACTGGGCCTAATGCAGAGCCTTGGGGTACTCCACTGCATACTTCCCTCCACATAATGCTTAACATTATTTGACTCTAAGAACATGCTGTTCATTAATTTAAAATGTTATTTTTTTCCTCCCAGAATGTCTGCTATTTCCCTTACTACTGCAATGCATAGTTTTGCAGTCATTCTGAGAAAATGTTTCCCTTTTGACAGTGGTTTGGAGGCAATTCACAAACAATTCTGCTGATAAAATGATATAATTAGATTAATTCGCTATCTAAGAAGGAATAGCTTTCTTATATTAACAAAACCTGTCTAAAGAAAGGAGATCATACTTTTTTTCAGCTTTTCTACTACTATATACATTATCCTATTATGAATATCTAAAAGTGACATACAATTTTCAAGTCCTGTATCACCCCACCTCAAAAATTGAGGCATGTTTGTGCGAGCTGCCTATCTAGATTATCATTATCATTCAATTATTTCAATACATTACTTCACATAAACCATGGTTTAAATCTGATCTTCAATCGAAATTGGGACTGAGCAAGGGCTATAGTTACCTTCCAGTCTTTACTTAATAAAGTATGGAAAGAAGAAATCATTTGTTGTAATTTAAAGGAAGATGAAAAGTTACCACTTATTTAAAGGAGGGTGAAAAACGTACCACTGAAATGGTGAGGAAGTCCTGCCTTAGCACTTGGCCATCACAGATGCCGACATAAAGTGATGTCGAGCTGGCCCTGCCCCCTGGCTATGCCCCCCCCCCAAGGTCAAACACAACCCTGATGTGGCCCTCAAAATTGTAATTGTTATCTTTAATAAAAGTATTTTAAAAAATAATTTATTTGAACAAGCAAGAAACAGAACAGGTATAATTATACTCACATTTAAATTGAATTTAGTAGCACCAGAACTCAAAACAAAACAGATTATTATAGTCCAGTCCCATGTAAATCACTCAGGATTTATTTCTATTGGACATGGAAGCTCTATTGTATGAATATACTATTGGTGTTGATTGCATATGTCTCTTATAAAATCTTGAGGCAGATTAATATTACCTATTGTTTGAACATTTTCCTCAAATTATATGTAAATGTTTATTTATTATGACATTTCTATCTTGTCTTTCAGGACATATTGCACCATAAGAGAGCATGCAAAAACAAAACAAAGCACCAGTAAAATTAATAAAACAGAGTGGAATAATAATGTTTTCAAAATTCCTTAAAAACCAGAAATAAAGAGGCCCATATGTATTTCACTGAATAATACATTCCAAAGTTATGAGGCAATTGAGAAATATTTCTATCCATCAATGCATTGTTCAGCATGAGAGCAGAATCTCTTTAGTAGATCACAGAATTCAAGAAAGCTCATAAAGATAATACCTGCATATCAAGGAAATTTTTATATTCTCTTTTCAAATCCTGTAGTTCTGGTATTCTTTAGCCTCTCCCCTATAACTGCATTTTATACATTTATTTAAACTTACCAAATAAATTATCAACACTTGCTTTTTAAATACCAAGATTAAAAATAAAAAATCCCCTTTTAATTGTCAATGTAATCCCTTGCTTTGAAATGGGGTCAGGGCAACTGATTGGAGGTGAGAATTTACTGTCCGGATGCCCTTCCTAATGTCTACACAGAGTTCACAGCAGACAATTACTCATTAACCCAGAGAGAGAAATATCTGCTGCTACCTAAGATCAAACTCACAGCCTCCTGATTGTGAGGTGAGAGCCCCACCTCTAGGTCACGATGCCTCCCAAGGTTAAAAAGAATAATAAACCAACAAAAATTAAAACAACGGAAAGAAAAAGAGCCACTATTGGTATTTTTAAAAACCTGCCCATTAATTTAATCATGCAATTCACTTGCCATCTAAATTGACCTTTACAGTAGAAAGGTCTTTTAATATATTTGCCAATCAAAGTAAAAATCTTGAAAAGGTTTTATCAGATAATGAACACACAGAGGTAAAGTGAAAGCCATCCTGCTATTCCTCTTTCTAAATTTATAGTGTCTGAATAGGGTCATAAAAACAATAACATCTCACTATAAACATAAATTTCAGTATTCTTATATTTTTTACATAATCATTAAACATATTGATGCCTACCTGGAAAAGTCCATTTTTATTGAAAAAGGTGAATTGAGCCCTGGATATTGCTTCAAGGTCTTCTTGATTTAAATTATTTAGCAAACTTGGAGGCAAAGAAATAGTAGCAAGAGAATTTTCTTGGTTTTTACCAAAATCAATCTAAAACAGAAAAATGAAAAAAAAAAACCTATCAAAATAGAATAAAAATAGAAACTATTTACCATGTTGAATGAGGGAATATATTGTTTGATTATTTGATTCCTAATTATTTAGTTAACAAGTTTAAGCCCTTCCTCATCATTATGAAAAGCAATATTTATTTTATTTCAGTTCATAGGATTATGCCCTTATAAAGAAAATTTTAAATTTGTCTGTATTAAATATAAATATCAATTTAATATTGTTTATTTTTACAAATCAACATTAAGGTTAATTTACTGAAAAATATTTTCATTTAGCAGTCTTTATAATTCAGGTTGTACAAGTACAACTTCTGCTTTTTTTCAAAGCTATAATTTAATGGGTGGATAATACTGCTAAATATATTTTGGTTTGGATTCATTGAGAAGTAAATAATTAAGTGAGTCTGTCTCACCAACCTCTCTCCCAGGGAAGCAACAACTAATAGTTGAAATAGGCCCCAGAGCCCACCTTCAAGAGCTGCTCAATTCATAAATCCTAACAGATTAGATTAGATTAATTTCAGCATGGGCCAGATGTGTTTACCACAGAATAGTACTAGTTTTCAAATTCTAATATCTTGTGTCAGGCTTTTTATTAAACTTGCTGTTGAAAGCTCATGGAATACAACAATACTGCATAAGCTAGCTCAAACCCCTTATCAGGTAGGACACAGATCCAAAGCCTTAAATCAGAGATGGATCACACTCTTCAATCTAGAAACAGAACACTGCTTACGTGCCCTGCTGGGAACCACAAAGTGTGTGGCCAGAAATGTCATAACATCTTCAGCAATTTAGGACTAAATTGCTCAGGCGGATGCCAACATGTAACCTCCCCATATCAGCTGCATTCTCTACCAAACCTATGAGGTTGCCCTCCCATAACTACTTAAAATGCCCTTGTAAGAAAGCATTCACAGAAAGATGAATTGACCCTGGGTGGTAGCAGAGAAGAATAAATCAGGAACTTGTGGCCCAGTAAACCAAATTGTTTCTATTCATTGACCATATCTCAAAGATAACGTAGCTAGCATGCTGACCTAGCAGGATAGGGTAAATAATAATAAGGTCACATGGATGGCTTTATCTAAAACATTCCACACTCAGTTTGCCTTTTTCTTTGTCTTGTCTTTGCTATGCAGTGGGCCAAAGGTATACAAAGCTCTGGTTCTGCTTTTCTCATGCCAGTTCAGAGTGTCAATGTTTTGTTGGGACCCTGTTGCATGCAAATGAAATTATATTGTATCTTCAACACGATTCAGTTGCTTTAGGTGAACCATGTTTTTACAATAACAATATTTAAGGGTTTAAAGAACTTACTTGCCCTTAAACTACTCCATGGGAAAAATCTAACAGGTATTTTGGGGGGATGAGAAATGGCAGCAATTTTTAAGGAGTAAAATGGGTGTTTTAATTTGCAAGACATCTTTTTGGCTTTTTTTTTTTTTAAAGAAAAAGGTTTTATTTCTTTTAAAAAACACAAATATTTCATCATTGGTCAATCATTAAAACATTGAAGTACAATTTTTTTTGTATGCCCCTCCCTCCCTCCACCCCCCAACCCCCCTCCTCCTCCCCCCCCCGACTTCCCAGAACCCGTACACGGTATGGATTTTTAACTAACACAGTCTAAAATCTATTGAGAAAAAAGAAATAAAGAAATTAATGACATTCTAGATTGACCTTAGCTTCTTCTTACTGAACTAACTTTTAACAGTTTAAATCATTTCTGATCTTAAGCATAGGCTAACTGGAATTTCTTGGTCCCGTATTTATTTTGTATATAGTCAATCCATTTTTTCCAGTCTCGTTTATATCTCTCATTTGAGTGATCTTTAAGATATGCCGATATTTTAGCCATCTCGGCTAAGTTTGTGACTTTCAATGTCCATTCTTGGATTGTAGGCAAGTCTTCCTTCTTCCAGTATTGCGCCACCAACAGTCTTGCTGCAGTTATTAGGTGCAGAATCAAGTTAGTCTCTACCACTGTAAAGTCAATACATATACCTAGTAAAAATAACTGAGGAATAAACTTTATCCTTCTTTTAAAAATATTTTGCATAACCCACCATATTTTTATCCAGAATGCCTTAACCTTTTGGCAGGTCCACCATATATGATAATATGTAGCATCGAGAGAACCACACCTCCAACATTTAGGCTGTACATTCGGATACATAGAAGCCAACTTTTTAGGATCTAAATGCCATCTATAGAACATCTTGTAAAAATTTTCTCTCAGATTTTGAGCTTGTGTAAATTTCACATTTCTTACCCAGATTCTTTCCCATGTATCCAACATTATTGATTCTTCAATATTTTGAGCCCATTTTATCATACAATCTTTAACTAATTCTGTTTCCGAATCCATCTGTATTAATACATTATATATCCTCTTTATATGCATTAAGCTTTGATCTCTTATTTGTTTAAACAAGTTATCCTCAACTTGGATAAAACCAATTTTTTGATCTATTTTCCACCTAGCCTGTAATTGCCCATACTGGAACCATGTTTGAACTACCTTCTCCTCTTTTAATACCTCTAAAGATTTTAATTGTAATACCCCCCTTTCCGAGGTAAGAAGCTGTCTGTAAGTAATTCTGTCCTGTTTTTGTGCTATATTCATATTTTCAATTGAGTGTCTAGGAATTGCCCACATGGGTATCTTGTCATTTAATTTATATTGGTATTTCTTCCAAACCCGCAGTAAAGCATTTCTTAAAATATGACTTTTAAAATTCTTATCCAATTTTTTGTTGAATAACAGGTAAGCATGCCAGCCAAATACCAGATCTTGTCCCTCAATATTCAATATTCTATCATTGGTTAAATGAGTCCAATCACTAATTACAGATAATGCCACTGCATCATAATATAGTTTTAAATTAGGTATTCGTATTCGTATTTTATTATTTGTATGCCGCCCTTCTCCGGGAGGACTCAGGGCGGCGAACAATTCAAGGGGGAAAAAAGGGGGGAACATAAAAGACAAAATACAAATAATAAAAGTGGACAACAGTTGCACAACCATACATGTCGAGAGGGGAGGGAACTCATCACCCCCAGGCCTGCCGGCAAAGCCAGGTTTTGATGGCTTTTCGGAAGGCCTGGAGAGAGGTGAGGGTCCGAATCCCTGCGGGGAGTTCATTCCAGAGGGCCGGAACTGCCACAGAGAAGGCCCTCCCCCTGGTAATAGCCAGGTGGCATTGGCTAGTAGATGGCACCCGGAGGAGGCCAACCCTGTGAGATCCAATGGGTCTGTGGGAGGTAATTGGCAGCAGGCGGTCTCTCACGTACCCAGATCCAATACCATGAAGGGCTTTATAAGTTACGCCTAGCACCTTGAAGCGTATCCGGAGACTGATCGGTAACCAGTGCAGCTCGCGGAGGATAGGTGTAACGTGGGTGTACCGAGGTGCACCCACGATCGCTCGCGCGACTGCATTCTGGATAAGTTGAAGTCTCCGAATACTCTTCAAGGGCTGCCCCATGTAGAGCGCATTGCAGTAGTCCAGTCTTGAGGTCACGAGGGTGTGAGTGACTGTTGTGAGTGCCTCCCGGTCCAGGTAGGGACGCAACTGGTGCACCAGGTGAACCTGGGCAAACCTGGGTAGCTTCAATCCTCCTCTCTCACGTACATCTTGCATTATTTTCATCTTTACCCTCGGCTTCTTTCCTGCCCATACAAATTTGTTGACCTTCTGCCATTCTAAAAGGTTCGCATCTTTTTAAAGTATAGGTAACATTTGGAAAAGAAATAGAAATTTTGGTAAAATGTTCATTTTCACTGCCGCTATCCTACCCAGCAAAGATAAGTGCAATTTCTCCCATTTTTTCATCTCCGTCTGTATACTATACCAAAGTAGTTCATAATTATGCTTATATAATTTCCCATTTGAAGTTAAAATGTTAACTCCAAGATATTTGACTTTTTTAACTACCTCACATCCTAGCATCACTCCTAATTCTTCCTTTTGTTTAATATTCATATTTATAGCTAATATTTTGGTTTTTCCTAAATTTATTTTAAAGCCAGACACTTGACCATATTGATTAATCATATTCATTAAAACCATACTGGATTCCTACGGTTGTACCAATATTATGACCAAATCATCCGCAAAAGCACGGACTCTATATTCTTGCTGCCTAATCTTGATCCCTTTTAAACCATCCAAGCCCCGTATTTTATTCAACAATACTTCCAAAGTTATAATAAACAATAATGGGGACAAAGGACAGCCCTGTCTTGTACCTTTTCCAATTTGAAAAGAGTCTGTTAAACTTCCATTGACTATGATTTGTGCTGTTTGCTGTTGGTATATTGCTTTAATTGACTGTAAAAAATTATCTCCTATCTGCATTTTTTGCAATATCTTCAGCAGAAATTGCCAGTTAACTCGATCAAAGGCCTTCTCAGCATCCAAAAATATAAACGCAGCAGGGATCTGGTTGTTCTTTCCCAAATATTCTAATGCATTAATAATTAATCTGACATTACTTTTCATCTGTCTCCCCTGTATAAAACCTGTTTGGTCCGTGTGTATCAATTGTTGAATAACCAACATTAACCTATTTGCTAATATTTTAGTAAAAAATTTATAATCTACATTCAGTAATGAAATAGGTCTATAATTTTTGGGTTGAGTAGTATCTTGATCTTCTTTGGGTATCAAAGATATAAACGCTGTCTTCCAAAATGGAGGCACTTTACCTTCCATTTGAATCATATTAAATAATTCTCTAAGAGGTTCTACCATTTCTAACTGTAAGTTTTTATAGTAAACCGCTGTCATGCCATCTGTACCTGGTGCTTTCCCTGACTTTAATTGCTTAATTACCTGCAAGATTTCCCCCGAGGTTATTGGTTGATTCAATTTTTGCCTGTGCTCTTCTCTAACTGAAGGTATTTTCTCTTTGTCTAAATATTTGTCTATGTCTAAACCATTAATTTTATCCCCTTTATACAGTTCTGTAAAAAATTCCCCAAAAGCCTTTTGAATCTCTTCCTGTTGAAACACCTCCTTCCCTCTGTAAATCAGTTTAGATATATTTCGAGTTTTCCTTTTTTTCCTAATCTGATAAACTAACCATCTGCCATCTTTTTGGCTTTTAAAAGCCTCCCAAACTCTCCTTACAAACATCAGTACCCAATCACTCTAGGGCAGGGGTGTCAAACTCAAGGCCTATGAGCTGGATCTGGCTTGAGGAGAGCTTAGATCCGGACTGCAGGGCACCCTGGAAATAGCACAGGACCATCCTGTGGTGCCTCTGCCAGCAAAATTGGAGCTCAGGCTCCCAGGCTACATTTTCGTTGGCAGAGATCTAGCAAAACAAACTAAAAGCAAAACAAAACAAAAGGAGAAATGTTTGTCTTTTTGCCCTTGAGCATCCAAAAAGGGACTGAAAAGGAGAAAGGGAGAGGAAAGACTAAAAAGAAGAAGGAAAGATGAGAAGAGAGCAAGGAAGGAAAAATAAGGAAAAAGGGGAAGGAGGAAGAAAGGAAAAGGAAGAGGGAAGGGAAAAGAAGAAAAGGAAGGGAGGGAAGTAGTGAGGTAGGGAGGTAGTGAGATTATAGTGAAAGAGAGGAAGGGTCTGAGGGAAGTCCTACCTTAGCATCTGGCGATCACAGGTGCCCCTGACATAAGTTATATTGAGGTGGCCATGCCCCCTGGCCACGCCCTCATCCCTGAGGTCAAATAACAACCCTGATGCAGCCCTCCATGAAATTGTGCTTGACATCCCTGCTCTAGGGCATGCTAGAAACCACAAATGGAATGGTAAGCACATATGAGTTACACAGTATGTATTGCTCATCCCTGTCTTGAATTGATAAGCTCAACATAAATCACTAAATAAGTCAAAGGAATTCAACATATCTTGCTTGAAAATAAACCTGGATGTTCTTGATATACCTGAAAATCTGAAGCATTGTTCTGAGGTCCAACACTGAAGGAAGAGCCATTGAATAAAGAAGAATTCAAGGATGAAACTCCAAGCGCCAAGTTTCGGGTTGAGATGCTCATGGAAGGACCTATAAACTGAATCTTCAATGCCAAGGCATCAATTGTCTTTATAGCTCTAAAATCAAGCATACACATCAAATTCATTAAAATAATGGGATTAAAAATAACTTTTGAGTCTAAAGAACCTTTGCATGCATTAGTAAATATTATTTTTGGCATAGATTTACCTAACTATAAAGAAAAAAACCAAACTTCAAAATATTCAGATATTCGTGAGCAAATTTTACTGAAGAACAGTGTGTCCAAAATGATAGAAAGAGATCAAAAGTCATATACAGATCATCCTCTTTCTTTGCTCTATTCTTTGTCCTGCTGGAGGAAGAAAAATCTGCTTCTTTCTCAGTTTCTTTTTTTAAATTAGAATGGTGGTATTTTGAATATATGCTTTTTTTAACATAGATTATGATGTTCCTTGTTGTTTTTAGGCCTAGTCCTATTTTTTTATTTTGCTCATAGTGATGGGTAAATGCTGCCATAACTGATAGATACTGGAGAGATATCCAGGGCTCTTGATAGTTGTTGCCCCCACAATTATAGCTACTCACAAAAACAGTTGTATCCCATTTATTAGCACGGCCAGCATGGGAGATAATTTGCAAAAGCTTTATTGGGCACTATAATTTCTATTCTACTGCCATACTGGGAGACATGATTGCTCCAAACAAATGCACCTCTTTTCTGGGCATCTGTTCCTTTGGATTACATTTGCAATTAAGAGTTAATTGATGTTACTTAAGCTAACGAGTTACAATAATTTGATTCAATGAAACACTTCTTTGCTTGTATCTAATACTAGTGAATGTTATTAGTGTCACTAGCATGTCCTGTCTCACTTACATTTTATCTACCTTTCACTTTGACTTATTTTAATTATTATGATCCTAGAGCAAAACTGATTTAGTGTTAAAATAGTAGATTTACTATCAAGCCCATGAATTGAGAAGTTAAGAAAGTTAAAATTAGATTTTATTTCTTTATTGATTTGAATAATTCACTTGAGGAGTTAATTTTAAAATGCAGATAAAGTTTTACACTGTTTCTATGTCCTACCAATATATAAACATTTTTTTAAAAAAACTCTGCATACCACTCAGATCCTCTTCCCGTAACACTTACTCAGAAGATGATGCAGCCAATACATTATCAGAACTAGTTAAAATATTAGAAAATATTGTGATCACAGTAGAACCCAAGGATTCATTGATTTCTTCATCATTTACAATTTTTTTTAGTTTCTGGATCACATCATTGACTTTGTCTGAAGTCAACTGCTGCCCTTCTCCCGTAAGATTCAGTAGCTGGTTGGCTATGTCAGCAGCATTTTCTGAAAGCACACAAAGAAAACAATACATGCCAGTTAGTTTCAGAAAAAGTTCATTTCCCCCCAATTATAGCAAGTCTATCGAAGATTAGGGTGTGTATGTACTTAGTGTGTATTTTGTGTACTGGTGTAGTAGAGCTTCCAGAGTGCCATTAAAAATGATAAGATAGGAGATGGCTTTGGACAGTAGGTGAATGTACTCTGCTTTTTTGCTCACTGTTGTTTGGCTCTTTCAGACTCTGCTGGGTATGTTTTATTTATTTTTTCATTTTCTGGGGTCCCAAAGGTGCTTTTTCAAGAGGCAACTGTACTTTCTGAAAAGTCCAGTTGCCTCTTGAAAAAGCACCTTTGGGACAACCATGACCTGGATGACTGAGAATCTCCATAGACATTTCATTCTCTGGGTTTTGGAATTCATTTGTTCTGTCTATCAGTTATAAAGCTAGTATGATTTTGGTTTTGGTTTTGTATTGTGTTATACAATTATGTTCATTGTTTATGGAACTGCTGCATGATGTACCATATTTTTTTCAAAAAAGAGGGTAAAAATCTGGGTGCGTCTTATACACTGAATACAGCATTTTAGGCCTCCCGAAACTCTGTCCCCTTTGCAAAAATGGCCATGCACAGCTTTTAGAAGGCTTCCAGAGTGCTCCTGGGGGCTGGGGAGGGCAAAAATGAGCAAAAACCAGACCATTTTTTGCTCATTTTTGCCCCCCTCCGTCCCCAGGAGCACTCTATAAGCCTCCTAAAGGCTATGCATGCCCTTTTTTTGACACAAAACGGGCCCGTTTTAGCAAAAAATAGGCAGTTTTGGAGAGATCTGCAAAGTACAAAAACTTTTTTCTTTAATTTGCCTTCTCAAAATCTTGGTGCGTCTTATACTCCAGTGCATCTTATACTCCAAAAAATATGGTATATGGTAGCTCAAAGAGCTGACGACAGACATTAACTTATTGATATTAATATGCTGAATGAATGCCACAAATCAAAAGATGCTCTTTGAAGATGACAGACGAGAGGGGAAACAGGCTGTTCTAATTTGAAAACTGCTTCATTTGTATCAATAGACCTATCTTATGGGCAAGATTCTTTATCTTTAAAGCAATTTTTCTGCATGATGGGAGTCTAGTCCTAGTCAGCAGGTCTGCTACGCAAATTATTCATGTGATGCTAGGGTGAGTGGATTTTGGTCATGTTCCCATGGCCAAATGCTAAAAATGTTTCTACTTCTTCTTCAGTAGGAATAAAAGAAAAAGCCTCAACCTGATAAAATATTCTGAATAGAATTTAAATATTTATGCTATAAAAACACCATGCTGTTGTTGCTTTTTATATCTAAAATAAACATGGATTGTGCTTTAGAGTCTAACAAAACTGCATAGTTCTTCAGTTAAAGCATTAAAGGGTTTTATATCGGAGACTAATATCTAGAAAACTTTTCTTGGCAAGGCCCAGATGTGTTTGAAGCTTGGAAAAGAAACATTTCAAATTTATCTAAATGGAGTGGATACACAAACTCTTACCTGTACAGTTTCTAAGATCAGGAGTACCCCAGTAAGATGTGTAATCATTCATGCTTAGAAAGCTAAGTAAAGAAAGAACAGCAAATACCATTAGCATATCCCTATATGGAAGTTCTTATGAAATCACATAGTCTACATTTTAAATCCTTTGTATCTTTTACTTCTTCACTTTTAAAAACCTAAATCTGTCACTTTTTAATTATATCCGTAGTATACTTCATCTCAGTCTCACCACTAAGCATCTCATTATCTTTGAGCTGTTACCATGTTCGTGATGCAATCTGGGTAGGGTTGTCATAGCAGCTAGTGGTGGCAGTGTCTCTTGGTCCAGTTTCTTTCCAAATGTAATTCATAGGCTGTTCCTGCTCCAAACATTTTTCTACAAGAGCAAATGAAAAGCAGTGAACCAAACAAACAACCATTAACACTGTAGCTTTCTAGTAAAAGTTACTAGACTGGTCTGAATAAATCAGGTTATTTATTAGTTAAATAATTAGTTATTTTTATTTGCAAATACTTAATGGGATGAATATTTATGAAACAAAATGTACATTGCTGAATACAAATGTATTTTCCAATTAGAGACAGAAATCATCTTGAATCAGGGAAAATTAGTATTGGTGGTTTTTTTTAAAAACCAATCTGATGATAATAATAATAAATCAGGAATGTATGGATCAGAATTGAAGACCAAATGTTTCTAAATGTCCATGGATCTGAACTGTGGCTTGCCATGTGGTATTCAAAGCTTACTATGCTGCATATTGTCTCTAAGTTAGGGTATTGCTCATAATGGCCCATTTCTAGTCAAACTAACTCTAATCTGGCTTTGACCAAATTCCATTACTGTTTTGCAGTATTATTCCAGGGCCACTGTCCTAGATGTTAATTCCTTCCCAGATCAGCCACTAAATCCTTTGCATAATGTTCTTGCTTCTTGTATTTTGAATGACCGGTTGAATGTCTGAAGGAGAAACCTGTGGCATGGGTTATAAGGCAGGGTACAGAGAATAAAGGTTCAATACAAAACTTTTCTCAATTATAAACAGTCTTTACTCATTCTGTTAATGAGAATAATAAACAAGTGCAAATGGCTTCAGAAAGCTTCTGTTTCACCATAATTTTGTTTCTGCTATATTTGTTTCTACCAGGGCTAAGTTAAAAGTGAACTTGAAGAACAAAATGTTTAACATCAGCCAACTGCATGCTTTGAAAATAATTTGGGAAAAGTGTTTTGGGTCCAGGGCCAGTACATCAATCTTCTGATATTCATTGAAGCATTAAAGCTATACGTTTTTAATATGATTATTAATATAATGGCCTATTTTTCCTCACAAAGCAACCTGAAAAATGATCAACTATGAATGAATCAATGATAGAGACGTGCTGTGCTTTCAGTTGTGAATGGTCTGAACCACTTCTTGTAGACTATTTTCAAACTATGGACAGAACTAATAAATCTATTAATTTTGATTTCTCACATATTGCAACTGACTTCACTACTTTAATGTCTTCTGCTTATTTGGTAAATGTACAATAGTTAATTCCTTAAAGCATAGTAAAGTATATAAAACTATAAACTGAAACAATATTTTTAAAAAAACAGTTATTGGTTAAAATGTATTGCTCTTATACACTGATAATAATGATCAGAATAATAATATTTGCAAAGTACAAAAAATGAGAGTACAACAACAACAACAAAAAAACCCTCTGTCCTTACCAATTGAATGAACAATCACTTTATGGAGTTTCAAGTTTTCTGTGATATTACTGTTTTCAAGTTTCTTTCTAATTGTTTGTTCTTCTAAACTTACATTGTTGGTAGAATTGAAAGCTAAAAGAGCACGGACTTCAAAACTGCAAAAGAATTGCTGAATTAGAATATAGTATAACAATAAGGTATTTAAATATGATCACTGTAATTTAATATAATACATAAAAATAATCAATTAATCAACCAATCCTATTAGTGGACTCAACAATTCATCAATTTACACATGCCATATTGGAACATCCTGTTTTATTCTTATGAAATTTCTCCCCTACAGTATCACAACTAATAATAAAAAGTCTTTCTAAAAGAAGTAATCTAATATAGAACAAAAGTTGTGGTTAAAAATCATATAAAGTTAAATTAACTTATAAAGGGTAACCTGAACATAACATAAATGCATAGTTTAGCCTCACTCAGATAACATTAAGTGTCTTGATCTTATATATTCCCCTTACCCCTTTTCCCAGGGGTAAGGGGAATACATGGGGATCACAAAGAAGAATTGAAATTTCTACTTCTTTTACTTCATCCTACTTAATCTTAACTAAGATCAATGTAGCAACTAATATTAATTAGGCTCAAACAAAGCCAACAACACCAAGTTTGCTTGTTTTAGTGATCAGATAAATCAGTCAGTACCAAAGCACATAAAAGTGATATTTGATTTTGCACCATAAAACAAAACTACTGATTTTATTGCACAAAAATACTTCCTGTTGTTCTATTTAGTATTATACTTTTTAAAAATGCAGTTTTAGGAAATAGTTCTGTAGTACACTGTTAAATGTAACAGATGGTTTTGTTTGATTGGATTTGCTGTTATTTTGTTATAGGAATGGCCATTCCTTGTAGTAAGAGAGTGCAGCAAGCACGTATTTATTGAGCTGGTAAATAACATCAAAAGCAACAATACTATTTGCAAAATAAAATGGGGAGTTCAAGTACACAAAAAGGGAGTCCCTTTGTAATACATGTCTTACCCATCTGACCTAGACTTGGTCATATGGTTACATCCTAATATGAACGCTCTTTCAGGGGGAAACAGCAGCAGCAGGAACAGAATTGTGTGGCTTTACTGTGATGTCAAAAATGACATGGTATCAGTTATATAGATGGCAAATATAGAGATTTTTAAAAAAAGAATCCAATGCAAATCATGATGATTTTAAAAATTATTTTCTCTGCTTTCCAATAGATGTCATTTAATTGGGAAACAGGATTACTGAGATGGAAAAATTAGATATGCAGTTACAGTAACAACTGAGAAAACATTGCATTTATTCAAAAGTTAATAATATATTAATAATGTGTTGTCACTTCACTGTTGTTCAGGGATCTTTTTACGCTTCTCCAGGTGCAAAAACAACATGTGGTTCAGGAACTAGCAAACATACCTCTGTCATCAGTGTATGATTAATGCAATCTGAACATTAAGAGCTTTTGATAACTTTAATAGAAATTACTAAGTGATGTAAGATGAACAAACCATTTGTCAAGCCATTCCAGAGTTTAATATTCTATGAGAACTGTTCCATAACTCTAGTTTGAGTAGTTCAGTTTTCAGTCTTTGAGAAAAAAAACAATACCAAAACTCACGAATGAAGGCAAATATAGGATCATGTTGGAATACTAAAACTGTTTCCAGTGGGGGTAGAAGATGGATTTTGCAACAAAAAAATGAAGTTTAGTGGATCATTCATATTATTGTAGTTATTTATTAACATTCCCTGTGATACTGTATGATGCCGATACCTACAGGTAATTCTCATGGTATTCATTTAGAGACTAACGTTACAAAAAGTGACATGGTTTTCACACTTAACATTACAGTATCCCCATGGTCACATGATCAAAATTCAGACGCTAAGCAACTGGCATGTATTTATGATGGTTACAGTGTCCCAGGATCATGTGATCATCTTTTGAGATCCTCTGACAAGCAAAGTCAATGGGGAAGCCAGATTCGCTTAATAACCATGTTACAAACATAACAATTACAGTGATTCACAAAACAACTGTGGCAAGAAAGGTCATAAAGTGAAGCAAAACTCTCTTAACAACTATCTTGCTTAGCAACAGAAATTTTGGGCACAACTGTGGTCGTAAATCAAGGAATATCTCTATATGTACAACAGACCTCAGGACATAGGTTCCTTATAACATGCATTCAACTAACATCTTTCATCAATGGAACTACTGGGTGCTTCCTAAACTTTCTTTTTATTTTCCCTGCAAATGAGTCTTCAGAGAAGGAATTATGACATTGGCTCTTTAAACTGGTAACTAAAGAATAACTTGAAAGGACATGTTGGGAAATAGATCTCATGTTATTACCATGCAAAATTATTTAACAAACATAAATCCAATTAGCATTTGATAAGTAGAACAAAGTTTCTTGAGTTATTTTAGAGCTTTTCAAGAATTTCTTACAATTTTACCTTTGATTAACACTTCTCTTTCCTCTTGCTGCATTTTTTGTTGAACTTGGTTCAACACTATAAAAAAAAGAAGTATTTTTTTTAGAAAAGTGCCTTCTGCAGAAGATAGTATATTTCCTTTCTATCCTGTCAAGCACCTACCTTACATCAACCACACATACATTATAATTCCAGGTCCCCATGGTCTGAATTAACTAGAAAACAGGAAAATAAGGAAAAGGTCAAAATGCATACAATTGTTGAAACTGTTAAATTTTGCATTACATTCATTTTGCATGAATTTATTTTCATAGAATCTGAGTTTATTTTCATATAATAATTATTACGATAATTACTACCATATTTTCCCAAAAATAAGACAGGGTCTTATTTTCTTTTGACCCCTGAAATAAGCACTTGGCCTTATTTTTGGGGAAGTCTTATTATTTTTGAAGTGCAGGAGGCAGCGAGAATGGTCACCTCATGGCTGCTTCTGTGTTACAATATTTTCGGGAAAGGCTTATTTTCAGGAGAGGGCTTTTAGCACATGCGCTCAAAAACCCGATTGGGCTTACTATTCGGGGAGGTCTTATTTTCAGGGAAACAGAGTAGCACCAGCACAAAAATCATACTGTTCCAGTGCAGAAAGTGTAAGAAATAGCAAGCAAAGAAATTTCAGAGGATTTTGAGTAGGAAGCATAGCTAAGGATAGAACGAGAAGCAATGGGTGGAAACTAATCAAGGAGAGAAGCAACTTAGAACTGAGGAGAAATTTCCTGATAGTTAGAACAATTAATCAGTGGAACAACTTGCCTCCAGAAGTTGTGAATGCCCCAACACTGGAAGTCTTTAAGTCTTTAAGAAGTTGTTGGATAGCCATTTGTCTGGAACAGTATAGGGTTTCCTGCCTAGGCAGGGGGTTGGACTAGAAGACCTCCAAGGTCCCTTCCAACTCTGCTATTGTATTGTATTGTATAAGATCAAAATCTTTCACTATATACAGAACTTCTGTCCTTGCTTTTACTACACTCATAAAGCACTTCATACATTTCCTTTTTTTCTTCATCATATTTTATTTTGTGAGTTAATTGTAGAAAAAATACTCTTTAAAAGGTAAGACACAGAATAACAGGCTAGGAATAGCAAGTTTAAGAGCAGAAAAGCAAGAATTCTAAAGGGCATGGGAATATTTCTTAGTGATAATGTTCTCTTCCTGACCTAAACTTTCACTACCAATGTAAAACACTAATAGAAAACTATTAATCACTAATTGAGATGTGAAGCTGGTTTAGATAAAATGCTTTGTTATTAATCCTTAAAAGTAGTGACAAATCTAAATACAAGAATTAAATCTGCATTTAATCGATATAACATATAACCTCGCGGTGAGATGAGTGGCAAATTATTGTTATAAAATAATAATAACTTGAACATTATTAATCCAGATTCAATTTCTCCTTAAAAACTGGTAACCCATTAAAAACATTTTTAACATGAAATAATAAAAAACCCTCTATCACCGCCCTCACCAACAAAAAGGTTGTGATTATACAGTGAGAGTAAACCTACATAGACTGTGGTGAAAAAGTATACTAGAAGTGACAAAAGGAGGAGACTGGTGCAATGATTAAGGTACCAAGCAAGAAAATTTATTCCTAACACTGTATATTGACATATACAATCAGGAGTGGGTTCCTGCCAGTTCTAACCTCTTCTATAGAAGAGGTTCCACAAATCTACAGAACCGGTTCCAGCTCCCTCCCCCCGCCCATCCACACAGCATCAAGATGAAGAGCGAGAGGAGGAATTCTGGGAGTTGAAGTCCACAAGTCTTAAAGCTGTCAAGTTTGAACACCCCTGGGTTTTTTTTTTCTAAAGGGTTAGGGGTGCAAGGGCCTTGTAACTTGACAGGTTTAAGACTTACGTGCTTCAAATGCCAGAGTTTCTGAGTCAACATTTTGGTTGCTAAGCAAGAGTGTTGTTAAGTGAGTTTCATCACATTTTACAAGTTGGCCATGCCCACCCGGTCACATGGCTGGCAAGCCACTCCCACCCAGTCACATGGCCGGCAAGTCACTCCCACCTGATTGCATGGCCAGCAAGCCACTCCCACCTGATTGCATGGCCAGCAAGCCACTCCCACAAAGCAGGCCACATCTACAGAAGAAATTTTTTTTGAAACCCACCATTGTATACAATATACTGATTTGAAACCAAGGTGAACTTTATAGCTGGATAAAACTAGTTTGAATGAGTTAAAGATTTTTTTTACTCCAGTGCAAAAAACCAGGTTTTGATGGCCTACTGAAAAGATAAAAGGATGGGGCAGGCTTAATCTTAATCTCTCTAGATTTTGAAAGTTCAGAATAAAAAGCAGCATTTCAGATAAACAGCATATACATCTGAACAAATAGTCTAGAAATTACCAGTTCTGAATCATGCTTTTGTAAAATTAACCTTTATCATTTAAAGATCATACTTTAAATTAATAGTTTAAAAAATATTTCAGTAACTTCTTTAAAAGCACACTTAAAATTTACATGCAATAGTTTGAAAGTAGCTTAACTTACCCATTCTCTAATTACATTCTGAATGTTTGGCTCTGCATCTTCTTTAATTCTGTATACGGTAAAGTCAATTCTGTAGTATAATCTACCTAGGCATTACAAAAACAATGTAAATGTCAGAATTATGACTCTTAAATATATAAAATTCTCACCAAGATATATCACCCAGCCAATGGTAAAGCCACAACACTGATAATGCTTTTAAAACCGGCTTTAATTTTTAATAATATGGTAGTTATTGTCACCTGATTTAATTTCACTTTTTTAAAAACCTTGATTTTTTTATAATAGGCAAACATATAGAAATATTTATTATTGTATCATTTTTGTTGTAGCAAGGCAAATTATTTTAAATTTGACAATTATTTGAAATATTTTAGTAATATCTTCCTGATCTTTTGATCAATCTTTCTATTCTTTTTATGAATAAAAATTAGGGGTTTGCAGACTCTGCTTTGAAGGCAAGATCAGAAACTTTAGAAACAATCTATTTCCCACTGAACTGATTCAATAATATTCTGATTTAATTTGGGTCCTGCAGATCACAAATGGGATTTGGAAAAACTTTGGAAAACTCTGTTCTTTCATAGTATGAATGAGAAAAGCAAAAATGACTATAACTGTTATTGGTTTTTTTTCAGTATGAGATGAAATTTTCAGGAAAACTACAGCATTATGAAGGTATTCTATTTTATAAAAAAAAGCACATTTGAGTTTTTTTCTTAAATTACTGTAAACACTTAAAACTCTTTACAAATGTGCTTAAATGTCTTGATATGCTATTTCTTATAGTAATAGGCCAGGGTTATAGAATATTTTTTTCAACCATATAGCTTCAGACTTTATTAATCTACAGTATGTAAGAAACACATTTTCAGCTGGTGAAGATCATTGTTGGGGGTTGTAGTAGAAACTATCCTATAAAATAAATCAACTATCTACTTTCAACTATCCTATAAAATAAATAATTTGCTATCTGAATGATGCACAATTGCTAGCACTGTACATATCAAATCTCTACATAGCACACATCAAATTTAGTTGTTATGTGGAGCATATTTAAAATATTTTGTGGTTTCCACTGAATAAGAAGGGCAGAGAGCAGACCTTATTTATAGCACTAAGTGATAATCAGGTGAGGTAGGAAAAAAAATCTCACAGATTATCTCCTAAATTATAAGAGAATCACTTAGGGAAGAAATTACCGACATGGAATCCAGATTCTCTTACCGTACAACATTTCACTAGTCATACTGAACTTTTAAATAAATACCAATCTATAATAGAGTCACTGTATCATCAACAAGAGCTGAATAACTTTAAAAAAATATCTTGTACAACCCCAATATTCTATTCCATGTTTCTGGTTATTTTCCCAATTTGGAAATATTTTTTTTGCATTTTTAAGGTTATAAGGTTATAAGGTTTATTGCACTTGTATGCCGCCCTATTCCCGAAGGGTCTCAGGGCGGCTAACAAACCAAAGGGGAAAGGGATAATACAGACAAAAACAAAAAGCAAACAAACAAAATACAAAAACAATTTAAAAGCAACCAACAGCCACACAAATTCGAGAGGGGGTGGGAACAGAGACACGGGAGAGGGTCGGAGCATTACGGTCGTAACAGGGAGGGGCAGATATGGCGGGGACTTTAGGGCAGGCCATTACCGGGGAAGGAGGGTTCGCTACGTTACAGAGATCCCTCCTTCCGGCCCTATGAGTCCCACTCCGAGACCAGATGACGCAAGTAATCAGGACCCTGGGCTCAGGCTGCTGTCGCTAAATGCCAGGTCTGTGGTTCACAAAGCTCCTCTCGTCCGGGACTTAATTTTAGACGAGAGGGCAGACCTGGCATGTATTACTGAAACCTGGCTGGGCCCAGAGGGAGGAGTCCCCCTCGTAGAGATGTGCCCAGAAGGATTTCAGGTGCTGCACCAGCCGAGAGCCCAGGGAAGGGGTGGGGGTGTGGCTATTGCTAATAGTCGTTAGCTCCTCGTAGGATCCCTGCTCCGGAGCTTGTCGGGTGTGAGTCTCTGCTGGTAAAGTTGGACCTCAAGGGTCAAGTGGGTCTGCTGTTAACGTACCTGCCTCCCAACAGCGTTGCAGCAGCCCTCCCCTCGCTCCTCGAGTCGGTAGCCGAGCTGGCAATTGAGTTCCCTAGGCTGATGGTCTTGGGGGACTTCAACTTGCCGTCGCTCGGTGAACACTCTGATGGGGCGCAGGAGTTCATGGCTTCCATGACGGCCATGGGCTTGACCCAGGTAATCCGGGGCCCAACCCACTCAGCGGGTCACATGCTCGACCTCGTATTCCTCTCGGAGCAGTGGATTTGTGATCTTGGTCTGAGGGGTAACGACATCATACCCCTGTCGTGGTCAGACCACTGCCTACTGAGGCTCGACTTCCGGAGACCAAACCCCCACTGTAGGGAGGAGGAACCGACCAGGTGGTTCCGCCCCAGGCGACTTATGGAGCCGTTAAGGTTCCAGACGGAGCTTGGGGTCATTCCTGATACTTTCGTCCACAGTCCGGTTGAGACTCTGGTTGCTGCCTGGCACTCGGCAGCATCGGAGACCCTTGACCGGATTGCGCCACTACGGCCCCTCCGAGGCGGCGGATCCCGGAGACCCCCTTGGTTTACCGAGGAACTCCGGGAGATGAAGCGCCGGAGGAGACGCCTAGAGCACCTATGGAGGTCCGATAAGTCCGAATCGAACCGAGCAATGGTAACCACCAGCACCAAGGAATACACCAGGGCACTTAGGGCAGCGAAAAGATCTCACATTGCCACCTTGGTTGCGTCCGCTGAGTCCCGCCCAGCCGCCCTGTTTAGGATAACCCGCTCCCTCCTAAATAGGAGGGAGGCGGGGGAACCCTTGCAGGGCAGAGCTGAGGACTATGCCCAATTCTTAGCGGACAAAATTGCTCGGTTTCGGTCGGACTTGGACTCCATCCCTGCAGTTCCAGCCGAGGCACAAGAGGAAGAGGTAGACCATCTCTGGGTTGAGTTTCAAGATGTTGCCCCTGGGGATGTGGACAAGGCCATGAGGGCTGTAAGTGCCTCCACCTGTGTACTGGACCCGTGTCCCTCATGGCTGGTTGTCAACAGCAGTGAGGTGACACGAGGCTGGATCCAGGCGGTTGTTACCGCCTCTCTTCGGGAGGGGAACTTCCCCGCCGCGCTAAAAGCGGCGGTGGTGAGACCCCTCCTGAAGAAGCCATCTTTGGATCCAGCTGTCCTTAACAACTACCGTCCAGTCTCCAACCTCCCTTTTCTTGGGAAGGTTGTTGAGAAGGTGGTGGCCTTCCAGCTTCAGCGGTCCTTGGAGGAAGCAAGCTATCTCGACCCCTTCCAGTCAGGCTTCAGACCCGGTTACAGCACAGAAACCGCTTTGGTCGCATTGACCGATGATCTTTGGAGAGCCAGAGATGGAGGCCATCCCTCCATCCTAGTTCTCCTCGACCTCTCAGCGGCTTTCGATACCATCGACCATGGTATCCTTCTGCGACGACTGCGGGAGGTGGGAGTGGGAGGCACTGTGTTACGGTGGTTCTCCTCCTACCTCTCGGACAGGTCGCAGTCGGTGTTAGTGGGGGGGCAGAGATCGACCCCTAGGCCCCTAACATATGGGGTGCCGCAGGGTTCGGTCTTATCCCCCCTACTATTTAACATCTACATGAAACCGCTGGGTGAGATCATTCGCAGGCACGGGATAAGATACCATCAATATGCGGATGATACCCAGTTGTATCTGTCCACCCCGTGCCAACTCAATGAAGCGGTGGACGTGATGAACCGAGGTCTTGAGGCCATTATGGACTGGATGAGGGCCAACAAGCTTGTACTCAACCCGAAAAAGACCGAGTGGCTGTTGTGCTTTCCTCCCAACAATTCCACCAGTACTCCATCGCTCAGGCTGGGGGGTCAAATTTTACACCCCTCAGACAGGGTTCGCAACTTGGGAGTCCTCCTGGACCCACAGCTGTCTTTCGACCATCATTTGACGGCTGTGACCAGGGGGGCATTTGCCCAGGTTTGCCTGGTGCGCCAGTTGCGACCCTACCTGAATCGGGAGGCTCTCACAACAGTCACTCGGGCCCTTGTGATCTCTAGGCTGGAATACTGCAATGTGCTCTACATGGGGCTGCCCTTGAAGAGCATCCGGCGACTTCAGCTAGTCCAGAACGCAGTCGCGCGAGTGATTGTGGGTGCACCTCGGTTCACCCACATAACACCTATCCTCCGCGAGCTGCGCTGGCTACCTGTCGATCTCCAGGTGCGCTTCAAGGTGCTACTTGTCACCCATAAAGCCCTTCATGGTAGTGGGTCTGCGTACTTGAGAGACCGCCTTCTGCCAATTACCTCCCTGCGACCAATCAGATCTCATAGATTGGGCCTCCTCCGAGTTCCATCTGCCAGCCAGTGCCGGCTGGCAATTACAAGGAGGAGAGCCTTCTCAGTAGTAGCTCCGACCCTTTGGAATGATCTCCCCGTGGAGATTCGTACCCTCACCACCGTCCAGGCCTTCCGCACAGCCCTTAAGACCTGGCTAGCCCGTCAGGCCTGGGGACAAAGATAATTGCCCCCTCCCGAATGATGAATGAATGTTGCTTATTATTTTATTCTATGTTTGTCTGCGTTACTGTTTGTATATCCCCCCCCTTGATTTTATGTAAGCCGCCCTGAGTCCCCTCAGGGAAAAGGGCGGCCTATAAATGTTAATAAAACCTCTAAACCTCTAAACTCATCAGCCCCAGGCCTGTCGGAACAGCCAGGTTTTGACGGCTTTACGGAAAGCCTGAAGGGTGGTGAGGGTCCGGATCTCCACGGGGAGGTCGTTCCAGAAGGCCGGAGCAGCCACAGAGAAGGCCCTCCTCCGGGTAGTTGACAAACGGCATTGGCCGGCGGATGGAATTCGGAGGAGGCCTAATCTGTGGGATCTAATAGGTCTTTGGGAGGTAATTGGCAGCAGGCGGTCTCTCAAGTACCCAGGTCCAATACCATGAAGGGCTTTATAAGTGACGACTAGCACCTTGAAGCGTATCTGGAGACCAATAGGCAGCCAGTGCAGCTCGTGGAGGATAGGTGTAACGTGGGTGTACCGAGGTGCACCCACAATCGCTCGCACAGCTGCATTCTGGACAAGCAGAAGTCTCCGAATGCTCTTCAAGAGCTGCCCCATGTAGAGCGCATTGCAGTAGTCCAGTCTTGAGGTCACAAGGGCATGAGCGACTGTTACGAGAGCCTCCCAGTTCAGGTAGGGACGCAATTGGTGCACCAGGCGAACCTGGGCAAATGCCCCCCTGGTCACAGCTGACAAATGGTGTTCTAAAGTCAGCTGTGGGTCCAGGAGGACTCCCAAATTGCGAATCCTGTCTGAGGGGCGTATAATTTCACCCCCAGCCTGAGAGATGGAATACATGGCCAATTATTGGGAGGGAAAAACACAAGCCACTCGGTCTTGTCTGGATTGAGTGCAAGCTTGTTTACCCCCATCCAGATCCTAACAGCTTCCAGGCACTGACACATCACGTCAACCGCTTCGCTGAATTGGCATGGGGCGGACAGATACAACTATGTATCATCCGCGTACTGGTGATATTTTATCCCGTGCCGTTGAATGATCTCACCCAGCGGCTTCATCAGATTTTAAACAGGAGGGGGGACAGGACCGAACCCTGCGGCACCCGATACTTAAGGGGCCTAGGGGTCGACCTCTGCCCTCCAACCAACACCGACTGCGACCTGTCCGAGAGGTAGAAGGAGAACCACCGAAGAACGGTGCCTCCCACCCCCACCTCTCACAACCGTCGCAGAAGGATACCATGGTCGATGGTATCGAAGGCCGCTGAGAGGTCAAGGAGCACTAGGACGGAGGCATGACCCCTGTCCCTGGCTCTCCAGAGATCATCGGTCAGTGCGACCAAAGCAGTTTCCGTGCTGTAGCCAGGCCTGAATCCAGACTGAAAGGAGTCTAGATAATCGGTTTCATCCAAGGACCGCCGGAGCTGGGAGGCCACCACTTTCTCAACAACCTTCCCTACAAAGGGGAGGTTGGAGACTGGACGATAGTTATTTAACTATTTAATTATATATCACCATTGCTGGTATGAATTGACATATTCATTAGCATGAATAATCCATGATCTCATTAACACTTCAACTCATTTGGACATATATATATGCCATAAATATGTGTGAACCAATTTTCTATGAACACAAAATCTCTTTTATAGTATATCTTTCTAGAAACAAATTATTTAGGTGCTTTGTGAAAATACCGTTTATTTTTTGTAACACTGACTAGGAAAACTCTACTGTCTCTAAATAGCAGAGCTAATTCAAATCTACCACTTCTGAATAATGAGTGAAAACATGTTTTCTTGAGGTTAGTATGAAGAACTATAACTTTGTTTTACTCTCAGGAGACTATCAACTGACGATATTAAAAGAATTCAAAACATACTTTCCATTGAATGTATATATTATTTTTTTAAGATCACTGTTTCAAAATACTTAGATAATCTGCACAGTAAACAAGCAAAATTGTTTTTTTAATTTAAATATACTTAAAAATAATTAGGCAGTGATTTCTCCTGATCATTTGGTTGGATATTCAGTTTAAAAATCAACAACACTTCAGTAGATTCAATGTCTTTTTTCTTTATAGGTAGCAAGACATAAAATAGAGAAAGAGATACACAGAGATTGCATCTTTTGGTTCAGAAGAAAGCATCTCCATGGATAGAAGTAGGAGAACAGAACTATCCTCACATGGAGAAGATAATTTGATATGATTTCTGTCTCATATTTTCTGCTCAAACTATAATTATTTATCTTCATTAGATTTTTACTAAACAATCTCCACTGAACAGGAGAAAGTTAATTTGATTGTCCCAATAGTCTCCTCAAAGATCTTGAATTAGTAAATGGAATGATAGTGATTAGAATCATTTGCTAAAGTTCTATGCTTTGATCATTGATCACTTTAGTGTGGTATAAATGCATTTCTACTAAATTTCTATGGTTTTCGTGCTTCTATAGCTAAGCATGAAATCTACATTAGCACCAGTAATTCTAAACTCTATTTATACATCTAACAGATAAGACATTTTTCATTCTACATCTAGCTTCATGTTTTGACCTACTGTGTTTGACCTCAGGTCCACATGGGCAGTTCTGGTTCATGAAGGAATTACATAGAAAATAAGTCAAAAGATATTTGCTGCTGGGAGTCAACGTTGTTCTGAACACAATACTTTGATTTGCTTCTGGTGCTATATTGGTCAGGGCAGTTTGATGAACTGATATATCAACTGTGTTTTGAACTTCTGAGTTGTGATTATGGGATATCATTCCACTGTTTGATACATTTTCATCAAAATACTGAATAGATTCATTCAACAAGGAAGATTGGACCATGACATCAGTAACTACTGAAATTGTGGCTTGTTCCAAAAAGTAAGAATAGTTTGCTATTGTTTCATATTTCAAGTCTTCAAAAGATGAAGAAATTGTCTGGTCATAAAACTCAGTCAGATTAACATTACTTGGATTCAAAGATGACAATCCTTTTTAATGGGATCTTCAACAGACTTGCTAGAACTGTGATGCACTTGCCAAACAACTGGTTCCTGTTTTGAAACAGTCACTTTTATTTTGTATCAATATTTTGTGATCCATATCACCAAACTCTTCCACTGACCAGGTTGAAGAAGTAGTGCGTCTTTGCTTTCCAAATTGTTTGAATCATGTTCATTTTCAGAAATGTATGTTTTATTCGAAGTGCTTGTTTCCTGAACTGGCTTTTTGTTCCACAAATATTCTGAATCAAGCAAATGTTGATCAAAGTTATTTAGAGGATTCCGTGAAACTGAAGTGTCTGAAATCATTAAAGCTGCTGAATGTTTGCCAAACTGTGCAATTGTTCCATGACTATTAGTAGGCAGTATATCTAAAGGCAATGTCCTTATAAAGAAATCAGATATTTGTGCATGTTGTATTTCAAAAAAGCATTATTCATAAGTGAATGCGCTGAATTTTTCATATAATCAGAAGCACTTGTAAGCTGACTAATCTGTAAATCTGTATATATATTATGTGTCAGTTCCTTAAAATGTACTGGACTTAATGATAAAACTTTGCAGGTATCTTCTATACAGGAAGATTCAAAAAATGGTGTTGCTGATCTTTCAGCAGATGGAAAAAAAGTTATTAGTTGATCATCTGGGATTTTCTCCATAGTCTGTTGCATGGCTAAATTGGCAGTAATTTTTAAATCATCAATAAATCCTTGTAATATATCATAAGTACTAATCTGTAAATGCAAGGAAGGCTGAATCAAAGGTGTTATCTGGGAAGTTAAAGGAACATGAATAGCTGAAATATCATTTACGGATCCATTTTTGGTAAGAAGATGATCTGATTTTGTTGCTGTTCTCTCAATAACATCTGAATTCCTTGATGAGTATATTGCAAAAACTGAACTAGATTCTCTTCTGACGCATTAGTAAAAATATATAACTTTGAAACATTACTGCCTATTAGTCTATTGTAAGGAACTGTTTGCATGGTGATATCTTCTATTTGTGTAGGAGGCATGAAAAAAGACATTGTCTCCATAAGGGAAGAATATGATTGATTAAATAAGGACAACCATCTTCCGGGAGATTCTGGAGAATCATTAACCAATAGTCCAAAAGGATGTATTTATGTACTGTGTTGGAAAACTTACATCATTAATTGTAAGAAAAGAAATGTCATTATATGGACTGCTAGAAACATTATTTCTACATATCCTGCTCCAGACATCAATTTTGACTTGACTTGACATCTTCCAATAGAAATGAAAAAGAAGATACATCATTATTGTAAGAAATTAACTTATCTGGAAGTTCAAATTCATCTTCTAGAGATGAACCTTCCTGTTCTTCTAAATTAACTAACTGCTCAGTGAGAGGATTAAATGCAAAAAAGTCACTTTTTAAAAAAGCTCTATTGTATGTTTCTTGATATAAAGGCGAAACAGAAACAGTTAGCTGAATTTCAGAATTTCTGCCTCTTGTTTTTGGTAACCCTGATGATAAATGTAATTCCCTACTATATTCCACTGACGTGAAGACTTCTGTTGGATGGATTCTAGGCATAACATCTGGAAACCAGGCCTTCATGTTTTGTAATGAACCAGAAGGATTTGTGCTGTATTTAAACAGTTGTTTTTTAAAATATACTGAATTATAGTCTCTTATGTGATTTAATTTTGTAGTCTGCAAGTCATCTACAATGTAAAGGGCATTCCTAAGAGAATCCTCTTGTAGAAATCTCTTTGTGGGCTGCAAGTAGACATTTTCAGTGATTTGTTTAGTAAGCCAAGCATTGTTTCTTTAACTAATTCCTTAGGATAATATTGATGAACAAGAGAAGAAAGATTTTCTCTGGCATTCTGGAAATAAAATAGTCATAAGTTGCATTTTCCTTCCATGTACTCAAAGACTGCAAGAAATTGTTAGCGTGCTTATACACAGACAAAAATGTGTAACTAATAGGAGGTAGCATCCATTGAGGGTCTTCTGTAAGTTCAAAAAAAGTGTTCTTGTTCACCAGTGAAGGAAACAGTAAGTTTGATCTAGAATCTTCTATTTCAACACTTCTACCTTGTTGAACATGGAATCCTAAATTCCTGACATGATCAAATGGGAGAGTTGGTGTTTCCTGTGAAATACTACTCTCACTTAACACATCTCAGAATGTCCTGAGATGTTATTAAAGTATGACAACTCAGTGGAAGAATTATAATTTATGTTTGTGAAAGGCCCCAAGCTGTTAATTTGCATTTCTCTAGAAGCAGATGGTATCACTTCAGGAGTTATTGCAATGAAGTAACTGGGTGCACTTTTTCTTTCTGTTATTGTAAATTTACTGGTGTGTAAAGGCCTCTGTTTTACAGGCCAAACTATTGGGGTTGATATAATTCCTATGTTTTTGATGCCTCTTATCTTAGAATCTTCCTGCCAATGTTGAATAGGTTGAGCTGAATTTCTCTTGATTCTGAAGACCACTGTAGCAGGACTTTTCATTTCCTGCAGGACTGTATACAGTAAGTAATTCAATTAATAAATGAAAAACGTTACTTAAGGAAATTACTTTGACATCAAATACAGCTCAAAGATTGAGTTTGAAGAAATCACTTATTTCAGTAGGAACTGCACTATATAGACTGAGTTTTGATATGCAAAATTTAAACAAGAAAGTTAGGCAATTTATTCTTAAACAGTTCATTATACAAAACTGGTTCCACTGACTTAAATTTTTCAAAATGCGTACAGGAGACCGAAATATAAACTTCACTCATTTGTCTGATCAAACTTTTATTCTATTCATTATTACTGATTGTGCATGAAGACACAGAATTCTCTTTAAATGAGCTCCTGGTCCAGGGATGGGTTCCTGCCAATTCTAACCTCTTCTATAGAAGAGATTTCACAAATCTACAGTGTTGTTTAGAACTGGTTCCAGTTCCCTCCCCCCACCCATCCGCACATCATCAAGATGAAGAGCGAGAGGAGGAATTCTGGGAGTTGAAGTCCACATGTCTTAAAGCTGTCAAGTTTGAACACCCCTGGATTTTTTTTCTAAAGGATTAGGGGTGCAAGGGTTTTGAAACTTGACAGCTTTAAGACTTACGTGCTTCAAATGACAGAGTTTCTGAGCCAACATTTTGGTTGCTAAGCAAGAGCATTGTTAAGTGTTTCACCACATTTTACAAACTGGCAACACCCACCTGGTTACATGGCCAGCAAGCCACTCCCACAAAGCAGGCCACACCTACAGAAGAGGTTCTAAAAAATTTTGAAACCCACCACTATCCTGGTCATGCATTATATTACATTATCTAGCATCTGTGAAATGTTTCTATTCTTACTCCATACACACCCCAAGTTATGCTCTATCCTGGCTCACCCTTGTAACTAAATAGCTGTTTATTGCTTTCTTTCTAATTCTGCATCTAATTTTTATTTCATTGGTGTTGAAATTGAAAATACTCAATTCCAGAATCTGACAATGTTTTAAAGCAAGAATAGACAAACTAAGAGACCCATCTTGGTCCTTTCTTCTCCAATCTGTATATTTCTTAAATATATTCTTACGTTATCAGGGTCTCTTGAATATTGCAGGAACAACCACTTTCAAATGGATTTGGATTATTCTTAATGAAGTTACTTGAATTAATGATCCTAATAGAAGTATGTGAATAATTGTATATAGCCCCAGGGGTGGTCTGGATAACCACTCCTACAGAGAACTACATTAAGATTGCTTTTGTAAAACCTTTACATTTGAAGATTAACAAAAAGAATCATAACAGAAACATGAAATATTTTTAGAAAACCTTCCTTCTGCACAGGAAATTTTGCTTATCCAAAATTGTTATTGACACAAACCTCTTAAAACAGCATTTGCTGAAACAAAATCTGACACTCATATATAATGCAAGTATGCTCAAAAGATAAAATGATGTAATATAATCAAAGAAAATATAACATTAAATTTCTTACCATCCATTATTTTATCGGTTCTGTTAGTATCAGGCATGTTAGTGGTAACAGTGGGTGATGGAGTGGTTGAACTTACAGTAGCTGGTAACAAAGATGAAAAATAATTGAACATATATGGAATATGAATGTTATAAGGTCAGGCAAAATAGGAATACATGAAAAAAACAGACAAAATGACTTTTAAGTGACTGGATCCACATAAAACATAAATCACACATATACTCTTTTCAAATTTCTAATTATATTTTTAAACAAGTCTCATTTGTTCACCTGAAACATTTGACAAAACAATGCCCCACAAATAATTTAACAATAGCGTATGGGTGAATTCATGCTTAAAATTTATCACGTTTTTAAAATCAAATCAGGAACTGATGAATTACATAAATTACTATACACTATTTCCTACTGACCAATATAGACAAATGTGCTACAAAACAAACTGCTTCTTTGCAATGGCTGCAACAAAGGATACTAATGCAGATGTTGAGAAAATAATGCTGTTGACTATAATGGAGATGAATTGAATGAATATGGATTGTAATTTTATTTGAATTATGTGAATTTGCTAAAATTTATGATTGCATTCTTTTTAAAAAAAAATGAAAATAACATGAATTTAACCTCAGAGTTTTGCTACAGTATACTACACAAACAACATCTTTCATTAGTTAATAAATCAAATATTTCAATCCTAGTGAGCCATTGACTTGCAAGTGAGCCATTGACTTGTAAATTTAGTATCAAACCTGCCAGCTGAACAAGACTACTTGTTTGAAATGAAGTACAGCATAGTCCACCTGTGAGCATAAAAATTCAAAATAATATTCTCTTAATGACAAAAGGAGCCTTTATAATAGCATAATTTTGCCCTGCATCTATCAGCCAACTGTGTCAGCTTCTGATTAATGCCTGCATAATGGCCACAACAAGATTACATTTTCAAGTTGCCTCAACTTCAGAAGTCTTTGTATTGGCAATCAGAGAGTACCGCTCACGACTGGAAATATTCAAAAACAGATGTATGCTCATCTAGATGACACATTCTAGTTAAAAAAAATAAGTTAGTTTGACTATATTTTGAGAAAAATGCATTAAAACAGCTAAGTCAAAAACATAACTGCTGTATATTTGTGTAGTAACTATTCCTATTCATAGTGTGAACTACAGAACTGCATGAAATCAAACATTTTCCCCCTGCAAGCTCAGAATGAAACAGACCTTATTAAAAGAGAACAAAACCTCACATTTTAGAGAAAATGATGGGACTGGAAATCAATTGTTGCACACTTGCTTTTCACCTAGCGTCATGATAGTAGATAGGACTATAGTCTATCCTGAATGACATCTATTAACCAAACTGCAGAAATTTGGCTGGATGATTTCTTTAGGGCATATTGGAAGACATTAAAATAATTCCTCAAAGGAAGTATGGGAACTGAGCTATGTTCTCACCCATGCTCATTCAAATCCATTCTGAGTAAAATCTGTTTTCAAAAAGCCTATTTCACCTGCTGGCAGAGATACATTTTTAATTTAAATAAACCTATAGATTGACTCAGTTAACAGTTTATGGAATGAAGATGGCAGCTAATCTCTTAATCATTTTCAGTTTGGTTAGACTAATGTCTACCTCTAAACCTATATTAGTATGTTTTTCTTCTGGGAAAAGGAAAAGAAACAGCACAAAATGTGTAGACTTTAATACTTGTGTTGAAATACTTGAAAAAGTAGAAATGACTGATTACATACACTAAATTTTTTATTATTAGTGCGACAAATTTGAGACTTTGTAGAATTATCAGAATTATTGGTGTTGCAATATCTTAGCATAGTATTAAGTATGTAGCATAACATTAAATGAACTGCAGAATAAGGGAGAATGTTTATAGATTGAACTGAATTTGAAAAAAAATCTATAACAAGAACCATCAAATTTCATTTCAGATGAAACTATTAAGCAAATTCCAATTGTCATTAACATTTAAAAAATTCAGCAACTTGGAAATTCAAATTTCAAAACAATAGTAAGAATTTATTCGGAATTTGGAAATCATAGGCTCTGCCTGATCTATACTGATCAACCTCCCAGAATTCTGAATCATTTCTGCTAAAATATTATTGGAAAATCCTGCTGAAACAAGAAAGGTCCAATTCTATTCTACAATAAACATTCAACAAATAGACCTTTGGATTTCAGCTTGATAAATGCTGACATAATTCATAGTTTTGCAACAGTCCCTGCTATACCAGCAGTTGTTCAGACAAAAACTGAATCATTCACACATCTCTTCTTACTCATACCTGATGTATTCTTCAGATGAAACTCTATAAAGAATGCAGACAAGCACAACAAAGATGAATAGAGGACTGGAAGCTAAAACATATGAATAATGGTTGCAGGGATTGGGTTATGTCTAGTTTAAGGAAAGAAGGACTAGAAGTGACATGATAGCAGTGTTCAAATATCTAGTGGTTGCTATAAAATAGAGGGTGTGTGTGTCAACCTATTCTCCAAAGCACCTGAAGGCAGAATAAAAAACAGTGGAGGGACTAATCAGAACTAAGGAGTAATGTCCTGACAGAACAGTTAATTGTTGAAAGTGAAATGGCTTGCTTGTGGATTGTCTATTACTGGAGGTTTTTAAGAAGGGATTGGACAACCACTGAAATGGTATAGGGTTTCTTGCTTGAACAGGGGGTGGACTAGAAGGCCTCCAAAGTCACAACTCTGTTGTTCTGTTGCTCCATGAATTGCACAATTGTTGGGTGTACATCATCCATCCCACTTCTTTCACAAATTCATGTTCACATTGCTTTCTACCTCATAAATCTCACCATTAGATTTTTTTCAGTGCTAGATTAGGATAACAGAAAGTTGTTAATCTTCAAAAAAATTTCACATTCCCATCACACAAAGACAGGACCGCACAACACAAGACAAGTGTAGCAGAATATAGCTACCCCATTAATAAAAATTAAGTTGCAATTCAGACTTGCAACTACTATCTGACTATATTCCATATCTGATACAATTGTACATAGCAGCATTCTATCAGCATTTTCTTCACTTAATTTGTAGTGTAGTAAAGCCTTCACGATTAAGTCAAAAACAGAAATGTGAAAGAAATATAGCCAGAGAAACCAACTTCCAAACATTCAGAATAAAATTCTTCACTGGTCATTTCACAGATAATATAGCTGAACCATCCTCTAACTGAAATAATTTAGTACATTATTTAATCTTTCTCTGTCACACACATACACGTTAAATTATTAAATCTAATAACTTTTTCTGAATGCCTACTGTACTAAGGCATTCAACAAGTATGAACACGGTTTTTCAGCTAGGTGACTTGTCTCACAAATCATGTCATTATGAATCAGAAAATTAATGAAATCCTCATGCTATATTATCTTTTCACTGCAAAATATTAAAGAGATAAGCAGTGATGTGGAATCAATGGTAACATAAATGGGCAAACTCTTGTTTGCAATTCAAATCTGGAACTATCTGCCCACAGATATTCAACTAACAGTCATGACAACCTATTTCTTTTTCAATATAAGAACTAATATAACCCAAAGTATTAAGAAAATTCATAAAGAGAGAAAAGGAGAAATAAAGAAACAAAACTAAAGTCTAGAAAGAAAGTAGTAGAAAAAAGGGAAAAAAGATATAAGACTGTTATATTTATAATGTTTGTTTGATTTTTATGAGCAGCATAATATAAGAAAGCAAAAAAAAGAGAGACCAAATAAAAGAAAAAGCTTTCCTAACTGCTTGGTCTATAGAGGAAATAATATAGGTTTCTTCTTTCTTCTAAAAAAATAAAATAAAATCCTCCTACAGAAAAATCTACGTATAATTTCTATACAAATAAAACATGAATTAAGAACATGAATCAAGATAAATTACCACAGTTCATGCTAACTAACTGATATATTAAACTAACACTGCATAACTCTTAAGGAGAATGCTGTGATCCATTAGTTTGCTCATACTCTCATTGTATCAAAATAAAAAGGACACTGAAATATACTATAGCAACAAAACTGAATGAAGGGGAAAAATAGGCTACAGCCTTTTATACTGGAAGTGTTGATTACCTACAAATTTAAAATATGCAATAGAAAACATATGAGTTATTTTTTTCCTTCCATGTTTGGTTTATTGACTTCTGCCTCAACATATTCCTCCTCTGCACACTTTCCATTTAAATCTTAAAGCCTAATAAAGAAAAGGTAGCAATAAATTTTAACTTGGCAGACTAGTGTTGCTTCTTACCTCGGCAAAGGCTTCCTGTAGTGGCACAGCTAGTTGGTTCAACTGTCGGCAAGAGGACGAGATATGAACCTTTAAAAAAGGGGGAGAGGTAAACAAGACTTGCCTTTTAATGTGAAATTCAGTGAGACAGCTAAAGAAATTGCTTTAGTAAATACAAAATAAAGACAAAAGTGTTAACAGATCACTAAATAAAGCATATGTGCTGTGTATAACAATAGATACTATAGGGTCTTTTGGTAACTCAGTAAAGGTTGAGAGGCTACCTTGAAGCTTTTTAGGATTCCATAAAATCTGATAACACAAGTTTAAACACAAATGTTTGCTAGCTTATCTCCTTAGTTATGATTCACGGCAAATGAAATGGCATATTGCTTCATTCAAGGAAGACAAATACACTAATAGTTTGTTTTTCATAAAAAGACAAAAGGATAGACGCTCTTCATGAAATTAGACACATAGCCTATGTTCTATAAGCCAATTGTGACAGAACACTATTCCAATGCCAATGTTAAATAAGATTCAACTGTTAGACTTGTTCATTTCTGTGAATGAAATGAGTTGTGGCAGCAGAGAGGGGAACACTTGTCTTTCACCACAGATGGCACAATTTATGGAGGTGGGCTTGGATGTACCTCAGAATAATGGCTCGCTTTCTGCGGATATAATTTGAAATTGACGATTTCAGCTTTAAAGAATAGCAATATAGCAATAGCAGTAGACTTATATACCGCTTCATAGGCCTTTCAGGCCTCTCTAAGCGGTTTATAGAGAGTCCGCATATTGCCCCCCAACAATCTGGGTCCTCATTTTACCCACCTCGGAAGGATGGAAGGCTGAGTCAACCCTGAGCCGGTGAGATTTGAACCGCTGACCTGCTGATCTAGCAGTAGCCTGCAGTGCTGCATTTAACCACTGCGCCACCTTGGCTCTTTTGAAAGAAAACTATACTTACTTCCTGATGCTATTTGTATGTACTGTATACATGAAATTGTAACTGTTCTTCATGTAACACAGAATGGTTGTGAATGATATACATAAAAGTTCTGGGTCAAACAGCAAAATCCTCATTTATGAATGAAACATGTTCTTATAAAGGAGAGTATTTGTAGTTCAGGGTTGAAATGAGGGTCCTTTCTGAACTTGGTTGTCTTCTTGCAGACGTTTCATTACCCAAACTAGGTAACCACTGTTATATAGATGTTTATGAAGTATAGTATTTTCTGCTAGCAGAAGCCTATGTTATCACTTTTTTTCTGCACATTGCAGCAAATTGCTTTCAAAATCATACCATAAAAGCTAAATGCTGCCTTTAAATGCACTATTTTGCCTATACTGTATATTGTAGGAGATGAATCATGTCAGTAGTACATGTAATGTGCCTCTCAAAGAACCCCATCTCCATAAACTGACCTGTCCTGCTTTCCCCTTCCCCATCTGCCTCATCCTTATGTATTTAATTTCCCATAAACCAAGCTTATGCGCTTGATGAAGTTAACTGCAGCCACAAAATGTTACGCCTTAAATAAAGTGGTTAGTCTCAAAGAGTTTTATCATCTACTATAAACCATGAAGCATGAAATACTTGAAGCTTTTGTGAGTGAGTTCTGTTACAAAGTAGACATCTAAAGCAATAAAACTTAAAGTTATATGGACTCCGTACAATTTCTTTGCCCTTCTGAAATTTTAAAAGATTTCCTGCTTAGGAGCATCTCTACAACAGAAAGATACAAATCACTTACTAAAACAGCCGAAGAAGAAAGCAAATTCCTTTTTATTTTAATCTAATCAGTGTGAAGGACTTTACAAAGCCCATTTCTTTTCACCGGCAAAAGAAGGATCACCCCCCACTTTGAAAACTTCTATATTGAAAGTTACCCCACTGGTCTAAATGTCTAAAATTGGCACATGACCCATATTTTTGACTCACAGGGTGGCAGTGTCTAGCTGACCATGACTAATCTTGAAAAACTAAGTTAGACTGGAGAGAAATTGGATCACAGGTCATTCTGTTTACTGAGTCCAGGGACAAAGCTCAATTTGAAGAAAACTGTACATAATCTGCTTAATAGAGGCTCTTCTATCTATCTGATTCTTCAGAATTTTTAAAAAAATCTTTCAATCTTTTTTGATTGCCCATGACAATCAGAAGAGAGCATTCTTGAACAGTGATTTTGATTAGTGTCATACCTGAATTACATGACTTTTGAAACAGAGTCAGTGATTAACTGAAGTGTTGTTCAAATCATTGAATCACAGTCTGAATCTATCATACCTACTGATATGTGATCAGCATATACCCTTAATAAAAATCTAGCATATATTAAAATAAAAGTAGATGGGAACAGTAATGTTTTAATCTAATTAGTTTCCTTATAAGAGAATAAAGAAATAAATAAAATGTTCATCTGCTATAAAAGTATCATCAACTTCATCTTCTTCCTCAGCTGGTGCATGTTTATACTGCCTTGCTGTCAGAATCCCTCCAATTTTGCAATCACAACAATTGTACAAGATAGATTAAGGATAAAATACACAGCACAAAGATGTTTATTTTATTAAAATTGTTAAGTATTATTTTGCTATTTGTCCATGGCAATCACAGGTTGCTAGAGGCAAAATAGCAGGTGGTCAGAGCAACTGAACTTCTGTCCCTTTTCCGTGTGTGCCACATGCACATTTGAAAGGAAAGTGCTGTGCTCACAACTGATGTGCCTGCCATCTTGTCCTCTTTAGATATGCCTCTGCAAAATGCCATGTTCAAAGCATTTCTCTAAGATGAAACATTCCTCAAATGGTGAATGCCCTCTGCCTCTGAAGACTCCAATGTAGTAAGTTCCAAGCTTAAAATGAATATAAAGGTAAAGGTTTTCTCACACATATGTGCTAGTCATTCCCGACTCTAGGGTTGCTCATCTCCATTTCAAAGCTGAAGAGGCAGCGCTGTCCGAAGACGTTTCCATGGTCATGTGACCAGCATGACTAAACGCCAAAGGCGCATGGAACGCTGTTATCTTCCCAACAAAGGTGGTTCCTATTTTGCTACTTGCATTTTTATATGCTTTCGAACTGCTAGGTTGGCAGAAGCTGGGACAAGTAACGGAGCTCAGTCCATTACCCAGCACAAGAGATTCGAACTGCTAAACTGCTGACCTTTCTGATCGACAAACTCAGCATTTTAGCCACCTGAGCCACTGTGTCCCTAAATGAATATAGAAGAACTTTTTTTTGCATGGAGAGGTTTTGTGGGTTCTTCAAATTTACAGGTCAAAGGCTTAGCCTTTTTATCCAATTTGGAATTGGAGTAAGTCTAATCAAGATAGGTGTGGAGTAACTTGATTTTTAGTCTGAAAAGACTACATTTCTGCATTCTATACTTTACTCCACACAGCTCTATGCCATCTAATCAAAACTGGGGAAAGAACTGTTTAAGAGATACACAGTACTTTATGAAATAAGTTGGGAAAGGGTGATTTTATTCTCTCTTCTATAGGCTTTTTAATAAGATGGATAGTTTGACTGGTAGCAAGACACTCATTGCTTAGAAAACAAATCTTATTTATAAACTTAGTTTCTATTTCGATAACTTATTTTCGAATGGATAGCACACAAATAAATGACTACATTTAGTTTAAGATCATTAATGTAAAGAGAAGCATAATATAACAATGCTACATAGTTTTTGTTACTGATTGTAGCCTGTTGTAATACTTTTTAATAACAATCAAATATACAATTTTATAATTGTTAAAATTATAACATTGTGCATTCAGCTCATTACAAATCTATTTGAAAAACCTCTTGAAATCAGTTTGTGCTGCAGTGGTTAGGGGCTGAACTGGCCTGGAGAGATCCTGATTTTAAAGATCAGCCATGGAAACTCATTGAACAACTTAGATTTTTTTAGATTTTAGATTTTATTTATTATTTATAGGCCGCCCTTTTCCCTGAGGGGACTCAGGGCGGCTTACAATTCATAGGAGGGGGAGTGCAAGACAAAACATAAGACAATACATGAGTAAAATAGAAATAAAATAATAAAACACAACATTCATTCAACATTCGGGTGGGGCGGATTAAAATCTTTATCCCCAGGCCTGGCGGGATAGCCAGATCTTAAGGGCTGTGCGGAAGGTCTGGACGGTGGTGAGGGTACGAATCTCCACGGGGAGATCGTTCCAAAGGGTCGGAAGCTGCTACTGAGAAGGCTCTCAGCCACTCACTGTGTCTCAGCCCAGCTACTTGACCATGTTGTTATTTGGGGGGGGGGAAATAAGAGAAAGGGATATTTTGCATAACACCTTAAGCTCCTGAACAAAACATGGGATATAAATTGAATAAATAAATAAATGCATTACTGAGGTTCTGAATTCACAAAGTTACCTACAAGAATACTGTTGTGCATGAAATCTTATAGCTGCGGGATGGCGAACCTATGGCACACGTGCCACAGGTGACAGGCGGAGCCATTTGTCAGGGCACACGGTTTTGCTTGTAGGGTCATTTTAGTCCTCCGGAGGCTTAAGGGCCCTCCGGGGGGGGGGAAGCTGTTTTCCTCCCTCCCCAGCTCCTTTATGCCTCTGGAGCCTGGGGAGGGCGAAATAAAAGCGATACAAAATGGGGGGAGCACCTCTCATGCTTGCATGCGCACTGGGGGAATCGTGCATTGCATTATGGGTGTGGCACGCCCACGCACAACCCCCCTGCATTCCCCCCTTATGGCACGCGAGACAAAAAAGGTTCGCCATCACTGTTATAGCCAAACAAGTTAGAGAAAATGGAGTATGGGGGTCATTTTCACTATAAACAAAGTTTCTTTTTGAAACTTTTCTAAAATCATTTTAAAAGCTATGCTGAAAAGAAAAGCCTAAATTTAAAAAGATACTCACCACAACTCAAGTTGTTCTCCGCTTTTAGAAATGTTGTTGGAATACTCCAGAAATCATTTTCCCAGTCAATAATGTTACCTTTGTCATCACAGGTGAGATTGAAAAGTGATTGGGAATTCATTGTAAAATTCCAAAGCCGGAAGTTGTACATATCTCCAGGTAGAGGGTTTATGTCTTCTCTGTTAGAACCCAGGACCAATTTTCCATCACCCCGGAATCACTTTTCCATAAGTATCTAAGCATGGACTGTTTTATATGTCTCTTTAATATTTATCCCTACTATGCCTGATGAGCTATCCCACACAAGGCAAAGCTCTTCAATGTTTCTGTGAAAATGTTGTCACCTGGACCAATGTCAAGAGCATCGTTTAAAAAAACACTGTGAGTCTGAGATAAAAATGAAGTGCCCCTTTTCTGTTTTGCCAAAACTGAAGAATTCCACAGATGAATCACCGTAGGAGAAAGCCTTCCATTCATAGTTATTACTGTTGTTTTCTCTTGCTTCAAAGCATAGGGTAAACTGATTAAGTTCTGGGACGTGGATAGAATTTGCCAAAGACACAGACTCAGAATCTAAAAATTGCGGAATGACAACCTTTTGATTCTTCAAAGATACAGCAACTAGAATATAGGCAGAAAACATTTTCAGAATCAAACCACCATCACCTTTTATTAAAAGTAATACAATACTTTTATCAATGGATAATTAAACTCATCAGTCAGAAATATATGTGGGGATATATTGTAGTCAATTAACTTATAATATGACCATTTGATTCCTACAAAATGTGAGTAAGTTACCTGTAAAAACTGTTTGGCGTGTTTTACTTGTACCAGACAAAGCAGAACCAGTAACCTGAAACAGCCCTTTCATTTCTTTATGCATTGCTCCCAATGGGTATTTTATACAACTACATTAAACTGAAGAAATTAATACCAGACATCTTTTTCAGAGTGTGCAGAGAGTGCCCTGCCATGTATTTCACAAATAAAAGCTCTTTGTTTACAAACTTTTGAATTTCAGTTGAATACATCTATTCACATTTCATCGCAAAACAGCTTACTAAATATACAGTAGTCACATCTTGCTGCCATATCCTCTGCATCTATACTTAGGAATGAATCTGAGTATTTTAATTGAACTTTATTTTGCAGTAAGCATAATAGCCATAATGCTGTCCAATGTTTAATCCTTAAAATCATATTCATTTCTATCTATCTTGCCAAACATGATTCTGAAGTCTTTGTGATTGATTCCATTGATCCCATTGGATATACATTGTGTTTGTTACAAATATTAACAGATTAATTAAAAGTTCCTATAGGAAACCCAGCTGCATAAATATCCTACTTCTTCTCCACAAATATTATAAATGTAGCTACCATAATCAAGCAGAAGAAAGTGACTACTTTAACTTATGGGGGGGAGGGGAGTCATAAAGAACCACTTAATAGCAATAGCACTTAGACTTATAATATTGCTTTCATAATGCTTTACAGCCTTCTCTAAGTGTTTACAATCACCATATTTTCCCCAATAATCTGGGTCTTCATTTTACCGACCTCCCGAAGGATGCAAGGCTGAGTCAACCTGGAGCTGGTAAGAATCAAACTGCCTGGACTGCTGGCAGCTGGCAGTTAGCTGAAGTATTTCTGCAGTACTGCATTCTAATACTGGGCCACCACGGGCTCTTAATTGTGTATTGTTGCTACATTTTTACTGATAAAAGAAAAGCTTTCTGATTTAGGGACCATGTAAATTAACTTGTTCTGAGAATGATTTACCTTAGGAACAAGAAACTATTTCTTGCCTGTTAATACTTTTTGGAATTCTGTTTGTCAAAACAAGCAAACCAAAAGTGAATATTGATTCCGAGAAGAGAGTTTAGAAAAGAAAAGCTGAAAAAAATGCCTTTACAAATCCAGTTATGTAACAATGGTAACCTGATGTAATAGTTGTAGTAATAACTCAAGAGAGAAAGAACAGCATGCTGTCAGTAATTTCACAAGAACATAGTGTCAAAATTAGCAACACATTTCTCTCCTGTATAAAAATGTTTAAAACTTGTTGAGGAATTCCTGCTATTGATATGCCTTTTCAAGCAATATCGGTAACATTTTAATTATGTGCCATCAAGTAATTTTTATACCTTGCTATATTTGTAAATGTAAATGTGTATTAAAAAGTAACTATCTCAATATGCAACCAAACATAGATACATTTTTCACCCCGTGGTGTACAATTTACATTTTCCTTGAAAAGCTGAAAAGGTCTATTAAAAAAGCCATTAAGTGGAGCTTTTATACCACATGGTGGAATGGCTAAGGCCCAGCTAATCAAAAGCTATTTTAATTAGGATCAATGAGGCTAATTTGTTGCTATGGGGTAGCTTTTTATTTAATTATAACTAGGGGTTTAATTTTTATTTAGTGAAACAGAAGTCTTATTTCATTATGAAAAAGTGATATGCAGTCTTATTTCATTAATCTGATTTCCGATGACTAATTCTCCCTCCAAGCATTTTTAAAGAAAAATTTTTATATCATCTTACTTTTGAAAGGTTTTGATGTGCAATTAAAAGCTTAAGGAAATCCACTGCATTCCTATTTTCTTACTCAGCAGCACATATTATATTCTCATAGTACATTGCAGGATATACTGTATATGAAAGTAGTCCGTGCCTTAAAACCACATTGGAATCAGAATTTCCATTGCTAAGCAATGCAATTAAGTGAGTCACACCTGATTTTATGACCTTTTTTTTGCCACGGTTGTTAAACAACTGTAGTTTGTTCAGTGAATTACATGGTTGTTAAGCCAATCCTGCCTTATCTATTTATCATTTGTCAGACGCTGACTGGGAAGGTCGCAAATGGTGATTACATGAACCCTGGGACATTGCAACCATTGTGAATGTTTACCAGTTGCCAAGTGCCCAAAATTTGAACATGTGATCATGGGGATGTTATGACAGTTGTAAGTGTGAGAATCAGTTTCACTTTTCAATGCCATTATAACTTCAAATGGTAAGTTGAGGACTACCTACTGTATGAACATAAATTAATAACAGGATTTAGACAACCACTAGAGGGCAACCAAGAATTACCAGTAGATATTTGGTTTGTCTTGTTGCCATTTCAGAGCTGGTATTCAGCAGGTTCGGACCAGTTCTGGAGAACTGGTAGCGGAAATTTTAAGTAGTTCAGAGAACCGGTAAATACCATCTCTGACTGGCCCCATCCACATCTATTCTCTGCCTCCCGATCCCAGCTGATCTGGAGGACATGGGATTTTGCACTATCCTTCCCCTGGAGTGGGGAGGGAATGGAGATTTTACAGTATCCTTCCCCTGCCATGCCCACCAAACCATGCCAATTCCAGCAAGCCATGCCCACAGAACCGGTAGTAAAAAAATTGAAATCCCACCACTACGCCATCTGCTTCTCATCCGAGAGTTTTGCAGCTCATATGGTGCTCTATTTGCAATACAGTTAACCCTATAACATAGATCATATTATTTTCCATATCACGTATGCATATATCCCTGAAGTACAGGAATACACAGAGAGTTGCAAACTTGAAACCCTCTTATTGACTTCATGACCTAGAGGAGATCTGATAAAGAACCATATCTCTTTATCTGCTGTGCAACACAATTTGTTTAAGTAAGAGAACTCCAATGGATTTAAGTCAATGGAATGAATAACTTACCTATCCTAGCTAAATAGTAACATTTTTACTTTTACTATCAAATAATATTATCAAATCACAGTCTCAGAAGTTTACATAGAGTTTACAGATTGGAAACAGCAAGAAGTGTATACTTACTTCGAGTATAAGTGGCACTGAAGCCTTTTTTTGAATGCTAAAGTCACTTGTAAAAGATACATCATTTCATTCCTAGACGAGTTAAATGATAAACCTTTGGCAGTCATACCAAAATAGGAATCTTTTTTGTCTCCAGTGTCCAAAGACACATGATCGTATTTGCAACCAGAAGCTTCTTCCATATCAAAATCAACAAATGTCGTCTGAATGATGTATCCAGAAGGAGCCCTGATGGTCCACTTGCATGCTTGATTGTTGGGATAATTATTAGGGAAGCAAGGAGAGGTAAAAATTCCTGTGGGATTGGACAGCACCATACGACACTCTGAGCACTCTTGAGCTTTGGAACCAAAAAAAAACCCAAAACAAAACAGAAAAGAGTTGGTTAACATAACAAAGTAGAATTTTCCACAGTGTAGATATTCTTGATCATTTCATGTATATCAAGAAATATTAACTATAAACTGAGCTTGTTCTCCTTCAGATATAGCCATAACTCTATACATCTATTATTCCTATACATGAACAATATGTAATTCATAAACCAGATAAATATATTTAAATATCATTTAATAAATATGTAGGTGAGTATCATAAAGCTTCATTTATATGAGTTAATGCTGTAACTTCATCTACCCTTACCTGGCTGTAAATTCCTTTAATCATGGGAGTTCTTCTGAATAAAATGCAAGGGTTTTACTACATTGAAAACATAATTTCAGAATTTGTACTTTATATGCTTCCAGCCTAATTATTAACTGGCTGCTAAAACATATTTTATTTTCCAGTGTTAGATGTTTTATTTATTTGTTTTATCTGCTTTTACTTTAAAAGAAGCCTCAAAGAGAGAGTTTTAATAGAAGTTTTAATAGAACATACTATTAAATTTCATTAACGTGTGCAAAAAAGAACATATTATAATAAACAATTTTAAATATCTTGACATTTCAGCAACAACAATACCACAAAATAAAATACAAATTAAAAATCTTTCTATACTTAGCTCCTAAAGGCCGAAATTTCATTTTGATTCCCATAAAAATCTGGAAATATACCGTATTACATATAGAGGACTCTCTCTGCCTATCAATAGGATATCTGTCCAAAATCAGGATGACTGAGACTAACTTTGGTGGTGGAGAACAAGCTGACAAAATAATATTGAGTTTGAAATGGGCCAGATCTAGATAGGAGATATACAGAAAAAAAAAAAACCTCAATACCATCCAAAGATAGAAGCAATTTGGCAGCCAACTGCTTTATCTTAAGCACTCTTGGTCACATAAGCTGGCATGGACCATCTGCAGCCTACCCTATGCTCCTCAGTGTATTTACATAATCAAACAAAAACACAATACAACAAGAGGATAGCAGAAAAAATCTTTTTAAATATGTGCTTTTAAGAGCTTTTTAAAGCTGCTGCGTTAGAGATATGAAGATTTGGGAAACATACTATTTCGGACATGGGATAGCAAAAAAAAAACTCGCTTGCAAGTGATCAAAGGATACTCTCACAGAATCAGTAGATGAACTCCCCAGTTGACCCTCAGTAGGGGGTTTCATATAAAAGAAGGCATTGTTTCAATTTATGCAGAGTTTTCACAGTAATAATGGAAACTTTGTATCTCATTTCATAAAAAATGGCCTACATACATAGTACCAGCTGTGTAATTGGTATAATTTAGACTAACTGAGGCTGTAGATGAACCTGGCTGCTGAATTCTGTATTAATATAAAACAAACTCTGTGTAGATCACTATAGAGTGTGTTGGAATTTACCAATACAGGCTTTCATTTTAATCATGTTCTTTTTTAAAAATGCAGTTCTTTCACTGCATTGTTGAATATTGTAACTGTCTTAATCAGGGGAACAAGAGAAGGATTTAGATCTAGAAAATAGAATAGAATAGAAAATAGAATAGAATTTGGAGGTTTTCTAGTCCAACCCCTGCTTAGCAGGAAACCCTAATCTCTCAAACTGTAACTGCATACAGAACCATAAAATTAATAAATTAAAAAAAAAAAAAACTAAGGAATGTGATAAACATAGAGAGACATTTGGCTAAATCTACTTTACATCATCCTATTATATTTAATATACAGGTAGTTCTCGACCTACGGCCACAATTGAGCCAGAATTTCTGTTGCTAAGCAAAACAATTGTTTCTTTCCTCATGTAAGTGAGTAACGCAATGTAATGGAGTTCTGTCCCATTTTGACACAGTTAGTAAGTTAGTAACATGGTTGTGGCTTCCCCATTCACTTTGCTTTCTCCGAAAGTTGCAAATGGTGATCACGTGACTCCAGGACACTGCAATTGTCATAAATATGCACCCATTGCCAAGCAACTGAATTTAGATCACGTGACCACAGGGATACTGCATGGTCGGTAAACATGAAAAACAGTCATTAGTTTGCTTTTTTTTTGTGCCATTGTAACTTTGAATGGATACTAAATGAACTATTGTAAGTCAAAGGCTACTTGCACTTTTCTATATATGTAGTGGCAATGAGGAAGACCATTCTATTTTGAGGAGTTTGGTGAGACATTTTGTTTTTCCCTTCATTAAGAACTTCTACAAGTGTCATTGCATTGCAGACCATGGAAGCAGGGTCCTGAAGTCTTAGTGCCAGGTTGTAATAAAAGTCATGAAACTGTCCATGAAGTTTTATACTCTGCATAGGCTTGAATGCTCAGTGCTATGTACTATGGCCAATTGGGGTCTCTCTGCTGCTTGAAAATGAGCTCCCAGCAGCTAAAGGGAGAGAATCTTGTTTGGTATTTTATGCTTTCATATGTTTTTTGTTTAATATGCCTGCTACAGTTAATAATAAAGCATGAAAACTCCTTGTGCTTTATTGTTTCTAGATCCAAAAGGACCAATGAGTGGGTATCTAATCACTGCCCTGGCACTTGGCAAAACAATATATTTCTATCAATCAACTCTTATTTCCATTATCTCCAAATATCAATTTATACATTGCAACACTCAGTTCTCGCTTTTTAAGGATCTGTTCAACTCATCCACGCATGATTTATCAGTCTTCCCCTTCCTCTCAATATGCATGTGGGTAATTCAATCCTCATTCATTCTCTTTATGACCAAATCACTTCAACAGATTCTTTTTGATTGCTCCATCAGTCTGCCTTCATTCAACATCAGTTCAGTCTCCAATCCCGCTGCATTTCATTTTAGTTTTATGATTCTTCTGAAATACCTGACTCACAAATAATGAAATGGGTTATCGCTCAGAATTTTAACTTTTTCTGATAAACATTCATTTTGCACAGCAAGCGACAAACTGCCCATATAGTTTCTACCATCATTTATATGTCTTGAAATATTTCCATTATCCGTTTTCAGTAAATATTCGATAAAAATGTTCGTTTTGATCTAATATTTTGCCACTTGCAACATTACACCCTGCAATTGTTTGTTCCCTGTCAAGTTATATTGACCAACAAATACTCTTGTTTTCATAATAACTTTATGGCCAAGATAACAGTGAAAACAGTAAAAAGAACAAAATGAACATAAAATCATAATTGGCCTTGAATTTACAATTTGGCAGTATTTTATATTTTCTGCTGATACGTAATTCCATCTTTACCTTGTGAGCAATTATTTTGAAAGCCTGCTTCTAGCTGAAGTTCAGTTCGCAGCCGTAGCAGAGAAATACTTTGTAAAGGTCATTTGCTGAAGAGAAGTTGAAATTGTGGATATTAATTGTAAGCAAGTTATATTTTGCAAGATATCTGGCAAGCAATTACATGCTGAATGATTGGACCCAACTAATTAATACAGTCATAGTCAAAAAACATAGTCAAAAACATTACAAGGGTAGAAATTTCAGAACCTGACTTTCAAACTCTCACCCCACCCCCACCTCACGCCTACATTTTTCCATCCACACTGGTTAATATTAGGACAGAATTTTTTCCAGAGTGGAAAAAAAAATCTAAAATGTTAGACCCAATTCTGTAAATAATTATACTTTGTCACTTGAGTATACTGGTGATTTGGTAGAAATACATTCTCATGAACTGGCCTATTACTGTTCACATGTATATCTCTAGAAGAGTACCACAAGAAAACCAATAAGAAAAGAAGTCCTGTTGCCATGATGCAACTTCCAGATAATCTAGAAGAGTAGGTAAACTATCTAGATTCTAAAATATTTTACATTTTCATTACAATTGTCTTGCACAATTATTATGTCACGGTTTCTTAAGTGTTCTTCATAAATCACAGAAGGAACAGGAATGTCTGTAGATGAGCAAAAGACTGTTCAGCAATTGTAGCTGTATTTTTTTCAATCCGAGAGAGTACATTTAGAACTGGAAACACTTGGATTTGAGTGTACAAAAATTTGTGGAAAATGGAGTAAGAGTTGGTAAGGGCCTAAATGACTAACATTTTTACATAGCTAGTTTGGAAAGGATAAGTCCTGTTATGATTCATGGTCAAGGGTAGAGACAACACTCAACTTTTCTTTAACTAATATTACTTTTTGGAGATAAAATACCATACTTTTTAAACCATGTATTTGAAACACTAAACAGCAAAATATATTGCCAATTTTTAATATTAAATGTTTTAAAGACATTATCTTCTTACAATTATGTATGGAGAAAAGAATACAATAGCTCTTCCTATTACTAAGTAGAGCCCAAATCAACACTAATCTCCAACAATGTTGAGAGACATTGTACTAACCAAATGTTTCCAGAATTATAGTTATCAACATTGCTTTTAATTCACTTACAGCACTGATTTAAAAAAATGAATTCATTATTTGGAAAACATCTATTTACTTCAGTCTTAATTAAATTAATTTCAAACAAAAAATGAAGTAATCACTGTGATAGTTTCTTATTTGTTTACCTTTTTTCTCATTTAGGCTAACATTAATACTTTTTAAAAAACACAATGGCCAGCAATTTTCTACTTTCTAGAAGCAAAAAGCAAACTATCAATACCAAGACCTTCTTCTATCAAAACTTCCTTACATTTTTTAAAAAAAGCTTTTGCTTCCATCAGTAACAATTTGAATAGGTATTTTGTAATTTTCAAATTCACATGAAGAATAAAGAGGACTCTTCTCTCCAGAACACTTTATAAAATTTTATTAAACATATTGCTTCTGGCATTAAAATTAAATGTCAATCTTTGGTCATTCCAAATCTTAAAATTATACTGCTATATATGGCTATGGTATAAATGCAGTGGAACTTATTCCACGCAGTTGCAAGCAATTATGTAATCTTCTGAGATAGTAATTACTGCTCCAAGTATTTAAGAGCACTATATATTGATGTTATTTTATATACTATATGAGGGTATCACATCGTTATTTTTCATTGTTTGTTCCTTTTATCTGCCTAATAGGACTCTCTTAACCCGGAAGAATATAAATCCTTTTGGTCTGGACTGAAAATAATGTATAGGCCTCATGATTTTTTTAAATAATTCAATGAAAGACAGAATTATGCAGTCATAAAATTATTCACTGAGGATAGGAAACAAAGGCAGCATTATTGCTAGTCCCACCAGCTTGCTTTATACTACGCGCTGATATTTTGTGCTTCACAGAAAACTCAACTGCTTAAAACATATAGTAGTAAGGGCTTCAATCCCCCTAAAATGTTCTAAATGTGCTATCCCAAAATAAATGCTTGCGGGGAAAAATATCTTTATAATGTGTAGCATTTAGAGTGAAGAATATAGACTGATGGCATGGAAATTATCACTCAAAATCACTTGAAGAATTTTCAGCTTAACACAGTTTAGCTATCTAACATGTTGCTTTACAAGCACAAATGAGTAATCGTAAGTTCGCTAGTCTCCTTAGATCTCTGATGCACAAACTAATGGGAGGTGAATTTTTTTTTTGAGGTGAGAACCACAAGGAAACATAAAATACAATATGCCCTTCATAGTTTAGCAACTTAAAGGACCTCACCAATTTAACACACAGATATCTGCAACTGGAAAGGGGGATTGAAGATGGCGTGCCAATTATGAACAGACCTGTTCCACCCACCCTCTGTCCATCCACAAATACGGAACATTCTTTGACCACAAAAATATCCTGAACCAACTATCTGAGAAGAGGACATTTTTCACTGAAATAATTTGAAACACAAGAGGTCCAGACCTAGAAAAAGGTCATCTGGCTCATAATATGCAGGAATACAGATTAAACTGCTCCAGACAGATGGTTATCTAGCCTTCATTTGAACATATTAAATGAAGTAGTTTCACAACTGAAGTACTCTTATCATTATGAGGTATTTTTCAACAGAATTGCAATTGCTTCCTGGAAAACCATTCCATCTTGTACTCTGGAATGAGTGAGCAAAATATGTCCATCTTCTTTGTGGCATCCTCTCAAGTTATCTGAAGAATGCTATCATATTTCCCTTCAGTCACTTTCTCAAAGCTCCTTCAATCTCCCTTTTCAAGTTTTAATTTCCTGATTTTTCTTGTTACTCTTTTCTCAATGTATTCTGATTTCTCTGATTCATTCTTAAAAAAATGGTGCTCGGATGTGGCAGTAACCTTTAAGTTAACCTTGAAGAAGAAATCTATCCTGCCTTGATTCCCTTTTGTATAACAGATCGCTGTTGTTGTTTTTTGTTTAACAGGCTGCAGAAAGTTAAACAGGGACCTCAATGTCTGATCCTCAATGTCTGAAAGTTAAAACAGGGACCTCAATGTCTGCTAATAGGGGTTTTCCTCAGAATAGTGTCTAGGATCTACTCATTTCTTCACTTACATAAATGACTTACGTGTCCTCTTTGCCGATGATGTAAAATTCACTTGTTTTTCAAATGACATTGATCACATTTTTAATGGTCACCTATTTGGCAACTTCAAATTTCAATTAAGAAATGCTTAGTTTTAAATATTGGAAATAAAAACCAGAATATAAAGTATAGTTTAGGTGGTATTGATCTTTATTTTGCTAACGACCTAGAAGTGCTCATCTTGAATGATTTATGTTCTAAAGTTCATTGCAGCAGCTTTACTAAAAATGCACTAAAAGTTGTAATTTAATACTGTATTGCTCACTAGAGTTGTGGAATTCTTATCACATATTGGACATTAATACAATCAAGCAAGTTCAGAAGTATTTTACAAGAAAGGTTTTGCATTTTTTCTGTCCATAGCTTATGCTACCAGGCTTGAAATTCTTAGTTCAGATAACTTGCAACACTTGTGGTTAGACTTAGGTATTAATTTTGCAAGATTGTACATAGTAACATTTTACCTGTAAATAGCTTTTTTAGTTTTAAATGTAATGTGTAAATAACTGCTTTAAATCTAATGCAAACCATTTTAAACTTGATTGTAAAAAAATGATTTTTGTAATAGAGTTGTCAAAGTTTGGAATATACTACATGATTCAGTTATTTCATCTACTAACTTTCATAGTTTTGTTTATTTGAATTATTAATTTTGGTTTGATAAATAAATATTAAACATTAAACTGTAGAACTATAGTTGTTGCCTTCTGCTTCCCCATTGTCACATACCTAATGCCCACAAATAATTCTTTTCACAACTGTAGCCAGAAGTGAAGACTGACATAAGTATGAATGGTCATATGTTTCACTTTATGACCATATTGCTTAGTAATGGAATTGCTAGTCCCAATTATGGTCAATAAGTAAGGACTAACAAGCAATTATTTCAAAAGTTTTCTCCAGGTTTAGCATTATTTTTCTTTTGTTTTAAAGTTTTATTGTAGGGATTTCACTCTTAACTCATAAAATATTCAAGTGAGGAATACGTTATATACAGAAATTATATCAGCAGGAAGTTAGTTTTCCTTTATATTTTCCAGTTGTTCAGCCATAATATTTCCAAAAAGTACAATCTTTGTGGGGGGGAAAGTAGTTTTGAGTTTTTCTAATAAACTTGGGTTTTCATTTGCTTTGTACTTTAATATGAGACTTTTCATTTGTGCCCATTAACTGCCTTTCTTGTCTTCTTTCTATTGAAGGGAAGTCATCCTGTTACTCACAATCTTCTCAGCAGGATTATTTCTTCCCTTTTGGTTTCTCAGCTTCAGTTTCTTTTCCTAGCTGTAAAGTACTCTGTTCTTAGCAAGTTGTCTAACATGAAGGTGCTCTCTGAAATGCCTCTGATGCCAAAGACCAATTTACCTTAAAAGCAAAGTTGCTTGAAAAAAATATGTATATCTATATATAATCAAAGATCTCAAATGTTTTCCAAGATGATAGCATATATATGAGTTACTTTCCTGAAAGACAGACTGAACTATGAAAGAACAGTTGTAAAAGCAGAACATATTTTCTGAGCTAGAGTTGGGACCCTGCCCTGCCTGTTTCCCTTGATACTTTGGTTTTCTGCCAGTGAAAATTCAAGTAGAAGCACAATGCATTGACTAACTCAACCCACATCCAGTTTTTGAAGAGGTCACCCTGAAGGCAGAGTAAAGATTTCCCTTGGAGGAACAGGTAGTATGAAAATCCTGTGTTACACCCAATGTTATTTGAGAGTATTTTCATTGGCATTCATGCTATAAGTTTTTTACAGATAACAAAACTTAGTTGCTAATTCAAATCTTAATTTCATGTTTGTGTAACTAATTACACTTTTATAAAATTATTAAAGCTCAGTAGACTGAATTTGCTTTAATAATTTATACCCAATGTTTCACTAAATAAAAACTAAGTGCACAGGAAAATAATGGCCTATGACCCCATATTTATTTCTGTCTACAAATTAATTTCGTTTTGGTGTAATTTATTTTCAAACACTATTACGGGGGAAATACCTATTCTTTCTTCAAGCTGCCCTGACAATATCCTTAGTTAGGCTTAGGTTGTATTTTAACAATATAGTAGCTCGGCTTCTTATAGGCTGCATATCAGTGTATTCCAATGGACCTACAAGTTTACTATAATACACAAGTATGCAAGATAAATAATGCCAGCAATTATGACAAACAAAATCCAATATGAAACAAATATACTGTTCTCTACCACCATCTTTTATGAGATTAAATCTGGTTGTACAACTGTACCTATGTGGAGATGCACAATCATGAACACTTTTAGCAGTGAGTAATAAGAAATATGAGTAATAAGACCCATTATTGAAGGAGGGCTTGCACTAGCGTTAATGTTTTCCCCCCTGTTGAACTGAATATAGGTTCTAATATTTGTTTTATCATTTTAAAGGAGTTGCAAAATTATATATCTATTTATTGGTATGGCTTCAAATCAAATTTATTCTAAAACGTAGAAGAAGTTAATCTCACTTCATTTTAACTTCACTTTAAAGTTAAACTGACACTATATAGAAGGGAAACAAAAAGCAGATATGAATAGGGCATTGCTTTAAAATGGCAATTTCTATTGCCCCAAGTAGATAACTTATAAAAGAAGCAAAGACAAAAAAAGAGATAAATTTTGCAATTTAGCTTGTTTTAAGGTCTGATCTATTGTTGCACTTCATATTTCCCTCTAAAACTGCAGAACTGAATTGCTTTACAACTTCTGAAACCATATCTAGGACATTAGCCAAAAGGAAATCTCTTGTCACAATTATGTATTTAAAAGTAATACAGACAGGAAAATGACATTTAGTAATCTCTGGAGACATACTTTAAAGAGGCTTGGAAAGATTTATTGAAGTAGGATAACAAGTGCACAAAGATTCTTGAAATGAATTAGGAAGTGACTTAAGATACTTTAATGTCTTTTCTGAAATCGACTGAACAAATTGTTTTAAAACAGTGTGTCTATGTAATTTAGCACAAAGTTCCTTATCTTGAACTTTAACACCATGTACAAGCTCAGGATTAGCTATACTTGTCATTATTCCTCTGGATGGGGGCTCTGCCACAATGTTTTTGACAACTTTAAAATAATTAAAATTTCATATGAAAATGCAGTATGTTCTTCCTTTTAAAATTTCCTTTATTTTGGAACTTTATTACTAATTATGTATATGTTAATATGGCAAGTATTTTGTCATATGATATCCATAGCAAAAATTAATAACAGCATTATTACTGAATGGAAGAATAATAGAAAGCTCCATGATCTCCCTGTATAAAATTAAATACAGTTATACATTCAGTATGTAAAGGTAGCTCAGGGTTACTTACTAAGAAAGGGGAATAACGTCTTCCCAGGGGGGAACATAGAATACAAGTAGTCCTCGACTTATGGCTGTCAATGAGCCCAATATTTCTGGGCTTAAGCGAGACATTTGTTAAGTGAGTTTTGCTTCATTTTACGACCTTTCTTGCCATAGTTGCCAAGTGAATCACTGCAGTTATTAAATTAGTAATATGGTTGCTAACAGAATCCAGCTTCACCAGTCAGAAGGTTGCAAAAAAGGATCACATGACCTAGTGGTGGGTTCCGTATCCCGTTGCAACCAGTACAGTACAACAGGGCCACACGTCCACTACATGCACACACACAGCATGCACGCAGCAAGCGCATGCATACTAACTGCCCGTGATGCTCCGCAACAGCTCTGTGATGCTCCAGCTGCTCGGCACAGTGTTGCATAGGTGCTGTACACTCTGCGTGTGCGTGAAAGCCCCGATCAGCTCAAATACAGGTAAGGAGCGTGAGTGGGCAGGCCCTCCAGAGCACCGTACCGGAACGGTACCTGGTGCTCCAAGCCAGGGCGCCCTGCCAGGGTGTACTGGTCATATCCCACCACTGACATGACCCCAGGACACTGATACAGTCATAAATATGTCATCAATTGCAGAGAAAAGGCGGGGCTTAGCAGTGTGAAGACGGACTTTCAGGCTGCTACTGAATGTCCATCTATACCGGAGCATCTGGACGGTTCTTTTTTGTACCCTAGCTGTCCCGAAGAGACAGTGAAAGGTAGGGGGAGACCCAGTGGTCCCAGAGACGTTCGCAAAGTCTCTGGAGACCCAGGAAAAAATCCCTTTGCCAGTGACTTCCGGATTAGCTATAAGGCTATTGAAACTGCAGACAGCCCTAAAGAGAAAGTGTTTCCAGCTGGTAAGAACATTTTATTGTTTAAAGAAAAGAAAAACGGACTGCCTAAAAATTCAAACTAATTTAAATTAAAGAATAGAAGAATCTAACGGTGATTTTGATCCTTTTAATGGTTTTAGACAGTGGTTATCTTGCTTTTTAAATGTTATTCACATGGATAATGGATAGATTACTCCAACATCTCTTCTGATTTTCTGCAAGCGGGCTGTAAACCAATTCACTATAATTTGGCTGTTTACATCTTGACACTTTTATTGCCTGGTTGTTTTGGCTTAAGATCTGATAAGATTGTACAGCTTTCAGTCTGCTTTTACTTGCAAATACTTCAGAGCTCTTAAGAAAGAATACTAACTGCATATAAACATGGCGTCTATTCAAGCGTCTCTTCAAGTGATTTTTTTCAGCCCTAAAGACACTGTCTGATACAGAAGACAGAATTCAGAGAAAATTGGATTATTTGGTGTTTTTGGCAACAAAGTATGAGGAAAAACTGAGGATGTTTTTCAAATACAAAATAAGAATGACGGAGATAAAGAATCTGAACTTGTTGATATTCGTGACAATTGGTTTACTTCTGAGGGAGGAAAGAATGGAATGTTTGAAGAGGAGTTAAATGGAGAGAAAAATTACTTCAAAAGACAGGGCGCAGGAGGAGAAGAAAACATCAAAGAATCTATAGTTTATGAAATACTATTTGCAAAACATTTGATACCACTGCTGAGAATTAAAGACAAGTTGATAAAAGAAATAAAAAGAGGGCGTCAACATCATATGAGAGGCACTACAGACAAGAAGGTGCAAAGATTTCTTCGTATGGACTTGTTTATAAAGATGTTTGGAGAATTGGACCCACAAATGGCAGCAGATATAAGATTGTTCTGTTATTGGAGAGATACAGGTTGATATATGGAAGAGTATAATTCAAAATTATGTTTTTTTATTGTTGTGTGTAGCAAATATATAAGTATATATACAATAGAGAGTTACAAAGTGTGTCTGTGGGGAGAAATAAAGTTAGGATAGATTAGCAAAGGTAAGGGAATAAGAAATGATACTAAATTATATCTGGGTTGGCGGAAGTACCATCCCAAGGAAACATAAACTGAGATTTAAAATAGATACACCAACAACAATAGAAAAAGAAAGGGAGAGAGGAGGAGAGAATGAAAGGAAGACGGGGGAAAGAAGAAAGAGGTAAGGAGAGGAGGATGGAAAGGTGAGAAAGAGGAGGAGAGAGGGTAGAAAGGGGAAGAGGAAGAGCAGGAGTAGGAGAAAGGTACAGGAAGAAGGAAGGGGAAGGAGAGGAGGAAGGAGGAAAGTAGAGAAGGGAGGGAGGGAGAAAGGAAAGGGAAAGGAAAGGAAGGAGAGAGGGTAGGAAGGGAAAGAGGAAGAGTAGGAGCAAAGGAGAGATAAGGGAAGAAGGAAGGGGAAGGAGAGGAGGAAGGAAGAAAGTAGAGAAGGGAGAGAGGGTGAAAAGAAAGAGGTAAGAAGAGGAGGATGGAAAGGAGAGAAAGAGGAGGAGAGAGGGTAGGAAGGGGAAGAGGAAGAGCAGGAGTAGGAGAAAGGTACAGGAAGAAGGAAGGGAAAGGAGAGGAGGAAGGAAGAAAGAAAGTAGAGAAGGGAGGGAGGGAGAAAAGAAAGGGAAAATAAGGTGGTGTTATAACAGGAGGAAGGGATGGTAAACAAAGCAACCCAAACTGTATATTATAACCTATTAAATGAAATAATAAATGTATAAGAATGATAAATGTTAAAACACTTGTAACCAAATGACATGCTGTATGTGATGATGGGTTTTTTGTGTTTGTGTGTGTGTTTTTTTCTCTGGTATGTTTTTTTTTAACTGTTGTGGGTATGTGTTGCCTATGTAACAAAAATAAAAAATTTAATAAAAAAAATATGTCATCAATTGCCAAGTATGTGAATTTTGATCATATTACTCCGGGAATGCTGCAAAGGTTGTAAGTGTGAAAAATGGTCACTTTTTTCAGTGCTGTTGTAACTTTGAATGCTCACTAAATGAACTAAGTTATAAGTCAAGGACTACCTGGAGTAATAAACTGCTGACTGGTTACTTATGCATTTGTGAGAAGGTCTGCAACCATCTCATCCATAATTTCTACTCATGAAAATAATGGAGCTACATATTTATTTGTGGCAAAAATATTTGTATCTTTCCTTTCGGAAACTGGTGTCTCTCCCCCCTCCCCCATGGGCAACAATTACTACAACTAAACTTTTCTCAAAGTGGAAAGTGAAATAAAATGAGAATTTTGGTTTCTTTTTGAACATCAAAAAGGCCAAGCTCATGGCCACTACAAGAAATGGAAACATCAAAATAGAAATTGACAGTGAAGAGATAGAATGCATTGGGGGGGTGGGGTCACTTTCCTAGGATCACAGCTCAAAACAGTGAATGCAGCACAGAAATAAATGGTGGATTGCACTGTGACACAAAGCAGTGCTGAACATGAATTGATATGGAAAAGCAAGGACATCAACCTGGCAACCAAATGTAGGTTAGTCCATTCTCTTCTGTGTAAGCTACCTATGGTTGTAAAAATTTGACCTTAAAATATTAAGACAGGAAGGAAATTGACTTGTTTAAGCTGTGGTGCTGGAGAAGGCTACTACGTATTCCCTGGACAGCAAAGATGACTAACAAGCAAGTACTTGAGTACATAATACCAGAAGGTTATTACTAGAAGGCAAAATCACGAAACTGCATCTCACTTATTTTGGCCATGCTTTGGAAGATAATTCATTGGAGAAAGCAATTATGTTTGGAAGACTAAGCGGTAAAAGGAAACCAAAGAATATGGTGGCTGGACATCACCAAAGCTGACACTGTCCAGAGCACATAACAATTCAAAGAAGTAGTGCAAGATCAGAAGATGGGGAGAGATCTGGCCCATAGAATGGCCAAGACATAATTGAATAACATCGTCCTCATCAAACTTTTCTGATAACTGTTAATTAGTCCAGCCCATTAGTTTGGAGAAATTTTAGCCCAATCTTCCTTACACAATAGCTTCAACTCAGGGATGTTGATAGACTTTATCAGATGAACTGCTACAAGTGTTCTATAGGAATAAAGTCAGGAGTTTGATTCGGTCATTCCAAAACATTAACTATCTTTTGTTTCATTCTTTGATTGGACAACTTGTGTTTGGATCTTGGCGCATGACTCACTTTCTCTAAAGCGTCACTCCAAAGACAGATATCATAGGGATTTTCCTGTAGAATTTGTTGGTACAATTCAGAACTCATAAATCTATTAATGATGGCAAGCTGTCTGGGTCTGGAGACAGCAAAGCGAGCCCAAGACAGGGGTGAAATGCTACCAGTTCGCCCAAACTTGCAGACTCGGAAGGCTTTAAGTGTTCCTTTTTTAGCGCTGCATAGGCGTGCCTCAGGCACACAAACACACAAAGCACGCTCTCGGTAGCAGACTCACTGAACTGGTAGCAGATTTCAGAGGATTTCACTGCTGGCCCAAACCATGACACTGCCACTACCATGTTTCACAAATAGGATAAGGTTCTTATGCTGCAATGCAATCTTTGCTTTTCAGCAAATATAATGCTTTTTAAAAAACAAAAAAAGGTTAATTTTGGTTTCATTTATCCACAGAACAGTCTTCCAATAGCCTTCTGGCTTACCCACATTGTCTTTTGCAAACTGAACAGGTAGTGATGTTCTTTTTGGAGAGTAGTGGCTTTCTCTTTGCAATTCTGCCATGAATACCATTGTTGTTGAAAATTACCCCATCAAGTAAAAAGTAAATTAAAATTAAGTGACAAAATACTTGGATAAAATATTATAGGCCTGGTAAATGTAGCCAAAAAGTATTAATCGGTATTAAGTGAAGCATATTTAATGTTCTTATTTTTATTTGTAAAACTGCACCTGCTGCTTTATAAAACTTCTCTAATTATTTGTTTGTGGAGTCTTTACTGCTTGTCAGTACAAGCAATAAACTAATTCAGCAGGCATAAAATCTGTCCTTACAATTTAGGAAAACCATATCTCAGAGTAGTTTTGCTATCTCATATTTTCCACATGCTAGAGAACCATTTCCTGTTTAATAATTCTGTCACATGATAATTGCTTAGAAATAATTCTTAGATCTAAAGGAAATTCTTTTTAAGATGAAGAGTTTGGAATTACAACCCACACATTCTTTAGAAGTGTTGGAGTGGAAGGTGGTAAGGAAACATAAAGGCTAGGCACTATATGCTTTGTGTCTATGTTCTTTCATCCGATTAAATATTTTTTCACATCAAAAATGTCACTTCCAAAATGTAAGTGTGTGTGTTTGTGCATGTGTGTGTGTGCATTGCATATCATATATACCATGATTTCCCGAAAATAAGTGAGTGTCTTATTTTCTTTTGACCTCCTGAAATAAGCACTTGGCCTTATTTTCGGGGAGAACTTATTATTTTTGAGGTGTAGGAGGCAGCGATCATGGTCACCTCATGGCTGCTCCTGTGTTGCAATATTTTTGGGAAAGGGCTTATTTTGGGGGGAGGGCTTATTTTAACGTATGCGCTCAAAAACCTGGATGGGCTTATTATCCTGGGGGGGGGGAGTGTGTCTTATTTTCAGGGAAACAGGGTATGATTAAAACACAGAAATACCCATCCATAAGCCAGGCACACTGCCATCCGATTAGTCTGTACAAACAATTCCTGCAGTTTCATTTCTTCTATTTCTTAACAAATCGGCCATAAAGCAGCGAATTCCACTTTTCAGTTGTACTATTATATATCCTTATATTTAAATTAGTAAATATAGTATGATGTTCACTTAAAATTCAGATTATTAATTTAGGAGAGAGTCCTATTCTCCCTTCCTGATAAGATGCTTTCCTCCTTTAAATTAAAAAAAAAAAACCAAACCAGGGAATTGAAGCAAAGGTGCAAGAAACTTGTCCCTTTCACTTCCACCCTGCTGGCCTGAAGCCAATAGGGCAATAGGTCTTTGGAGTTCTTTGCATCACAGTCCTTGGAGGAAAAGAAAAACAGATTATTTTGCCAATAATTGTATACTGGAGGAAAAAGATAATAGGAATAACTCCACTTTATTATTGTGTTCTAAAAACTGGAAGAGAATAATAATATTTAATGAAGAAAAAGGGGAATACCAAATTTTTCACAGTATAATGCAAAGCTAATATATTTATGATAACTGAAAATTAAAGGCACACTAAAATTATTGTTTTATATAATTTGTAATACTGATTCAGAACAAAATTAAGACTTTATACGCATTAGGATTAGAATTATTTTAAACCTTAATCAGATTATACAACCTTTAGAGCAAATTCTGTTTAGTCGAGGAAATGTATACATCCATTTAAAAGTTAAAACTGCTGAATTATTATACATCTGTTTTCTCTAGAATATTTATTGTTTTCTGCTAAATACATTAAATATATCTGAGTTTGGAATTTGGCCTATATAATAAATAGCAGCAATATAGAAGTTGTCCTCAACTTACAACAATTCATTTACTGACTATTCTGTTACAACAAAACTGAAAGAATGACTTATGAGCTTTTTTCACACTTACAACCAACACAGCATCCCTATGGTCACATGATCAGAATTCAGATGCTTGGCAACTGGTTCATATTTATGACAGTTGCAATGTCCCTGGGTCATGTGATCACCCTTTGTGACCTTCTGAAAAGCAAATTCGATAGGGAAGCCAGGTTCACTTAACAACTGTGTTATTAACTTAAGAACCTCTGTGATTCACTTAACAACTGCATCAAGAACGGTTGTAAAATGGGGCAAAACTCACTTAATTAATGTCTCGCTGAGCAACAGAAATTTTGGATTCAGTTGTGGTTGTAAGTCGAGGAGTACCTGAATTATGTAAATTAAGTAAAGTTGACAGTAAATCTTTTATCACAATGTGAAAAAAATTGATGTCAGGAAAATACTGCCTCCCTCCCATATTATATCTGAATGGATAGATAGCAACATTAATTTTTAATCTATTGAATTTATCACTTGAAGCATACTTGAAAGGAAGAGAAGATATGTAGAAAGTTAATTAATAGAAGACAATATATGAAACTCAGGAGTTTCAACTGTGAAGTCTTTGGTGCTCTCTGAGTTTGGCTGTTTGCTTGCAGATGTTTCATTACTTAACTAGGTAATCTCTTCAGTGCTAGAAGTGCACGGGTTTGTTCTCTGTTTATATACAGTACATTACGTTCTCAGTGTTGAGGGGGGTGTTGTTTTTTCGGTATTTCCTTGATTATTTGTCTCAGTTGGTATTTCCTTACTTAGAGTATTGTTTACTGCTTGTTGTGTCTAATGTTAATTCTTGCTTATCTGGGTGTTGATTGCTGGCAAGTAGATGTTCTGGTCTTTTTATCATTTATTATAGCAATAGCAGTAGTAGTTAGACTTATATACCACTTCATAGGGCTTTCAGCCCTCCCTAAGCGGTTATATGTATTATATGTTTCAAATTAAATGTTGCTTATCTCTATGTTGAAATTTGGTGCTGGATAGGGTGGCAACACTCCAGACAGAGCCCATGCACAATCTGGAGGTCCTCTTGGATTCGCTATTCCTGTTCAAGTATCAGGTGGCAGTCATGGTGAGGAGGGCCCCAGTTGCACCTATTCCTAGATCAGTCACATATGCCCTAGTCCAGTGGTCGGCAATCTTAAACCCTCAAAGAGCAATTTGGACCTGTTTCCCACAAAAAAGAAAACACCTAGAGCCACAAAATCCCTCCCCCATGCCTGACTATTTCCTGAGCGACTACAGAACTAGCATATGTAGTTAAATTAAATGTTCTATTTTCTTCTGAAGCTTTTCTTTTCTTGGATTTATCCATAGTTGGCCTGAGGTTGAAAAGCTCAATAAATCGCATGCCAGCAGGTATCACACATTGGCGGTTGTGACGCATATTTTGAGCGACAGGGAGCCACAGCAGAAGGATGCAAGGGCCATATGCAGCTCCAGAGCTGCAGGTTGCTGACCCCTGCCCTAGTCACAGACTCCACTACCAAGGCAAATAAGTGGCTTTATTGCAAGCACATTGGAAAAATATCTGTAGGATAGTGCAGAAGATGCACCAAAACTAATATACTAGGAAGGCTTATTGAAAACTGGAGAGACTAAACTTGCCTACAAGAAAGACTAACTAAAGAAGAGAATGGAGGCATGGGAAGACAAAACACTACATGGCCTGTACATTAAAAAATATCAGGGAAAGCATAATAACAAGACCAGGCAATGGCTAAGAGCAGGAAAGTTGAAGAAAGAGACAGAGGGGCTAATTCTGATTGCACAAGACCAAGCCTTAAGAATAGATGCATACAAAGTCACAATTGACAAGACAGCAACAGATAGTAAGTGCCATCTCTGCAAAGAAGCTGCAAAAACAGTGAATCACCTGGTTAGCTGCTGAAAGAAGATCACACAGACTGACTGGAAACGACAGCATGGCAAAGTAGCAACAATGGTGCATTGGAAGAATTGCGAAAAATAATATTTTCCTCCAAGCAAGCAAGAACTGCTGGGACCATAAAATAGAGATAGTAATAGAAAATGAAGAAACTAAAGTGCCCTGGGACTTCAAAATTCATATAGACAGGTACTTGCCACAAAACGACTTAACAATTGTTGATAAGAAAGATTTTAAAAAGTCTGGATAGTAGATATGGCAGTACCTAAAGATGACCAAATAGAAGAGAAAGAACTGGAGCAAATAACAAAATGCAAAGATCTGCAAATAAAAATAGAAAGATTGTGGCAAAGAAAGCAAAAGTAGTACCAATAGGAACCTTGGATGCAATCCCAACACAATTGGAAAACCATTTGAACACCATTGGCATATATATATGTAGGTCTCTAGTTATTCGGGTTTTCTCCCACGTAGAATTGGAGATGTCTTGTCTCCCGCGTAGAATTGGAGAGCCAAGACATCTCCAATTCTACGCGGGAGAAAACCCGAATAACTAGAGACCTACATACTAACACCCGCGAAAACTTCAGAAACACACACACACACACACACACACACACACACACACACACACACACACACACACATATATATATATATATATATATATATATATATTGGGTTTCTGTCGTGATGGACTCTTGTGACGAGCCAATTGACAGATGTTGGAAGCAGTTAGCTTCCTCCCATAATTGGGGCTTACCAGGGGTTGTGACACTAATATATATATATATATGATACATACATACATACATACATACATACATACATACATACATACATATATATATATACACACACACATACACATACATACACACACACATATATATAAAGTCACAACCCCGTCACCACAAGTGACGAGCCGAAGGACAGAGAACGGAAGTAGTGATCTTCCTCCCATATTTGGGCATACCAGGGGTTGTGACTTTAAATATATACCTTCCACCCTGGCTTCGCTGATAAGGAGTCAAGCTCTGTAGCTCAGTTAACACATCTGCCTAGGAGGCAATACAGCACAGGTTCGATTCCCAGCAAGGGTATGGCTAGCTGATGAGAGCTAAGTAGCTTGAAATAGATCTATACTAGTCTCCCTTTATTTATTTATCAGCACAAATATAACATATATATATATACACAATATACATTCCATCCAGGTTCTATGATAAAAATAGTCCTGCTGTTTCAAAACTGGATTTCTTCTAACCATTTATTTAACGTGACTACAAAGACCAAACTGGAGCTACCAACTGGTTGAATATTATGTGCTCTGCTGCTAATATTAGGAAAGGGAAATTAACAAATGTAGTAATTCTAAATTGTGCATGTGTGTACTAAACATATAATTTCAAACAGTTTTGAATTTTTTATTCATAATTGCAAAGAACCTTTTAAAACTATACTGTTAGTAAAACATACCTTTGATCCAAATAATCTATTTAATTGTCAAAGTTTTCAGGAGGAAAAGCACAACACTAAAAAGCAGAACTTTCAACTTTGATTGGGTTTAAGTAAAAAAGTTTTACACCTAAGAACCCCATCAAGTTCTTAGGATACCATAGAAAACAAAAGTCTTGGTTTATTTCACTGTCCATTTCACTATATAAGAAGGTATTTGTAGAATCAGAAAAGTTCTTGTTTGACTCTGAAGACAAGCGCACACAAGTATTCCCTGATCCCAAGTACAAGGATACTCACCAGCAGTTGACAATAAACAGTCAAGAATAATCTACTCTCCTGATTACAACAGAATGAGCTACAGTGCAATTACCCTCCTCCTTATATTTTTATTATTTGATTTATTGATATCCCACCTTTATTATTTTTATAAATAAGTCAAGATGGTGGACATGTAATTGAAAGTATAATGAAATAAGTACCTCATTCAAAATATCTCAATAAAAGTATTGTTTCAACCATTTAAAAAAGTAAGGTTCTACACTTAGGCAACAAAAATGAAATGCACAGGTACAATATAGGTGGTATCTTTCTCAATAGTAGTAACTGTGAGAGGGATCTTGGAGTCGTAGTGGACAACCATTTAAATATGAGCCAGCAGTGTGGAGCAGCTGCCAAAAAAGACAACACAGTTCTAGGCTTCATAAGCAGAAGGATAGAATCAAGATTACGTGAAGTGTTAATACCACTTTATAATGCCTTGGTAAGGCAACACTTGGAATACTGCATTCAGTTTTGGTCGCCATGATGTAGAAAAGATGTGGAGACTCTAGAAAGAGTACAGAGAAGAGCAACAAAGATAATTAGGGAACTGGAGACTAAAACATATGAAGAACGGTTGCAGGAACTGGGTATGTCTAGTTTAAGGTGACCAGATTTTCAGATTGGTAAAGAGGGACACCTTTGACCAGGGGGGAGGGGGGCTTGATTAAAATTTTTATACGGAGCAACAAAAATGTTCATACAACGCAAAAATAGTATTGTAATATTTTTTTTCATTTCAACATAACTACAATTTAAAAATATAAATTGTAACTGTTGCCAAACATCAAAATTTTGATCACTTGACCATGAGGATGGCTGTCCTGATGGACCAAATGGCTCAAATGCAGAGGCTGGTGCAACCCCAACAGACACGGAGGAAGTGCCCAGTAGCTATGCCAGAGAAATTTGACAGCAGCCAGGACATGGTCGCAGGATTCTTGGGACAATGCCAGATGTTTATTAGCCTGAGGGCAGAGGACTTTCCTACCGACCGGGCAAAGGTAGGATTTTGGATTAGTTTGCTCTCAGGCACAACTGCTCGGTGGGCCACACCTTTGCTCAGTCAGTCTAGCCCCTTGCTGGATGATTTCCAAGGGTTTCGTCAACACTTTCAGATGATGTTTGAGGATCCCATCAAGGGAGAAACAGCAACTAGGCGACTGAAGGCATTAAGGCAGGGTCGTGGATCTTTGCAGGTGTACGTAAGTGAATTCCGGCTGTTGAGTCAGGATTTAGCATGGAATGAACCAGCGCTTATGGACACCTTTCAAGATGGCTTGTCCGATGAGCTACAAGATGAGCTGGCGAGGGTGGACAGGCCACCGACGTTCGACTCGTTAGTTCATTTGTGCCTTCGTATCGATGCTCGGCTGCAGAGGAGGAGGCCCCGCCATGCATCACAGGGGACAGCTAAGATGCCAGTTGCCCAGGAGTCTGCTGTAGCACTGGAGGAGCCCATGGAGCTAGGTGAGATCAGACCCCGATTGTCACGCACGGAGATGGACAGGCGGCGTGCGGGGGGCCTGGGCTTTTATTGTGGGGATCCTGGACACGTTGCTGCGAGTTGCCCTAAGAAGAGCAGAAGGGCTGCACAGCCTGCGGCCACCCCGCAACCACGGAATTCCATGTCGGGAAATTAGCGGGCCCCGATCTAAGGGAGACCTTAGGTCGGGCACAAACAGACACTGAGATAAGCGGACTGCCATGGCACCGATTCTAGCAGCGCACATCTTCTTGTCTGGTAGTCAGCGGGGTATTCCGGTGCACGCCATAGTGGATTCCGGGGCTACCACAAATTTTATGGATGTGGCGTTTACTACAGCACATAATGTCCCGTTGTGTCCCGTGGAACCGCCGATGCGGGTCGAAACTATAGATGGTCGGGTGCTTTTGTCTGGACTGGTCACGACTGCCACGCAACCCTTGCGTTTGGCCCTCGGGGAGCACGAGGAGGCCATCCAATTCTATGTGGTGTCGGGCTTGCATTTTTCCTTGATCTTAGAGTTGGCTTGGCTGCGGATGCACGACCCTCAGATCTATTGGTCGCAAAATTTGATCACGTTTCCGTCCTTGCAATGCGTCGACCACATCTGGCAGGTTTGTGCGACCCAATTATTCAGCACGACCAAGGTGGAGGTGCCCTCAGATTTGGTGGAGTTCGTGGATGTATTCAGTGAACAGGAGGTGGATCAACTACCACCACATCGGCCTTACGACTGCCCCATCAACCTGGTACCGGATGCGAAGCTCCCTACGGGGCGGTTATACTCCATGTCTGAGCCGGAGTTGGCTGCGTTGCGGGACTTCCTTGATAAAAATCTTGCCCGAGGGTTTATCAGGCCTTCGTCTTCACCCTTGTCTGCCCCGGTTTTGTTCGTGAAAAAGAAGACCGGGGATCTGAGACTCTGTTGCGATTACCGGCACTTGAATGCCATCACAGTGCGGAACCGGTACCCGTTGCCTTTAATTTCGGAATTATTGGATTTGCGGGGCGCTTACAACTTGGTGCGCATGAGGGCGGGTGATGAATGGAAGACAGCTTTTGGCACCTGATACGGACATTTCGAGTATACGGTCATACCGTTTGGGTTGACCAATGCGCCGGCGGTCTTCCAACATTTTATGAATGACGTCTTCCGGGACTTATTGGACCAGTTTGTCGTCATTTATCTGGATGACATCTTGATTTACTCAAAGTCCCGGAAGGACCATCAACGTCATCTGTGGATAGTGTTGCAGCGACTCCGAGAGCACCGTCTGTTCGCAAAACTGGAGAAGTGTCAGTTTTGGAAGACCACCATTGAGTTCCTGGGGCATTATATTTCTTCTGAGGGCATCGCGATGGAGCCGGTAAGGTGGAGGCGATGCGTAGTTGGCAATCTCCTCGATGTATGAAGGATGTGCAGAGACTCCTCGGGTTTGCCAACTACTATCGGACTTTCATTCCCAGATTTGCTCTTTTGACGGTGCCCCTCACTCGGCTCCTGCAAAAGAAAGTGCCATTTCGCTGGGGGCCTGCTGAGCAGCGAGCGTTCCTGGCCCTGAAGCAGGCGTTTATGAAGCAGCTGATCCTGGGGCACCCTGATCCCCATCGTCCATTTGTCGTGGAAACAGATGCGTCTGAAGTCGCTGTGGGTGCGGTGTTACTGCAGGCTCACGCCCCTGATGGAACCCTTTTTCCTTGCGCTTACTACTCGCGGAAACTCAATCCTTCCGAGCGCAATTATACCATCTGGGAGAAGGAGTTGTTAGCTATCAAGGTGGCTTTTGAGGCCTGGTGGCATCACCTGGAGGGGGCCAGGCACCAGATAGTGGTCCGGACGGATCATCAGAACTTAGAGTTTCTGACTATGGCACGTAAACTGAACCAACGTCAGATTTGGTGGTCGTTGTTCTTTGCCCGGTTCAATTTCAAGGTGATGTACATTCCTAGCGGATTGAATTGAAGGGCGGATGCCCTGTCTAGAAAACCCAAAAATTCTGACCCTGCGGACTTGCTTCCACCCAGGACTGTGTTACCCGCCCAATCGCTCGCCGCAGTTCAGGAACCCGTGGATGTCCGGTTGCTGATAAGGGAGGCGCAGTGGGATGATGAGTGGGTGACTCAACGGACTGGGGAGATAGGGCCGGATTCCCCATGGACTTTTGAGGATGAACTTTGGAAGTATAGGAACTGGCTCTATGTGCCCGCAGGACCAGTCGGTGGCCTGATTCTCTCTCAGTGTCATGATACTCCAACAGCGGGACATTTTGGGGTGTTCAAAACCTTGAATCTGGTCTCTCGTACGTTTTGGTGGCCTTGATTATGAGACGATGTGCACAAGTATGTGACGTCATGTGTTCAATGTCGACAGGCCAAGGCAGCGATGGGGGCTCCCCCAGGGTTATTGCAGCCCTTACCGACCCCGGACAGGCCCTGGGGAGCTGTGTCCATGGACTTTTTGACCGAGTTGCCTCCCTCATCAGGGTTTACCACGATCTTTGTGGTAGTGGACATGCTCACCAAGATGGCACATTTCATTCCCTGCCGTAGATTACCGACAGCCCGCGCCATGGCCGACATGTTCATCCAACATGTGTTTTGCTTGCATGGCTTGCCTGATCAAGTCGTGTCGGATCGGGGGACACAATTCACAGCACAGTTTTGGACAGGGCTGATGGAGGCTCTCGATGTACAAGTCTGTTTGTCCTCGGCGCACCATCCCGAAACTGATGGGGGCACGGAAAAGGTGATTGGGATTCTGGAACAATATTTGCGCTGCTTTGTAAATAAGCAGCAGAACAATTGGGCGGAGTACCTGTCCGTGGTGGAGTTTTCCTTTAACAACTCTCTGCATACCTCCACATGAATGACGCCCTTTATGGCGAATATGGGATTTCACCCTCGGTTTTTCCCTCTCACCCAAGCAGATTCCCCGGTCCCCGCAGCACAGGACTTCTTCTCGGAGCTTCAGCCAATTCACCATGTGGTGCGTCGTTACCTGAACCAGGCCAAGGACGATTATAAGAGAACAGCAGATAAAGCTCGGCAGGCGGTGCCGGAATTGGCTGTAGGCGATCGCGTGTGGCTGTCCACTCGACATCTTCCATTCCATCGGCCAGCGAAGTTGGATGACCGATATATTGGACCATTTCCTGTGGAGGCCGTTATCAACCCCGTGGCATATCGCTTGACTCTCCCACATTTGATGCAAGTACACCCAGTGTTTCATCACTCGCTCTTGATCCCTGAACGATCGGCTTGTCCTCTTCGCCGACCCTCATCCCCTCAACAGTCGTCATCAGAGGAGGACAGGCGGCCTTCACACACTGTGGTCCAGATCCATGATTCTAGATGGCTCAAGGGACGATTTCAATATTTAGTTGACTGGGGGGATGAGGGGTCGGGTGAGGGAACTTGGACCAATGCCACGGAAGTGCATGCCCCTGCTCTAGTGCGAGCCTATCATGCGGACAACCCATCCCGACCGCATCCGAGCCATCAGACCCGGGGAAAGGGCCCTGTGGTGAGGGATAGTGTTGTGACTCGGCTAGAGCCTTGGGAGCTGTTATCAGACTCTGACAGCGAGGGGGATTTTGAGTCATGTTTGGAAAAGGAGGAGGGTTCTGGACAGGGGTCTGCCTCAGAGCAGGGCTCAGAGAGACTAGTGGGTCCCCAGGTAATGGCTGAGTCTTGGGCCAGTGGGGAGGACATAAGAGAGACTGAGCCTTGGAGCAGTGGGGAGGAGACAAGAGAGGCTGAGCAAGAACCCTTCTGTGAATATTTTCAGGATGCATGTAGGAGATGAGCTGACAGATGGAAGGCACAGCGGAGGACTCCGAGGAGGTGATTGCAATCAGATGTGCCTCGTTAGAGGCTTTCATTAGGGATAAAAGGACTGGTGGTGCCATGCCCTCCTCGCACCAGTCAACGTTCCTTGATCCTGGATTGTGGTTTCTTTGCTGTGCGCTTCGAAAAGGGTCTGGACTTCTGTAACCCTGATTCGGAGAAACTCTGAGAAGAAGGGCTTTGCTCCGTGTGATTCTTCTTGTATTTTCCGTAAGAGAACTTTCTGTTTGAGACTGTTTATCTTCTGGCAGAGACTTTAATTAGTTTAGCTTGGCTCGCAGCCATTTTGAAACTGAGAACTGATAAAGAGAATTCCATTTCCTTTCATTGCCTGTCGTCTGTTAACAAGTGAAGGAGGAGGGAACAGAACAGGTCACTAAACCACCTTTCTTGCCACAGTTCTTAAGTGAATAACTGCAACTGGTATTTTGTATTTTGGATAGAATCTTTTTTTAAATAGTCTAAGACAATTTAAAAAAAGAATCCACACAGAATAAATTGAAGTAAAACATTTCAAACTATTCCATACAAAATAAATTGAAGTAAAACTATTTTTAGAAATTCTATGCACAATATATTTCAAAGTATTGTGCATAGAATTTTTAAAAATGGTTTCACTTCAATTTATTTGGATAGAATCCTTTTTTAAAATTGTCTTAGACAAATTTAAAAAAAGATTCTATCCAAAATACAAAATACCAGCTGCAGTTATTCACTTAAGAACTGTGGCAAGAAAGGTGGTATAATGGGCTTAGTGACCAAAGTTACAATGGCATTGAAAAAAGTGACTGATGACCATTTTTCACACTTAGCGACCATTTTCACACTTAGCGACCGTTGCAGCATCCTCATGGTCACGTGATCAAAATTTTGATGTTTGGCAACAGTTACAATTTATATTTGTAAATTGTAGTTATGTTGAAATAAAAAAAATATTACAATACTATTTTTGCGTTGTATGAAAATTTTTGTTGCTCCGTATAAAATTTTTAATCAAGCCCCCACCCCCAGTCAAAGGTGTCCCTCTTTACTGAAAATCTGGTCACCTTGCTTTTTAGGATGCTGTCTACATTTGCCATAGCTTTCCTCCCCAGGAGCAAGCGTCTTTTAATTCCTTGGAATTGGGTATGTCTAGTTTAATGAAAAGAAGGACCGAGGTATTGTATTGTGGTTGCTGCAATTAATATACTTAATAACTCCATTTTTATTCTTTATTTTTTAATATTAATTTTCATAACAGTTGCTCCTGTTTTTGTAATTACTGTTTTATATTATTATTTTAGTGGATTGTTGTCACCCCTGAGAGTCATTTCTATTGAGATGTACACATTTGAACAATAAATGTATTTATTTTCATATTTAAGGAAAGGCATCATCTATAAACTAAGCAAAGGTGTAGCTTCCAAGATGTGCCCTTGGGATCTTGAAGTTGGTGGGAATCTACTCAGAGATTAATTGAGGAAAGCTTAATAACAGGGGGTTCTTAACTTAAATCCACACAGAATAAAACTATTTTAATAAATCCTATGCACAATAAATAAAATATTATTTTAAAATACATTAAAAAATAAAAGAAAAAAACCCACTTACCAGCAGGCTTGCACTCCAAGTAAACCCAGAATGATGTAGATGTTAATACACAGAACTGAGCAAATTGAAATGGTGAAATTAGTCAGGGAAATATTTTTCAAAGAAACTTTGCCACCATTTTTCGGAGCAGCCCTGCAACCTCCGTGCCCCTCCCCTCTGGAAAATCCAGAAAGTAACACTCGTGACCTCTCTAGCCATTTCCTGCAGCTCTATGGTACTAGATCATTTTTTTCTTATAAAATGAGGTAAAAGCGGCGCGGGGGGGAGGTCCGTTTTGTTGCTTTAACGTTTTAATATCTTCAATGAAAGTACTGAGACAGAGAGAGGGATTAGATAGGGTGTCTTTTGTCTTGCCCAGGTTAGGATTTCTTAAGCAAATCCACTGGGCTGTCAACATGAAGCCAGAAAATCTGGACTTTTTAAAAACGCACCGGGAAACGGGACAAATTGTTATAAAGCGTGATTGTCACGCTGAAATCGGGACATCTGGTCACCTTAGTCTAGTTTAATGAAAAGAAGAACTAGGGGAGACATGATAGCAGTGTTCCAATATCTCAGGGGTTGCCATAAAGAAGAGGGAGTCAAACTATTCTCCAAGGCACCTGAGGGTAGAACAAGAAGCAATGGGTGGAAACTAATCAAGGAGAGAAGCAACTTAGAACTGAGGAGAAATTTCCTGACAGTTAGAACAATTAATCAGTGGAACAACTTGCCTCCAGAAGTTGTGAATGCCCCAACACTAGAAGTCTTTAAGAAGATGTTGGATAGCCATTTGTCTGAAATGGTGTAGGGTTTCCTACCTAGGCAGGGGGTTGGACTAGAAGACCTGCAAGGTCCCTTCCAACTCTGTTATTGTATTGTATTATATTTATTATATCTCCAGCAAAGGCCCACATTTTATATTACGTCTCATGTTCATATATTTGCTTTGTAACATGTGATTAACTTTCTATAAAGTTGTTATTCCAGTTAGAGAATGTTTACCTACTATCTCATTGGAGATGCTACATTTTATTTTATTAATTGTGCTGAGATCATATCAGCATACGTTTAAGGTACACCCACTGACTCTCTCGTTCCTTTAAACTTAGTCATGTTTTATTCATTTATTTAAGGTTAATTATTATGCTTTTATTTTCCTTGTGGGTGGATGAACCAGGAAAAGGTAGAACTAACACCTTGTCATAAATTGAAGGCTTCTTCTACAGTATGTTTTAGATTTTCCCTCTTTCGAAAGCAAACAGTTTCCCAATTAGTGACAAAAATAAAGATTAGTCAGTTTTAATGAAGGAAATATGCAGCTCTCTAGATTAAACAGGAGATTCCTTGTCACAATGTTTTTTTCCACAGTCAGCAGCAACTCTTTCGACTCCTGTTAACTTATAGCTTATTTCATCTAGAGAGCTGCTTATTTCTAATTAGCATTTTGAAAAATGGTACCCTGTTTGGAGCACAAGTCAGATTTCTCAGTCATGAACCTTTCTGGCTAAGACTTTTTGGAGCTTTGGTTACTGCTCACATACAGGTTAGAGAAAACAGCTCTAACTTGATTTACAAAGCAAAGTACTGGTGATCATTAACTAGTATGGAAGTATGAAAAATCTTTGAAGTTGTAGAAGAGACCAGACATTGGTTATTAAAATCCAATTTTCATTCCTTTTGAATAAAAAGTGAAGATTACCAGTCTTGCTGAACGTAATAGTGCTCAGTATATTACAGGAAGTGCAATTGATAAAGAAAAATACAGTATTCTTAGCATATTTTTTTCTAGAACTGGCACATCAAAGTAAGTCGCATACACATCTTAAAAATTTTAAATCAGCATATCTTACTTTTTCACATATTTACATCAAAATGTTTGTTTTCCGATGTCTACGCACCTGATGGTTTTTTTCTTTAGGTATTTGGTTAGTTATCCTCACTAATATACAATACAATACAATAGCAGAGTTGGAAGGGACCTTGGAGGTCTTCTAGTCCAACCCCCTGCCTAGGCAGGAAACCCTATATCGTTTCAGACAAATGGCTATCCAACATCTTCTTAAAGACTTCCAGTGTTGGGGCATTCACAACTTCTGGAGGCAAACTGTTCCACTGATTAATTGTTCTAACAGTCAGGAAATTTCTCCTCAGTTCTAAGTTGCTTCTCTCCTTGATTAGTTTCCACCCATTGCTTCTTGTTCTACCCTCAGGTGCCTTGGAAAATAGTTTGACTTCCTCTTCTTTGTGGCAACCCCTGAGATATTGGAACACTGCTATCATGTCTCCCCAGTCCTTCTTTTCATTAAATTAGACATAATCAGTTCCTGCAGCCGTTCTTCATATGTTTTATTGTCCAGTCCCCTAATCATCTTTGTTGCTCTTCTCTGCACTCTTTCTAGAGTCTCCAATATAGATCCCTTGATCTTTCTTGTAATTTTGTGAACTCTATTCAGCATCTGGACTGCTTCAGAGACCTGGCAAATTCCTAGTTATCTCTTATCACTTACAATATAGATAGTTCTCAACTTACAACTAGTTGTTTAATCACCATTTAATATTATGATGGGACCCCCCTCCCCCCACAAAAAGAAAACATACTTACAATCTGGTTCTGAATTCCCCCCATAGTCATGCAACAACATTTTGAGCATTTGGTGGCCCTACACATTGCAGAGTGCAAAAAGTTTTCTTTTCTCTTTCGGAAAGTTCTTAAACTGATGAGAATTACATTGATCAAGTGCTGTTCCAGCAGAAACAAAGTCTTAAGGTTTGTCAGCGATTTCCTTCTCCATCACACGGATAAATACACCTGGAAACAACTACCTACCTACCTACTCTCTCTCTCTCTTCCTATCTATCTACTGTATTTCTCTCTCTCTATCCCTCTATCTACCTACCTACACACTCTATCTCCCTACCTATCTACTGTATTTCTCTCTCTGTCTTTCTATTTTTCTCTCTCTATCCACCTACCTACCTACCTACCTACCTACCTACCTACCTACATACATACATACATACATACATACATACATACATACATATTCTCTCTCTCTACCTACCTACCTACCTACCTACCTACCTACCTACCTACCTACTGTATTTCTCCGTGACCCGTCAAAAGCGCGGAGGACAAAAGCGCGCTCGACGAAAGCGCGCATGTGACGTCATCACAGCGCGATGAAAAAATTAAAAATTGAAATAAAATTAAAATTAAAGCAAGCCGATTCACATAAAGGTAAGGGTTAGGGTTAGGGTTAGGGTTAGGTTAAGGGTTAGGGTTAGGTTGAGAGCGTTAGCGTTAGGTTTAGCGTTAGGTTAAGGGTTAGCGTTAGGTTTAGCGTTACGTTAACGGTTAGGTTTAGGGTTAGGTTTAGGTTTAGGGTTAGGGTTAGGTTTGGGGGGGTTAGGGTAAGGTTTTAGCTTTATTTTTACATTTTTCGATCACAGCGCGATGTTTTCGTCGCGCTGTGATGACGTCAAATGCGCGCTTTCGTCGAGCGCAATTTTGTGGTGGAACCGTATTTCTCTCTCTCTCTATTCCTCTATCTACCTACCTACTCTCTCCCTCCTTACCTATCTACTGTTTTTCTGTCTCTCTCTCTATCCCTCTACCTACCTACCTAGCTGCTCTCTCTCTCCCTACCTGTCTACTGTATTTCTCTCTCTATCTATCTCTTTCTATTTCTCTCTCTATCCCTCTACCTACCTACCTACACACTCTCTCTCCCTACCTACCTACTGTATTTCTCTATCTCTATTTCTCTCTCTATCCCTTTATCTACCTACCTACCTACCTACCTACCTATCTACGTACCTACCTACCTACCTACCGTATTTCTCTTTCTTTCTCTCCCTCTTTATCCCTCTATCTGCCTACCTACCTTTTTAAAAAAATTGCCTCTTCAAAACTTTGGTGCATCTTATATTCCGGTGCGTCTTATACTCTAAAAAATATGGTACATGATTGTGATTTGCAATGTTTTTTTCTGAAAGAGTTTATTTCTGGACTTTCCTTAGTAACTACCACAAAAATAGGTGGTAAAACCGGCTTGGTCACATGATGATTGACACCTCTTACAACCATTATACTCAGGCTCCCTTATGGTCATAAGTTGAAGAACTACCTGCATTTGAAGCAATGACGATTAATTCAAAAGTTAAGCAATCCCTTAGCAAATTAAAAAAATGTGTAATTTCGAATCCATGCTCTTGTTACAGGAACAGCTTTCATATCAGAAGGCCTTTAATATGGGTAGGATTTAGCATGGATTTAGCAAATAAATCCTCCTTTGGATATTTTTTTTTAACTAATGAAACACTGACTGGCCTGGTGGGTGATACTGTCTTATCACTATTTAATAAGCAGGCCCCTTGGTTTTGAAACTACAAAAATAAATGCAATTTATGTAATATGAACTAGGAAGTTCAATATTTCCTACCGATTGTGGAAAATATACTGACATGTCCAACTTATAAAACAGTTTGTAGATATTTCAAAAGAATTAATGAAGTAATTGTTAGGATTGGCTAATAGGGCTATGCAAACATTTCAAAAGATGGCCTTCAAAATGCATAGAGGTGCAGCTGAAATATATGTTCCTGAAGAGTAATGACAGCCATCTCCTCCCCCCCCCCCCCCGATTATGTACCTGCTTCAAAAGCTATTCCCAGCTCTATCTGGATGAATATACATAAACAGCTACTTCTCCTTGGTGGGAAAAAAAAGGAAGATAAATGTCTGTGCATGCCCACACACCAGACAGATGGAAGCAGTTTCTGAAACCACTGTACAATAACAAAAAATGTCATAGCTGCTTTAACAATGTGGAAAGTGCTTTGGAGATAATGCACAGATTCCAAATGGTTCATTAGTACCTTTCCTTAGGATTTCCTAAACAGAGCTGGAAAAAAATTGAAGGCACGATACTTTAGTAACAAGTCCCACTACAACATTACACTTTATTATTCTAACATTTTTAAATATTTCTTTTATTTAAATAACTTTTAAAAAAAACCATTAAAAAAACCAAGCCATAGAAGTATCCAGTAATCCCTTGTTACGATCACTTCCATACTTACCATTTGGCTTGCATTGAGCTCTCCTTACTATACTCTGAGGATCTTTCTGATTAGGTAGCAAACTACTTAGAGCTCCATGAGCCATAAGCACAGTAAACAGGTCCTCTGTGCAACAGATCTAGAGGGCAATAGGTGAGTATTTAACCCAACTTCAGTTACTGGTTCTAATCCATTTGTCTATTATGCCTAATCATAGGGCTGGCTCTGGACAGTGTGACTGACTACATTTTTTTAAAAAATCCCTTTCATAGCTGGTTCAAAATTTTACAACGTTCATTACATATACTGTGCATTCATTATTCATGTACCAAGACAGGTGCATTATTACTTAAATTAGTATTTCTAAACATTCTTGCATAAAAACAGCTTCCTGTTTTTAAGTAGATTTTACGTAATTTATGATCCTGAGTGCATTGCAGCATTTGTACTCATGAAGCAATTTTATGAAAATTCAGGAGCTACTATTTCTGAAATACTAAAGTTCATATCAAATTATAAAATAGTGATGATTCATGCCAATGGTATTCTTTCATAATCTGATATTTTACATAATCTTTCTAACAGAATACCAACCAAACTTGAAAATTCATTACCTATATATTGGAACATGTATAGACGGGGAGTGTTAAACTTGTACTGAACTCAGATTTAAAACAATAAGCAGTTGCTGTTGTTGATTTGCCCTTAGAAAATAAAGTAGTAAGATAATAGCATCATACATTACCCCAAGCTAATTACATGCTTACTGATGATGGACTATTCACTACTTTCCCCCTGTATTCCCATGTCCTGTGTATTCTCACTATCTCAATTGAAGACAGAGGTAAGAAGTCATCTGGGTTTTTTTGTTACATTGCTTAGCACCCAAATCTACAAATGCCATTAGAGGGCTTGAGCATCTTTTAAGTAGATAAGATGAGTAGGAAGAGTAGGAAGAGAAAAAAAATAAAATTAAAATCTAGGTAAAAATACGAAGGTTCAGCTTGTTTTGACTAAGTCTCCTTCCCTTTTAAGGAACTAAGTACACTTTGGAAGTATTCTTTGACCATGAGGTATCACCAAGATGTCACATGTGTCCTGTTTCACAATTATGCTTGATGTCACAATTGCAATCCTTTGTGGATTGGTCATATTAATAGTGGCTAACCAAGCTGCTTTGACTATTGCCACAATCCCTATATATTGAAGTACCTGGGACTGTCAAGAGGTGCAACATCCTGTTAGCACAAGGAACAAATATCAAATGATGACTATACCAAAATATTGCAACTGCTTTCCAATTGCTTATAGGACACAATGTAAGGTGATAGAGCTGACTTTTTAAAACCATATTACTTTTCAGACCTAACCATCCAAAGACACGTTTTTCCTCGTTAAAGTAACTGTCCCATAGTTAAGGTCTGCAGGAAAAGCTTTGTGAAGATGGCCCTGGGTATAAGAGATCTGTGGTTCTAAACAGAGGTGGGTTTCAGATAATTTTACCACTGGTTCTCCACACATCAAAACTGTGAGTGCGCGCATGTGCATGCTTGCTTTGTGATCATGTGTGCCTTCCGCGCATGTACTTTGCTCGTGTGCACGGCTTGCACACATGCGCATGGCTTAGAAAATGTGGCTAAATAGGACGACATAGAACTGGGGCCCCTCGCAGGTTGCCACTACCTGTTTGCCCAAACCAGTCTGAACCGGCTGAATACCACCACTGGTTCTAAAAGGAGGTGGTTATGGAACACATTCCTTCAAGTGTTGCATCTGTTCCAGTCTCTCAGCTTACAGAAAATCTATAAAAACATAGCTTTTACCATGATTTTAATAGCTATTTATTGATCTCAAAATTTGTGTGTCATTTTAAAGACTCTGAAGCTAAACAATTAATGTTAGTATAGAAGTGTTTTTAAAGTTCCTTTCAGTTTTAGCAATTGTGACTTGAAGTTTTCTTGTGTCTTGTCACTGGGATAAGATCAGGGCCGGATTTAGATGAAAAGAGGCCCTAGGCTTATGAGGCCCTTTCACCTCCCATTTTTAAGTTTGTAAATTACATGAGAGACAATAAAATACATGATTACTGTGATATATATCAATATATATCAATATATATAGCTGGCCTCCTGACGAAGGGCGACTCTGCTCTGCGGCAAAGGCAGCGAGGCCAGCCACCTCCCCTGCTGCGCTCAGCTGCCCGGCTCGGCCCCCTCGCCCTCACCTGCCTGGCCGCTGGTGGGCTCCGCGTTGACAGGGCGGCTACTGGGAGCGGCCGTGCCTCTCGCCCAACCGCCGGTGCCGGGAACGTGGGCGGGCTCCCCAACTGCCGCGGCACCGGAACGATCTTAACCAATACATTTTTATGTTTGTTTATTAGTCATATGCGTAGAATTTCTCCTTATTTTCGGTTCAGTGTTTTAGTGTTCACTGTTTTTAGAATAGTGTAATTTTAATTTTGCTAACCATTTGAATGTAGGCCCCTCTTGATCTTGATCTTGAGGCCCTAGGCTGAATCCTAGTTAGCCTATAGGAAAATCCGGCCCTGGATAAGATTATTTGAATTCTCCTATCTGGACTATTACAGCAGTAGCAGTCATATCCCTCCTGCTAGCAGTTTATTTCTATCCACCACCCACTGAATTTATTCTACTCTTCCTTGTGCTGCACTTTTTTTGCTATTGTTGTCTTCTGAATAGAAGCAATTTATTTGTACCAAAAGCAATTCCTTCCTTCTGTTTCTTGGAGCAAGTTATGTTTCCCCCCCCCCCGTTTTCACTAAATCCAATTTACCATTTAATAGAATGTTTAAAGAAAACAAAACAATATTTTCAGAAATAACCTTTATCATTATAGCAATCATGAAGAGACAGGCTAGTATGGTTACTTACTTGTCATTGTGCTCTACTTAATTGCAAATCTAATCCAAACTATATATACAAAGTAGCGGAAGCCTAATTATCCTCCATTCCTCTGTTTGCAAAAAAATATAACCACACCTTCAAAGAATTATTGGCACATACTCACAAATATTGTAAGGTGACAAGGAAAAATAACATCAAAGCCATAATTAAAGGCCACTCCTATCAGAACATCAGAGATGTGCCAAGGAGGGAAATTTCCAGCTTGTTTCCTTCCTTTGAGGAGATATGTTTTCCTCCTTTTATAGATTTCATGTGTTTCACAACCAAGCTATATAATAAAATTGCTTACTCTACAGAACAAATGTAGCTATTCTTTCTATTCACAACAGTTTTAGTAAATGCTTCACAAAACTCAATTTCTTAAATGACACTATTGTGTGTGTAGTTTACATTGAAAGAGATAATTATTAGATCGATAGGTGATATTTGTGGTAATGAAGTGTGACATCTGTTCAATTCCTATTGCACTGAATATTCTACACAAAGTCCTAATATTAATTAACTTTAGCACTCACTTATATTTGGTGCTGTTACAGCTGTTGTGAAATTCTGTTTCTAGCACATTATGCAATTGCACACAAGTTTGTGTATGGTGCACTAGGAGGTACAACATGATGCACCATTGACTGCCACCAGTGTGTTACTTGGGCATCTGATCTGAAAAATCATAGCTTAATAAATTGTGAAATGCAATTCTAAGAATTAACAAGAAAAAATTAGGATTACTGATGAAGTAAAAAGCATCCATCTGAAAGTGCAAAGGTATATATGATGCAAAGGTTTATACTTGTTTGATTAATAAAATAATAATATCTTAATAGTATAATGATAATATAATTATCTTCAAATACTCTGTAAAACTTCCATAAAACGAATATAAATATAGTTTTCTAAAACACTTAATTGTTTTTAATGATTTTCTAAAGAAATATTCATGGTATCTTACCTGAAATCTGTATGCACAGAAGGCTGAGTATGAACAGAAAAAATAAATGTGATTTTTTTCCCCATTGACAGCACCACAGCTGAATCTCGTATAACATCCTATGGAACAAGGAATAAGAAAAATTTAGGATATCTCTTTAATGTTCCTGAGATTACAAACCTACTTTTTCTTCAAAGAGTTGCTTTCTTCAATCTATTTTTGTCAAATAACTGCTATTATTTATTTCTTATCTAAAATAGAGAAAGTTATCTGCTGATCTCCAAATGTTTCAGAATAAAACTGCTATTCATGAAATGTACTCCTAAAGTACTGTTGTCTGAATGGTTCTGAAAAAAAAGTAAATAGTCAAATTTACTCAATCCAAGATCTTTTCCCACTGATTTGAAGATGTAACAACAAAGGTGGATATAAGACTGGAATAGCAATACAAGGCTGGAGTCCAAGGGTGAAATTGTACTTATATTCCCACAGCCAATGGATTAGTGGAAGCCTTGCTGGATCTTACAATTTCACCTAGTTTATTGTAATGTACAATGGAAAAACAAATAGATATTTTGATATTAAAAACACTGACTTCGTTCTAGCTGCAATATTGAAAGTCATACAGGGATCTAGGCTATTCTTCCCTGTATTCTCGTCTGTTCATCCAGTGAAAATTTGGGATCAATCCATCTGTCATTAGAACACTTTTGTATATCAAAAGACTCTTGTCTTCCTAGGATCTAACTATGCCCCTTTACTACAACTGGGAATTCTAGGACCCAACACCTTTCACAAAAAAGAATATGAAAATAAATATGTATATATTATTACAAATGGGATTATATGTATCACCATTCTGTCTCACATCATAGACAGTCTTTGAGTATGGTGAATGCAATATTTGCTTAAGACTAAATATGTCATACAAATTGGATTACATTTACAAGAATCAGAATCTTGAACCAAAGCTAGTCATCATTACTCATTAATTGGTATCGCCGTGAAATAAGCGTGATTTTCATTACCAACAGGAAAGAGGAAGCTGAGATGAATGTATTACCCCCTTTTTTTTTACATCTGGTTCAGAGACAATGTGCTCTAATTGCTGATTATTGCAATTATCACTAGAATAGGAATGACCCCGCTGCATGCAGGTCGAGAAAGAATCGCACTATGACTAACCAAAGAGCCAGGCCAACTGTTTGGTTTCCTCCATTGAGATATCAGACCAACTGCTCTACTCTGACTTTCACATCACTGCATCTACTAAGGAAATAGCTATATAATAATGATGATGATGATGATGATGATGATGATGATGATGATGATGATACTAATTTAATTAGCTAAGGGTCATTTGACTTTGCTGTTCACTCTAATCTGGCTACTATGCACCTTCTTCATTACTAACAATACTTTATTTGTTTAGAATGGGATCATATGGGTCACCATTCTGTCTCACATCATGTGCTGCCCATTCTTAGGTTGTGTTTTCAGGTAGTCTTAAAAACCACACAGCATGGCATAACTTGATAACAGCTGGGAGGGCGGGGGGAGACTTTGGGGTTAGGATGGCAAGGAAAGTTGACTGGTGCAGGGAAAGCAGTATGGGTGTCACTGGGAATACAAATAAATTGTACACTGCTATCACAAGAGAATCTACATTGTGCTCCTCTTTATATTCTGTACCTGCAAGTCCACTTAACAAAGGGTATTCTGACTGGATTATAAAAAATATAGTTCATCAGTATCTAAAAGGACTCTACATTCTCTACTTCTGCTATACGTGATCAAAAGGGGAAATGAATGGATGTGCCATTGGTGGCACAGATGTAGAAAGAAAGGTAGTCACACTCTTGAGCCATCTAGATTTTTTTTCTGGTCAACTCAGTTACATCTTGAACAGCCCTCCTTTTCCAAAACAGAGTTGTATTCTGAATCTGAGCCTTAAATATTTATTCCCAGCATGTAACAACAGGGTTTTAAAGTTGTCTTTACTGATTTTAGTGGAAAACTGTTTTAAAGCCTTATTGTCATAGAGGAGCTGTGGGCCAGTGGCTGGTATTCATTAATTGCATTTTATAATATATAAAATGAGATTGCTAATTTATTAAATATCATTGGCCTGTATTAATATTAACCCCATATCTGTAGCTATCAACCTTAGGATATTTGTTTTCATCAGATTCATGACAATTGTGCCTACGTGAGAAAGGAAATACGAAGCAAATCAAAGGCAGCACTTCTGAGAACATCTGACTTTTCCCAGAAGCGGCCTAATGACCTCCAGATGCCTCACCTGCAGTTCCATATGTCGTACAAAAATTATGAAAGATCTAATCTAAAACATCAGTAAAACAAGAAGTTGTTTTGAGATTAATCTCCGTGTATGGAAAATATTTCCTTTTGGTTTTTCTTTTCAGGCAAAAGCAGCCATTTTACTGGGAATTTATATTTCTAATACAACTTGCCCTTCCCTGGATAATGGCATGGAGATTTCTTACACAGATCATCAATTCCTTAGAAAGGAAAGAAAAATGTCTATATCTATTAAAGGTAAATGTACAAACAATATCAGTTTCATTCTAGTTAATAATTAAATTATACATAGTATTGATTTGTCATAAGTAGCTGATTAATCAATCAATCAAATATTTCTTTATTGAAGAGTGTTTTAAATTATCAACCTAGAAAGTGACTCAGCTTTCTGATGAACAGTAACTTTAAACTTAATGGTAATCCTACACTACATGTTGCTCTCTGAAATATAAAAAGCTCTTTGATAAAGCCAGACACACTAAAATAACCGGATTAGCACACAACACAATGATTGTCCTGGATGTCAATGCAATTGCGAATAAATCCTTGCTAAAATTTCTGAAAATGAGATGCTAGAGATTCATAAAAAATGGTTAACAAATGAACACACTTATTCTGAATTCTTCACTAGATGAAGTTTGCTTTTATGTTTCTTAGTATCATTTTTTCTATATGTATATAATACTGAAATAGCCTAAGGAGAGGCTAAGAATACTAACTAAGAAAAAAATGTCTGAAAAAATCTTTATATTTTAAAGTTAGGCTATACTATAACCCTAATTCTGTAAATCAAAGTATCTTATCTATCCAGAAAACCCCCCAAATGGTCAATGTACTATTATCCACAGCTATAATTTTCAGCTAAGCTAAATAGTGCAAATACAGACTCCATTTTGCATATCAGAGGGATATCATTTTCAATAAATCCTACTTAAAGAGATGTTTTCTCACCTTGAAAAAATATGCCTATTAAAATTACTCTAAGTTCCTGGAAATCCTATGTACTGTATCTGTACATAAGCTGTAATATATCAGCTCTGCTATTAAAATAAACACACACACACACACACACACACACAATTTTCTGGATTGGAACCTTTTTAACCCCAACTGCACCATAGGGTGTAACTTAAAACTTTTCATTATACAATAATTTTAAACACAGCACTCCCATTTTGTCTTTTCCCCCATTCCTCTCCACAATCCCTTCTCTTCCAATCTGCTGCAATATCTCTTGCGATTTGTATTGCAATGTCCATAGATTGATCCTTCTACCAGCTATTACTACTGTCACCAATATCTGTCAGAAGTGTTTTGCTCTCTCAACTGCTACCAGTGCAGCCACCAACTGTGATTCTTGACTGCAAAACTGTGTGAGATATGTATAAGACATAATAAATTCAGTAATCAGACAAAACACAGTTCACATTATTCTCAGCAAAAAATGAGATTCACTTAAATGCTATTGTTAAGGCAGGGTTCATTTGGCTTAGTAACTTATAAGAAGTTTGGGAGAGAGGAAGGGAGGGAAGAAGGAAGAAAGGAAGGAAGGAGGGAAGGAAGGAAGAAAATTTTCAAGTTCCATTAATGTTTTTAACAGCGAGAGTACTCTGAGCATTATGGCTGGGTTTAAGGTATAGTCCATTAATCTAAAAAATTATATTCTAAACTCAACCTGTACATAAAATTCCTATCTATAGACTTAGTAGATTTCCCATGTTTTATTTATGGAGGCCTAGGCCAGAAAAATAGCAGTCAACAGTGGTGATCAAAATAATGATAGGAATAAAGCCTGAAATGGTTCTTGTAAGCATAATATATTCAAGGATGCTCATTACTATTTACTAGCATGCAGAATTCCTTGGAGTATTATCTTTTATATGAAGTTTGATGATAAATTTTAAATGCTGTCCAATAAAAAGGAAAACAGTCTACAAGAAAATGGATAATAAATATCTTGGTTTAACATAAAAATAGATCTATAACTCTATAGACAGATAGACAGAGACAGACAGAGACAGACAGACATATTCTAGCAGGGCACTATTTAGGCTTACCACTACTTTTAGGAAAGCGCCACAATTCGCCTTAAAGCCTTGATTTTGTTGATTTTTGTTGAAATGGTAGTAAAAAGGAAGTCTTGAAGATCATGATGAATGAATCAATAATCTTAAATCCCATTATTTTAATACATATATATCGCTGATTAAGCAATTTATAAGGGAGACATATTACAAAAATTGAAAAGAATTAGAGAGATATTTAGCACTACTGTATTATCAACATGGTGTACTGTTATAGAGAGCTCTATAGAACTCTCTAAAATGGCATGCAACAAAGCCTGACTTTGGAAAGATTAATGAATAGAATGAGTTATAAGTTTCCATGGTTTCATTCATATAATTATGACCTTGCATGACTACCCATCAGAAGTACTAAAATTCATGCAGATGCTTACCAAAAATGAAGTTTCAACTAAGAGAGACTATGCAAATAGGGATTTCCCCTTGTATACCATTTTTGCTGATATACAAAGTGTGTGATATATATCACACAAATTATGTATACTTTGTGAAAAATCAACAAATAAAATCAGATGTAATAGAAGTAATATTGCATAAATGATAAACTAAATTCACTTCAAGTTTCTCACTTCAAGTTTTGTAATTAATAATCAGGAACTGAACCAAATTAATTATATTACTTAATGACGGGTATGTATTGGTTGCACAGATGTTTTTTTTTCCATTTTAGCCTAAGGGTTCAATAGTTATTATAATGCAATCTTATCTAATTTCACTATCACAACAATATGGATTAAAGTATTATGTCCCATTTTCAAAGTCATATAATATAATATATTATATTATAACTATATAATATACTTGCAATCAATAAACTGATGAGATTTTATTTACAACTAAATGTCCTATGCATATTTACTCAGAAACATATATACTTTTCAATTTAGCTTATTCCCCACAAAGTGTAACAAGGTATCAGGTTTAACCTATTTCCTTAATCTATCCTAGTACTTGTAATTATCCCTCCCCACATCATAGTAGTAAGACACAAAGGACAAAAACAGGATCAATATTAGTTCTCCTAACCCTAACCCTTTCTTACACTGGTGTAAACATCACCTATGCCATTTTATATCTGCCGGTATTCCCATAACATTCTCTTCAGATTATCACATTCATGTTCATGGTATCATTGTAGTTACTTATAATTTGTAGTAAAGTTTTTAAAATACTATGTCCCCATTTATACATTTCGTTGCAAATTGTTCAGAATAGTTTTATTGTTTTAAAATTGTTTTATAGTTATTGGTTTTATTATTGTTGTGTGCTCCCCAATGCTGTTTAAGATGGGCAGTCATATAAATCTTTTAAATAAATAAATTGGATTACTATGATGGACATAGCATAAAAATACTGCTTTTTAAAATTAATTCCAATAACTAGAGATTTCTAATCCAAACCAAGCAGACTTTGGGGTAAATTTCTTACAGGAAAACACATTTATGAAAACAATTCTTGGTAATTTGCTTTATTAAAAGTTCCTAAGTTCTATAGATAAAATGGGACAATTTATTTTCAAAAGGATTTCCATTATTCCTTCCTTTCTGATTCACAACTATGTATTTTCATTTGACACTTAGCAAGTATGAACCCAAAGCAAAAGTAATGAATATCTTTGGTCACAATGCAATATTCTAATACAGTACATTCTGTCTAATAAATTAGTCCAGCCGCTAGGAAAGTTAAATGCACAGTCATTCAAATCTCAATACCATCTTTTCTGCCCAAGATAGACAAGAAGATCTCTCACTGGCAACCCAGCAACCAAAGAACCATGAAAGTTAAAGGTTGTGAATATTTTTTTCCACCAGTTTCCTGTTCCTCTGTTTGGCAGAGCATCTTTGTTGGCTGCAAGTATTTCTTTGTAATATATTTGTCAACAGTTTACTCACATCTTCACTCAGATAAAGCCGGAGTTTTAAACTATGCCACCACCAAATAATATTTAGCTGAGACTTGAAACTAGGCATCGACGAGAGTAAACACCAACTGCTTTTATAAACTACTCACCCAACTGCATTGCAAACATGCAAGAAAAAGCACACTTGGGTCCTTCTAACTATTACTTTAAATCCATCAGGTGAACTCATATGGTTGTTAAAAAAAAAAACCACAAAAGAAACTTCCCCGTGATCATCCAGCTGTCAGTTTTCAAAGATTGGACTAAGTCTGTTACATCGGAACTGGGCTCTTTTCTTTTTAATCTCTTCTTCCTAAAGTTAGCTTTTTGGGCCCTACTTTTTTCTCCGCACAGGCGAGTCACCCGCTCTGTCCTAACGACACAGTAAACCACAAACGACCGATCCGCATTTAGCCAAAAGAAAGTCAAATCACTAAGAAGGAAAAAAAGGAGGAGAAGAGGCGATAGGGCACCAAATCCTTTGGCTGGAATATACCGCGCAAGGGAAACGTAAGACAAAACCCAAACGCGTTCGGTTGTCCAGAGGCTGACAAGAGAACCTCCGTTCGCAAGGCTTGAAGGAAAAGAAGGGAACGGAAGAAGAAGAAAGAAGGAGGGAAGCAAAGCGTGATTCCTTTCAGTCAGGACAAGTGCGCCGAGTCAGAAACGTACATGTTGGCATTACTTGGTTTCAGTCAGCATCCTCTGGGGCGAGATTCTTCTTTTTCCTCCCTTCTTTTGGTCCTCGTCTAGCGCCGGGCTGGTAGGAAAGTTCACGAGGTAAGCTCCATCACCCTCGTCCCACCAACCTTCGTTTCGACGGGCAAATAAATAAATAAATAAATCTGGGTCCCGACGAAGGCGAGGGGAGGGGGAGAGAAAGAAAAAGGGAAATCAGGCGCTGGGTCTCTTTGCTCCTCCCTCTCCGAAATCTCTTCAAAGCTTTTCGAGACCAAATCGGGTAGGCGGTAAACGGGGGCCACCCGGAGCGATTTCGCCCGCCGCTGCGCCTTTCTGGCAGAGAAGAAGCAACCTCCAAAGGGGGTTTTGCGACTCAGCCCCTCGTTCCCGCCCACTTGGGCGCTTCCCGCAAAAGTTAGGGGAAGCGAAAACACACACCCGCACACAAAAGCCTGCGCTGCTTGGGGCTTCCACGTGGCCCCGCGCCCGGAGAGAGTCTCCCGCGCGGCTCCAAGCTGGTTTCTGCGGGGGCCGGCTTCCAACTCCGAGCCCCACCCCAGAGTGACGGCGGGGACGGGAAAGCATCCAAAAGTTTTCGAGCGGCGAGGGCTGCCCTACTCACGCGAATGATTCACGTCGTCCGTGCCCGAAAGCAGTCACTAATTCCAATTAATCTCTGGTCCTCATACTCGCGAACACGCCAATGATGTTTGCTAAATGAAGAATAGAACAAAACAGAACAGAATAGCTTTATGGTCACTATGAATGTACACTAATCGGCAGACATTAAAATGAAATTTCGCTGCATACAGCTCTCACCACCTCCAATATACACTACATGAGCATGAAAAAAGATAGAAAAGTATGTGTACACCCACATATTATACGGCACAGAGAAACAACAGTGTAGTCAGGATGTATTCATGTACATGGTGAGAGCAGTGATGTATTAACCACTAAAACCAAGGACGTGCTTAGGGCACCATGCCCAAGGGGGCACCCTGAAGTTGAGAAAGAAAAAAAACAACCAATGAAGATTTTTACAGTATGTACAAAGGAGGAGGGCACCAAGATTTGTCAGTGCTTAGGGCCCCAGTGAGCCTTAATCTGCCACTGGGTGAGAGAAACAAATCTTGCAAGTTTACCAGACAGATGGCATAGGGAACAATTACAGAATTGGATAGTCCTACTAGAAATACTTGGGAAATCTCATCCCAGAGGGGAAAAACAGAAACAGACAGATACCTTCACTGGGTGGCTTTCGCTTGGGGCAATTCACAGTACACCCTCTTTGCTCTCTTGCAAATACAGTAGAGAGTGAGTTGCAGTTAACAGTAGTGTCAGCTAGCCTCGCATTGTTGGTTACCCGAAGTCGAAGAACTCGAGATCTGGAGGGCATCAGGTTGGGTAAAGCATCATAAGGCCTCATTCTCCCTTCATACCACCACCGCCGCCTCTGGACCTTGTACTTGTAAAGCTTCAAGAAGAAATAAAGCGAGTGAGCTGTTCTCACTGTGCAAAGCAGGCATAATCAAAACATTCCTCATGGAATATTTTTGCACCTAAACTATGATACAAACATGTCCTGGCAATATCTTTTTCATTCATGCTCAATGATACTCACCCACCTATGAATAAGACAGGATTAAGTCATCCTTAGCTGTACTTGTGTTAAAGTGGCACTTCCCCTTTCATTCTGCTCTGATTCCAGGACAGCCTCAGTGTTTTAAAATTTCTCTAGGCTTTATTAATCATTACCTTGGACAGAAATAAGATTGCAGCAATTTAAAGGGGGGAAGGCAATAGAAGGATCAGGAGTTGCATTAACAGGAGTTGCATTAACAATTAATACAATCAAGATCAAGTGAGGTAATACCACTCTGTAAAGCCTTAGTAAGAGCATACCTAGATTTCTGCATCCAGTTTTGGTCACCACTATAAAAAAATATGTTGAGACTCTAGAAAGAGTGCATAGAAGAGCAACCAAGATGATTAGGTGACTGGAGGCTAAAACATACAATGAACGGTTGCAAGAACTAGGCATGGCTAATCTAGTGAAGAGAAGGACCAGGGGAGATATGATAGCAGTCTTCAAATATTTGGGGGGCTGCCACAGAGAGGAGTAGGGGGTCAAGCTATTTTCCAAAGCACTTGGAGGCCAGACAAAGAATAATGTATGGAACCTGATCAAGGAGAGATTCAACCTAGAAATAAGGAGAAAGTCAGTGAAAATAATCAACCAATGGAACAGCTTGCCTTTGGAAGTTGTGGGAGCTTCATCACCAGAGGCTTTCAAGAAGAGACTGAACTGACATTTGTCAGAAATGTTGTAGGGTATATATATACTGTATATTTGAAGGGTGGATAGGGAGCACTTCAACTCATATAATAAATCTGAAAAGATTCCATACAAGGGTGAGGGATTAAAATATCAAGACCATGCCCCAAGATGTGACTGAGGACAAGGCCCTTTTGTGTTCATGCCATCTTGACTTTTTTGACCCCTAGGAAACCACTGATATCCACTAAAGATCACAGAACAACAGATTTGCCTCATTTGATATGAAAAATCTGTTCTGTAACATACTATTCAGATATGTGGAAAAGTAAGCATACCCCAGAGTGGCGCATGTGCGAGACCTGAATGGCTGCCTGGCTTTCTCGCTCTGTAGAAAGCCGGATGAAAAAAGACCTCAGAGAGCCTTCAAAACCTGTTAAATTATTACCAAAGGTCACCCGAGGAGGACTGGAGTCTGGGGAACAAGAGAGGAGAGAGGACCAGGCACCTGGAAGTCTTCTGAAGTTTGTGAATGGGGGAAACTCTCGGTGGCCTGGATTTACACCCTGCGGCATGGAGAGGAAGATGGCGGCACCGCGCTGCTAACGGCAGCGTTCTACTACAGCCTCCGGCCGGACAGCAACATTTATTTACAACTTTTGGCGTCTTCGGAGTTTTGGAGTTTAGGGAGAGAGAGGAGAGAGGAGAGAGGATCGGACATCTGAAGTCCTTGAGCGGTGAAACCCTCGGCGGCCGGATTTATACTCGCGGCGTGGATAGGAAGATGGCGGTGCCACGCTGCTGATAGCTACTGATAGCTACTGATAGCAGCATCCTATTGCAATCATCCGGCGTTTTTTGGACCTTTCAGCCGAGTGGTGAGCCTTGTGGACCCCATAAACGACTATTACTAGCCTCCATCACCCCAGAGAGGTGGGGATTTTATAGGGGCTTGGTTGGGCGGATCGGGCGGCTGGCTGAGGTTGCCGCCGCCGTAGCTCCTCTGGACGCCCCCCCTCCTCCTCCATCCTGCTTGCCTTCCTCGCCGCTGCAGCCTCGCCCTTCACTCTTTATGCGTGCTGGACATTTCTCCTCCTGCTGCCCTCGTTGCTGTGGAGCCTTCGCCTGTTTCCCTACCCAGCACTGCCTTGGCCTGTGACCATCTGCTTTGGCCTGTAACAGCTGTCCTCCTTGACCGCTCGCCACCCGTTACTGCCCTTGGATAGATAGGTATAGATAGGTATAGATAGGATAGATAGGTATAGATAAGTATAGGTAGATAGATTTATAGGTATAGGTACCTGGGCAGCGTCCATCTGATGGTGCACCTGGTCTGTGGGAAGGAGTGATAGAGGTTAGAGTTAGGGTTAGGGTTGGGGGTTGGGGTTAGGGTTGAGTTAGGGTTCGGGTTAGGGCTAGGGCTCGGGTTAGGGTTAGGGCTAAGGTTAGGGTCAGGGTTAGGGTTGGGTTAGGGTTAGGGTTAGGGTTAGGTTTTGGACCAGGGTTAAGGTTAGGGTTAGGGGTAGGGTTAGGGCTAGGGTTAGGGTTAGGGTTAGGGCTAGGGTTAGGAGCGATAGAGGATGGCAGTTCCAGGGGTGGGGATTTGGCGTCCTAACAACTGGTGCTTTTCCTTCCCCCTTCTTGATTTGTTCCAGCTACCCCCTGACTTTGGACTCCCTGACCTCGGATCTGGGGGGGGTGTGGGACTGCGAAGCTGTTGCTCGCTAACATTTGGCATTTACGTCTTGCCCCCCTCCAGCCACAACCACCTAGCACAATACGGACTTTTGGACTTTTGGCCTTGGGTGTCTTCCTGGGACTTGAGGAAGGGAGAGGAGCGGAGCAGCTCTCCCTTTTCCCTTTTCCCTTTGTACCATCGTTGTTTTAAATCGCACTTGCGCAGTGCTCCGCTAATTTTTATGAATGTGGTGTGGATGGTGTGCCTGTTTGATGTCTGTACCCACTTTTAAATCTTATTATTGTTGTAGTTTTTGTGTTTTAACTGACTCTGCGGGGACTGTATGGGTGAGTGCTTGTGTATGTATATTAGGATTGGGATCATAACCTGGTGCCTCCCTCCACTGAGTGCGATTGCAGAAGTGGTAGGGGCCCCCAGGTCTATCTTCCATCCTAGAATGATTGGTATAAATCGCCTACCGGAAGGAGCGGAGGCCGTGAGAGGGGAAGTGGGGTCTACGGTTGCGGGGGTGGGCCGGAGCATTGCGGTCACTATTGGGAGGGGAAAGTATGATGGGAACTTCAGGGCTAGCCATTACTGGGGAAGGAGGGTCCGCTACGTCACAGCGATCCCCCCTTCCGGCCCTGCTAGTTCCACTCCAGGGCCAGATGGCGAGAATTGTCAGGGCCCTGGTCTCAGGCTGTTGTTGCTAAATGCCAGGTCTGTGGTTCATAAAGCTCCCCTCGTCTGGGACCTAATATTAGACGAGGGGGCAGACCTGGCATGTATTACTGAAACCTGGCTGGGCCCGGAGGGAGGAGTCCCCCTCACTGAAATGTGCCCAGAGGGATTTCAGGTGCTCCACCAGCCGTGACCCCAGAGAAGGGGTGGGGGAGTGGCCGTCATCGTCTGAAGGTCATTAGTCCCTCGTAGGATCCCTGCTCCGGAGCTTGTCGGATGTGAGTCCTTGTTGTTGAAGTTGGACCTTGGGGGTCAAGTGGGCTTGCTGTTAACGTACCTACCTCCCAACAGCGTTGCAGCAGCCCTCCCCTCGCTCCTCGAGTCGGTTGCCGAGCTGGCGGTAGAGTTCCCCAGGCTTATGGTGCTGGGGGATTTCAACCTGCCTACGCTCGGCGAACGCTCTGATGGGGCGCAGGAGTTCATGGCTTCCATAACAGCCATGGACTTGACCCAATTAATCCGGGGTCCAACTCATTCAGCGGATCACACACTTGACCTCGTATTCCTCTCGGAGCAGTGGAGGCGTCATCTAGAGTTGAGGGGTATTAAGATCTTGCCCTTGTCATGGTCTGATCACTTCCTACTGAGGCTTGACTTTCGGAAACCAACCCCCCACTGTAGGGAGGAGGAACCGATTAGGTGGTTCCGCCTCAGACGCCTGATGGACCCCATGGGTTTTCAGACGGCAGTTGGGGTGGTACCTGACACTCTCGTCCACAGTCCGGTCGAGTCCTTAGTCGCTGCTTGGAATACAGCGGCGACAAAGGCTCTAAACCGGATTACCTCTCCGAGGTAGCGGATCCAGGAGAGCTCCTTGGTTTACCGAGGAACTCCAGGAGATGAAGCGCCAAAAGAGACACCTAGAGTGCCGCTGGAGGGCCAGTAAATCTGAGTCAGACCGAGCACTGATGAGAGCCTATATCAGAGCCTATCTCGTGGCAATACGGGTGGCGAAATGTTCGCATTTTGCCACTCTTATTGCATCCGCTGAATCACGCCCAGCCGCCTTGTTTAGGATAACCCGCTTCCTCCTGAAAAGGAGGGATGCGGATGAACCTTTACAAGGTAGAGCTGAGGAATTTGTTCAGTATTTAACGGATAAAGTCTCTCGGATTCGGACAGACCTGGACTCCAATTGCACAGTACCAGCCAAGGTACCGGGGGAAGGTCTTGAGCGGAGTTTATGGACTGAGTTTCAACTTGTTGCACCTGAGGAAGTGGACAAGGCCATGGGAGCGGTGAGTGCCTCCACTTGTATACTGGACCCGTGCCACTCCTGGCTGGTTTCGACCAGCAGGGAGGTGAAACGTGGCTGGATCCAAATGATAATTAATACCTCTCTCCAGGAGGGATCCTTCCCGCTCCTCCTAAAGGATGCGGTGGTGAGACTCCTCCTGAAGAAACCATATTTATCTTGAGCAACTATCGTCCAGTCTCCAACCTTCCCTTTGTAGGAAGGTTATCTGGATCCCTTTCAGTCCGGTTTCAGGCCTGGTTACAGCACGGAAACTGCTTTGGTCACGCTGATCGATGATCTCTGGCGAGCCAGGGATAGGGGTCAGTCCTCTATCCTGGTGCTCCTTGACCTCTCAGCGGCCTTCGATACCATCAACCATGGTATCCTTCTGCGACGGTTGCGGGAGGTAGGAGTGGGAGGCACCATTCTTCGGTGGTTCTCCTCCTACCTCTCGGACAGGTCGCAGTCGGTGTTGGTTGGGGGGCAGAGGTCGACCCCTAGGCCCCTAAATTATGGGGTGCCTCAGGGCTCGGTCCTGTCCCCCCTCCTATTTAACATCTACATGAAGCCGCTGGGTGAGATCATACGGCGGCACGGGATTAACTACCATCAATACGCGGACGATACACAATTGTATCTGTCCACCCCGTGCCAACTCAGTGAAGCGGTAGAAGTGATGTGCCAGTGCCTGGAGGCTGTCAGGGTCTGGATGGGAATAAACAAGCTTGCGCTCAATCCTGACAAGACTGAATGGCTATTGATGTTCCCTCCCAAAGATTGGCAAACTATTCCAACTCTCAGGCTGGGGGGGTGAAATTATACGCCCCTCAGAGAGGGTTCGCAATTTGGGAGTCCTCCTGGACCCACAGCTGACTTTAGATCACCATTTGTCGGCTGTGACCAGGGGGGTCTTTGCCCAGGTTCGCCTGGTGCACCAATTGCGACCCTACCTGGACCGTGAGGCACTTCAGATAGTCACTCACGCCCTCATCACCTCAAGACTGGATTACTGTAACGCGCTCTACATGGGGCTGCCCTTGAAAAGTGTTCGAAGACTTCAGCTAGTCCAGAATGCAGCCATGCAAGCGATTGTGGGTGCACCCAGGTACACCTATCCTCCCTGAGCTGCACTGGCTACCCATTGGTCTCTGGACACGCTTCAAGGTGCTAGTCATTACTTATAAAGCCCTGCATGGCATAAGACCTGGGTACCTGAGAGACCGCCTCCTGCCAATTACCTCCCAAAGACCGATTTGATCTCACAGGCTTGGCCTTCTCTGGGTTCCATCGGCCAGCCAATGTTGGCTGGCAACCCCCCGGGGGAGAGCCTTCTCTGTTGTTGTGCCGGCCCTCTGGAATGAGCTCCCCGTGGAGATCCGGACCCTTACTACCCTCCCGGCCTTCCGTAAAGCTACCAAGTCCTGGCTGTTCCGACAGGCTGGGGGCTGTTGAAATATCCAGCCCCGCCTCAATTGTGAATGTTGTGCATTTTTAAATTCTTTGTATTGTCTTATTTATTTCCCTTTCCCTGTTTATTGTGAGCCACCCGGAGTCCTTCGGGAGTGGGCGGCATACAAAACTAATAAACAACAAACAAACAACAACAAACAACCCCATCTAGGTTTCCCCCCTTTTTTTAACGTGTGGACACACCAATATTTTGTGTTCATTCAAACAGTATAATAAGTATAAAGGTGACATAACTGAACATACAAAAGACCCATTGGAAATTGATTTTGCAATTATTTATTCAACAAAAATTAACAGATGTGCCATTTTATTCTATGGAAAAAGTAAGGACACCCTTGGTTCTAATATCTGACATTTGGTCCTTTGGGGTGTTTCTTATAACTATAACCAGTCTCTGACATTAACTGGAAGGATTTTTTTTTTAGTTCTTCATGATTTTTTTTAGCTATGCTAAAGGTTTCTTGCATGCACAGCCTGTTTCAAATTAATCTACAACATCTTGATTGGATTTAGATCTAGGCTTTGACTTGGCCAGTCCGGAACCCTCTATTTCTTTTTTTTTTCACCCATTACTTGTGGATTCACTGGAATGTTTAGGGTTATTGTCATGTTGCAAGGTCCACTTTTGGTTGAATGTCAATCTTCTGATAGATGGTCTCACTTTATCCTCAAGCACCCTCTGGTACCCTGAAGAATTCATAGTGGATTCTTTCCTAAAACCATAACATTTCCACCACCATAATTTGCAGTTGGCCTCAGGTTTTTCTGGTAAAATGTTATTTTTGGTTTTTGCCAAACATGGTTCCTGGTACCCTAGTCAAGTAACCTTGTTTTTGCCTTACCTGTCCAGAAGTCTTAATCTTTGCCTAGCTGGTCATGAGCAAATTTTATTCTTGTCCTGATATCCTTTCTTTTTTACAAAAGTTTCCTACTGGCACATGGAGATCTAATTTAGTGGCTTCTTTCTAATAGTAGACTTATGTACTTTGATATCAATAGTGGTATAAGCTACCTGTAGGTTGTGTAACAACTTTCTGGGGTTCTTAGAGACATTTTTCAACATATTGGCTTGAACCTATTGATACAACTTGACCTGGACAAGTTGGCAGTAGTTTGACATCTTCTCCACTTGTAGATGATCTTCCAGGTTAGTTTAGTGAAATGATTGATGTTCAATGTTTGGCAATTTTTTAAAAATCCCTTCCCAGAATCATTGACATCTACTGTATATCCTAATTTCTGAGAGCCTCAGAGAGTTTCTTTCAATCTAGGGATGGTATTCTACATGTGTAACAACAAAGAGCAAATTAAACCCAACATCTGAGATTTAAATAAGACAGGCACCTTCCAGACTTTATCTAACAATATTCTAATCATTTGCACCTAGTCTTCTGTACCTGATTTTAATTTTAGGTATTTTAGGTAGTAATAAATGCTGGGTTGTATTTCATTTTTGTACATGTGAAACTCGCATTTGTGTTTATTTAAATCACACAATGTACTAAAACATGTAAATGATGCATAATAATTCTTATACTACATACTGTTATCAATATTGTTGAGATAAGCAAATATGCTGAAATATGCTGAAAAAGGCAAAACATTCAAAAGGTTGTGCTCACCTTTTCACATGACTCTAGTGGCATGATAAAATCTTAACACCATGATTTTTTTACCACTGGGACTCTTGGTGTGGTTATGATCTTTTCCTTACTGGCAACCTGGTCGGAAGAGGATGTTCTGAATTTGTTGTTGGCAACATTTGTCTTTCCTCCTGCTGTCTCATGTTTTCTAGAAAAGGCAGGATTTCTGCTACAAAAAGAAATGATGGCAATTCCATTCATGCATGGCAAACATGTATATTTCTTTAATCTTAATATAGTTAATTAAAATATTCACAGGCATAGCTTTAGAATGGTTACATTACATGATGATTCAGTCTGTAAAACTGTGATATATCAAATGTGATGAGTTTTCATATCATTTTTGACACAATGCTTTACACATGACGAATCTTCAATGGGAGAATTTTAGAGAGAGTTCCCAAACAAATGAGAATGAATCTGATTATTCAGTTCCACATTTATTGTTACACAATTATATATAAGTTTGCATTGAATGAATTCTGGTATTGAATTCCAAAAAAGGTCAAGAAAAAAAATGATGAAAACTATTTACCTCTAAAATAAGACATCCAATTTATGAAATTAACTGATTTTTAATCTGCATATAGAAAGCATCCTCTTTCAGACATACAAACTAATGTCTTCCACAGAATATACACAGTATAGTACATGGCATAACTTTCCAGCAAAACCAGTAAAAATAGAAAAAATAAAAATAGAATTGAGATAAATAAAAAATATACTGGATCCAATTTGGATTAAGTCACCAGGACCAGAAGTTTAGTCTTCAGGGAACCTCTCTCCAGCAGAAAGGGAAGAGAAAGTACCACTTTAACCAAAAGTACCACTTCTCTCACACTCTGCTAGAGATAGGTCTGAAAATTCAGAAGACTAATCCTCTGGTCCTTATGACTGATTAAGATTGGATCCTGCAACATTATCCTGGGACATGTATATTTTCCTTCATTTGTGGAAAAATACATTTTCTCTACAGCTTGTATAAATCCTACAATCGTGGTGTCCTTGGTGCCCTTTGAACTTGGTTGTTTTCTTGAAGACATTTCATAACCCAAACTAGGTAACATCTTCAATACAATTGTTACCAGACTACTGTATTACTATTCTAATTTTATTGATGATTAAGATTATATTTTAGGATTTTTCTGAACTAGCTTCTGCGACAGGATATTTCATCCTCTACCAATCATGAATGCTAGTAGAAGAAAAAAAGAGTTGCAATCAACATTTCATTAAAATGTTTTTCTTAACATTTGGCCTTCCAGTACTTCCAGGCCTGAATCAGTGGTGGGTTCCTCTAGGTACGGTCTGGTCTTAAAAGAGAATTTGACAACTAGACAGATTCTTTGGATATTAAAAGTTTCTTTACCATGTGGAATGGGAAAAAGGAATGATTACCCTTAAGATTAGTTGTTCTGTTTGCTTCCCCTAACTAAAACAAATGAAACAGGATATTTGTACCAATACCCCCTGTGGGGAGGTAAATGAGTAATGAATGTCATGTCTCTGTTTTGGGAGATTGTGTAGAGGTCTACATGACACAGGAAAGGGGTCTACGTGACACAGGAAGGCCAGGTATTTGGGGATGATTGATAAGTTGTCAAAGAGTATAAAAGACTGTACACAACTGCCATTGGGGGTTCAGGTTTTGCTCCTGAACCTTTGCGCAAATAAACCTTTCCCTTTGACAAAGAGCTGGTCTTGTCTCATTTTCTGCAACATTTCTGGCACCCCAGAATGGGACAACCAGGCAATCTTTCGCTCCGGACGACCAGGACCCCACGCTGGTGGAAGGATCCGAGCCCCGAGTACCTCAGGCGCCATGAGGCTTCTTGCTTCGGAGGAACGGGGGAGGACACCTTCCACCATCGAGGGAAATCCAAGTCAGCCCAAGGACCCTTTGTGTGAGTAAGGGAAAGGAGAAAATCTGAACAAATCCTGCCAGGACGAGAGGGAATACAAGACCTGCTGGCAGGCAAATATAATATAGTGTTGTGTACCTACTCCTCTAGAGAGTAGAAGAGGGTGCCTGATCACCACCCTGGACTCGGGACATCGATCCTAATGAAGTCCGTGTTAGGTTGTATGGGAGGTTAAACCACTGCAGTTTCCGTTGGTGACTGTCGAGTATCCAGCACCGCGGGTCAGTGGTAGTGTTTTATAACATGGGAGGAGTAGGTAGTGTCCTGAGAACACCCCTCCAGTGTATGTTGAAGAATTTTAAGAAGGCATATAATGGGGATTATGGGGACCCCCCAGCAACCCAGGCTAATTTAAAAATATTTTGTGAGTCAGAATGGCCCACTTTTGGTGTAGGATGGCCCCCAGAGGGAACTCTGGATCCTAGGGTTATAAGCTTAGTCCATCAAGTTGTAACAAACTCAGGAACTGGCCACCATCAGATGAACTGAAGAGAAGTTCTATCTGAGTTTTGTTTAGTTGTTGTTGTTGTTTTTTACCCAAAGTGACTGAGGAGTCCACAGGGATAGTTAGAAAGCTGCCACAGCAGCAATAGTTGTCTTTAAAAAGGAAAGTGGAGCTCGAGCCCCACCCAGATGCAAGTGATGTGTTAATGAAAGTTGTCTCTATAAATCTTGGATCTTTAAAAATATGCCAGCACTCTGCTGGGAGGTTCAATCTAGAACCTGGCCAAACAGTGTGTGGAAAAACATCTCTATACATTGTCTCTATAAATCATGACCTTTAAAAATATGCCAGCACTCTGCTGGGAGATCAAGATAGAAACGGAACATCACAGGGCAGAGACAGGTATTAACAAAATAGTGCTTAAAGAGATAGAACAATGGGCGTAACTTCGAGCAAAAGTAAGAAATTTAGCAGGTAATAAGGTAAAGCCTGACTGAATGGGAAGACCTAGGTAATTGGACTTGATTAGTTTGATGTAATGTCTGTTAAAAAAAATTATTAGGCGTGCATCTATACTAATAACATGTAGAATTGAATGGCGTTGAATTGATTGTGATATGTTTAACCAAGCTAGCAGAATAAATAAGCTTATCAGCTTGGGCTTGAAGCTGTGGGAAACGGGAGCGTAGTTAGGATTTAAGCTGCTCTCTGACTTTCCCCACTGCTTGGAGAATGAGCCACAAGTTCCCCAAGGAAAGAAATTTGAAGATTTAAAGGGACAGAATCTCCCCCAGACCTGAAAGTGCTGTTTCATGGTATGTGTGCATATATGTGTGCGTCTGTGTGTGTAATCATTTTCAGACCTGGAGGGAAGTTGAGATCCCTTAATAATAGAAATGGAGCTCATTGGCTTATGTACAGCTCCCTGAAATACTTGTAATAACTGCTTTGCATGGAGAAAGAATGAAATGGGATTTTTGTGTGTGAAATTAATTTACACAAGCAGTCTGATTGCAGTGTGAAGGTGAGCATGTTGATGGTAAAAGTTAATGTGAATGTACTGATTCCCTTTTGCTTAAAGAAACAGAGAAATTTTGTTGTGAGAATGCAAAGTGGAAAAAAGGAGTGAGAATTCCGGTGTGGGTTATTAATTTTTTCCCCTTTGTCCTCTTTCTGTCTAGTGGGAGGGAAAGTTTGTCCAAAATGTCTGTATTATCTGTATTGTAGAAGTAGCTATATATATATATAGAGAGAGAGACCCCATTCAGAATTATGTTGCACTGGTGGTCTCATGAGTAGGAGTCCCCGGGCTCACTGTGTATAATCTAAAATAAAAATACTGAAAAGCCTGGATTGCACATTAGCTAAACTCAATTTGGCCTCACTAAAATAAGAGCTAGGGCAGATTCAAGAACCATCCCTTCGAAATGGGCAGCCTGTAACTTAAAGGGAAAGCAAGGCTGTGAAGATTTTTGGAATTTCTGATTCCTTGAAACCTGTCTGGAAGCTCACAGAAGAGATATTTGATATTAATTGGCATGGAAAATTGGATACTGTAAATTTCTTTCCAGAAATTGTGCCCTAGTTGCTAGACCTTCATGGTTGAAAGCTCTCTGGGAGCCACTGAAGGGATCCTTCTGCTGTCTCAATGCCTTTCCATTGGGAGAATTAGGTCTCCCTCATCTGACCAATTTTACTCTTTTGTCAAGAACATGTGCGTTCCACTCACATGTTTTGAAAAAAAGGAGGGATTGTAGGAAGTTATCACCCAGCCCTCTCCCAGAAAATGTAATATCCTAGGAAATGTTGAAAAGGCAGAATATTTCTCTGGATGTAACAAGAAAGAAACATGTTTTAAAAGGCAGAATAGCTGTCTGCAGCTTCCTCCCATTCCCCCTCTTTATCAATGAATCATCAAACCCTGAGCTAATCCATTTTAAGTTGGTTGTTAACTTAAGGATTTTTTTTTCCTTTAAAGAGCAAGTATCAGGAAAGGGGGTGGGGGAAGTGCGGCTTGGCTTTTCTGCTCTCTTTAACAATTTTTTTTCTCTTTACCCTTCTGTCTGAGAAAGGAGGGGCTACTGGGTGGACTGCTCATGTAGCTTTGCCTTTCATTGTTTTGGTTTTCTTATATTTTCTTTTCTGCTCTGAATATAATTTTAATTTTGTTATTTCTGGGAAAGTTTTGAGGTTTAAGATGTAAAACTAAACCTATATAAAAAGAAATGATTTTGAAAGATTTTGTTTGCATTTGTACGTGTTTTAACCTACTTAATGAGAATATGCTTCCATCTGAATGGAATCTGAACTAACTCATATTTTACTAAAAGCAGAGAACTGACACAAAAGTTTGATCCAAATATATTTCAGAGCATGGACCCAAAGTACTCTATTTAGATTGCCTCGGGTTCTGTTCTCAGGGTAATTGTATTAGCAAATACCAAAGGGAGTCGAGATGTTGATCCAAGTACTCCCTTCACCTAAATGTGCTTTGCAATGAGACAGGGAAAAATAGGCAGGTTGTATTTAAATGAAACCAGTACTATACCATAAAGAAAATGGAGTTTTGTTTGCAGTTTATTATGCAACCAACTATTTGTGTCCAAAAAGTTTTGGTGTTTTTTTTCTTCTTCATTGTATTGATTTCTGGCTTCCAATTGAAAAGCTTACAAGAAATAAAGCCTTATTTATGTTGGCCAGAGAGCAGAATGAGAAATGGAAGTTCTCAGACTCTTACAGCACAATTGTATTTCCATATTTCTATTTCTTTAGCCACATCAGCTGCAATTCAGGTATTTTTATAATGTGAGCTAAGCAGTCGTAATAAGGGTGCTACATATGATCATCAGAAGTGTCTTTAAGTCCTTAGATTCTATCCTTACCCAAACTAGAATTATTTGAATTAGTAGGCAGTAAAGAATTTTGAGTCTCTCCTTGCCAGCATTTAAGATTGAGGAGTGACTAATTTGATATACTTTTCTCCAGTGGTGTGCGATCCAAGTATTTTGAGATGACTGAGAATGGAGGTGATAAATGGATGGAGAACCTGAAGATAGACAGATCTTCCCTAATGAAAAAGAGATCATCCTAAATAGTTTTCATTTAAAGAAAAATGGCCTTAAAATGGCTCTCTTTGAGCTGATCATGCTATGAGAAAATATTCTTTAATTTGGACTAGAAGCTATCCTCCGTAGTAATTATTTTATGCCATAATGTGTTTTGTGTGTGTGTGTCTCCTTATAAAGAAGAGGAATGTGGGCAGGACAAAGTGGAAGGACTTGGTGTTTTAGATGTGAAAAGGACGGACATTTTTCTAGAAACTGTCCACAAAAGGAAATAGAAAGAGAGAGGGAACAGCAAGTATATTGACTGATGGATGAGGATGAAGAATAGGATGGGAAGGATGAAATGTTTGTTGGTTATTGTGGATCATTTGACTCGATGGGGGGAAATGCAAATGCAAAAACTACTGTTAGAATTTTGTTGGAACATATTGTACCCAGAGAAAAGAAGTGGGAATATCACCATTTAAGATGTTATTTGGAATACCAAATATGGGGAGGGAAGGTCTACCAAACATTGAAGTAAAAGACAAAATCTTTAGAAAATATGTACAGGAACTGTCCAGATGTTTTTCTCTTAAGACAGAAAGGCATTCATGTGCAAAACGCCACCCTTGAACTTTGCAGTGCACCAGTTAAAAGCAGGACAATGGGTGCTGATGAAGACCTGGAGAGATGGAAAACAAACTCCAAGTTGGGAAGGACCTTTAATTGTCCTGTAAACTACTGAGACTGCATTTCAAACTACTGACAAAGGGACTCATTACCTCTGAATGAGAGAGCCTGTGCCAGCCCTAAAGGAATGGAAGGTGGAGTCTCACCAAGGAGACCCACTGAAGCTGAAGTTTCAATGGACTTAATGGACTGGTGGACAATCATGCTACCAATAGGAAGGGAAATATTTGCACTCGGACTAATTTTTGTGTTATGAAGAGCAGAGTGGTTGCCTATGCTCTTCCCTCAATTGCAGAAAACTATGATTGAACAAATTCCATTGCGTGCCCTCTCGGATGTTTTGGTTTTGTAATTGTACTTGTGGATATTGTTGTTGTTCTTCTCATTGTATTGATTGTGTTTTGTGTGTTGGGTGTAAGGTGTTTATACACCAATTAATCACTGGAAAATGGACCACAATATAAAGAATTTGGAATTGGAATAGATAGAAAAGGAAAAGATCCATAGGGTTGGCTAGTATTGAAAAAAAAACTAAAACAAATACATAGAAGTATATTTAGTTATAATATCGGGAATTTGAAACATTAGAATTGCCTAAATTCCCCATGAGAGTTGAAAATCTGTTTGTACAATTGGCTGAAAAAGAGAAAACTCTTACGAAAGAAAAAAACTTTTATGTGCGGTGGTACGAAAATGGGAGAACAGTGGCCATGGGAAGTCTTGGAAACTATCCCACAGATATTCAATAATATGTTTAGATTATCTGGACTCTGTCAACCAACTTAGTGGGAAGGAACTGTTTTACAAGAAACAAGAATGTAACGGTGGGAGACCTCATATGTTTAGGGCTCTGGGACTAGGAATATAAATTCTGGACGTCATCCAATAATTGAACAGAGCCTGAAAACTTTGATACCACCATACTTCATTATCTGGGTAGTAAATCAGAAGTGTGGATTGCCTCAGATAATATGTATTGGATAGGTGGCAACCCTGCATATGAGAGATTACCAAGGAATTGGTCAGGATCCTGTGTTCTTGGATGGATCAAGCCCTCCTTCTTCCTATTACCCATCCAGTCCAGGCAGGTACTGGGAGTCCCTGTTTATGACCCTGGATACTGGACACCTATCTATATGTTAAACTGAATTATCCAATTACAAGCGGTGTTGGATCTGGCTGGTAAAAGGTTAGATAAGGCCCTAAACGTATTATCTGGAGCCACGGACAAACTCAGGATAGCAGTATACCAAAATAGATTGGCCCTGAATTATATCCTGGCTAAGGAGGGAGGTGTATGTGGAAAATTTAACCTTTCTAATTGTTGTTTACAAATGGATGAAACAGGAAAAAGTCATTAAACAATTGACCACTGAAATGAGACAACTCACTCATAATGCTGACCAGAAATGGAGTAGATATAACTTTAAAGAGATCTTTAGTGGATGGTTCCCTATACTGCCTGGTCTGTAAGCTAAATTGTCTCTAATAGGTTTAATCGCCACAGGTTGTATCATCATCCCATGCATTCTCCCCATCTTCATAAAAACGATAACTAACAGCTAACGATAACTATCATTATTAGCAAAAAGGGAGGCAGTGACACAGGTGATGGCAATGTGGGAATATGAGAGAATAATGGGTACATAACATTGTGAAACTCCTCCTAAAAGGCGGAAGAGTTTCAATGGGGGGAATAAAAGAGAATTTGACAACTGGACAGATTCTTTGGGTATTAAAAGTTTCTTTACCATGTGGAATGGGAAAAAGGAATGATTACCCTTAAGATTAGTTGTTCTGTTTGCTTCCCCTAACTAAAACAAATGAAACAGGATATTTGTACCAATACCCCCTGTGGGGAGGTAAATGAGTAATGAATGTCATGTCTCTGTTTTGGGAGATTGTGTAGAGGTCTACATGACACAGGAAAGGGGTTTACGTGACATAGGAAGGCCAGGTATTTGGGGATGATTGATAAGTTGTCAAAGAGTATAAAAGACTGTACACAACTGCCATTGGGGGTTCAGGTTTTGCTCCTGAACCTTTACGCAAATAAACCTTTCCCTTTGACAAAGAGCTGGTCTTGTCTCATTTTCTGCAACAGTCTGGCCGTACCGGTAGTAGCTGAGAGCAGTTGACAGCTTACCGGTATGATGACTCGTTTGGCCTGCCTGCCTGCCTGCGTTCTATACCTGTTTTTAAAGCAACCAGCCAACGCATTCACAGTGTGCAGTGCCTGTGCAAGCCTCAACAAGCAGCTAGGTATTGCAGGGGTGGTGGATTGCGCATGCGTGTGCAGCGCACATGCACAAACAGGACACAGGGCCCCGTGAGCAGCGTACTGCTAGCAACGGTAAGAGAAACCCACCACTGGCCTCAATATATTCTTTATGATTATGTCTGTATATGACTATGTCTTATTTTCTGTAGATCAATGTTTCTCAGCCTGAGCAATTTTAAGATGTCTGAACTTCAACTCCATGCTGTCTGGGGAAATCTGGGAGTTGAAGTCCACACATCTTAAACGTTGCTAAGGCTGAGCAACATTCATTGATTGAGAAACACTGCAGCAGATCTTCTTAAGTATCATCTCAGAAATAAGTTTTCAATTTCAATATAATGTAAGCATTCACTAAAAAAAGTTAGTTTGAAAACTTGATGTTAAGAAATTGAGAATAAGACTACTCGGCATCTTTGTATGCCATTTGAGGGCAAAAGTTTAGTGCAGCATTTGCATTTTAGGATTGTGAAAAAATTGCTGATTTTTTAAAAAACTTTTATTTGTTTGGCTAAAATAGGTTTAACAAAGGGCATATGATCTGCTGTGGCAATTCTGTAGCAGCATCAAATTGAAACTACAGAAACCTTTCAACTTCTTCCTCATGCAAAGGTCTTGCAGCATGAACTCAGTGCACAATATGATTCATTAGCTCAGAGGACTCTTTTAAACTTGTTTTCCATGTTGGGACTCATAGACTAGGCACTGTATATATTGTAAACTATGTTTTCTACTATTTTTCTTCTAATTTATCAAAACAAAATCAGGTAATTAACCTTTTAAACATTACTTTTTTAAAAAAATCACACTATTAAATGTATAGCTAAAGGTTATTAGAATCCATTTTTTGTATTGACTTTTATATTGTCCATTTTCTGAACAGATGTGGAAGTTTAGAAATATGCAAGGAAGGCTAACCTCAAGCTATTTCCATCAGGGGTATATTAGCTGGAAACTTCATGAGGAAAAGTTTTCTCAGCTCTTTGTTTGCAGCCCAATTTAGCAGGCTTGAAAAGTTTGGAAAATCTGGAAAAGTTTTAAATAAACATTTTCAAATTTGGATGAAACCAAATCTAAACTCTAAAATCTTTGAAGCTGATTGTTACATTTTCATTGTATTATATTAACATGTTAAAAGGTTACAAGTGGTACAGGACAGAATTTAAATTACAGACTTATTTGAAGATATGGCATAAGATAGTTCTGTAAAAAAAAAAGAGATGGAAATAAAATGCCATATTATAACAAAGAAAAAGGAAGTAATGAAATTATCTGACTCATTTTGTCCTGAAGGATAAAGAAGTGGATAGTTGGTTCCTATTCAGTAAATTTATATTGCCATTTTAACTTATTGTTAGAAATTAAATTTTTTTATGAAGCAATGATAACTCATTAAAAGTAATAGTTTTGATTTCCTATTGGTATCATAAAATAATACTTTGCAGCCTTTGGTTATTTTATTACTATGTATCCTAACTAGGTATATTTTAATTCTGTGAGTCATTATAATTATTTTAATTGGGACAGTCTTGCCTGATGAACTAGGCAGATGAACAATTCAAGCCCCTCCAGACCTTAATTCCAGGCTGTATGGATTCAATAACTATTCATGTGGCTATCAGCATGTAGCTATTTTTTGTACATTTTACATAGTGTACTGATTAGATGTATGGAAACAAAACTCAGCACGGCAAAGAAAATATTTGCTAGCATACTCAAGAAGTGAATCCTGTGAATAATAATATTTGCATTGGCTGAAAAGCAGTTGAATGTGGTAACTGGATAGAAGCCATTTTCCCCTTTAGCAATATAAATATGTTCTATATTTCCACAGAGAGGCCACAAAATAATAAAATAATAGTAGGAAACTAACAAAGCTGATCTTATCTCAATGTATCAAACTTTTGCTTATTAGGAGATTGCTAACTGAGTTGGCCACCCATGCAAAAACTCAAGAAAGTAGGAAGTTGTGGCATAACATTTTGATTACTATATAAAAATCATACTATAATGTAACATGAGATCAAGGTTCTGATGGAGGATAAGCTCATACATGGAGTTGTAATGTTTAATCCATCTTGTCTTGGACCATGCAGTTTCTCATCTCCAGTTCACATTTCTGGCATTACTGAGTAATAAAAGGGAAACCTAAAAAACAACTAATAAGAAACATACATTATAATGACATTGATGATGCATAATAAATTGTAAAACACCATTCAAAAATGAGAATTTAATGCAAAAGTTATGTTTTTAATACAGATTCATATTTTCCCTTGAAATATGCATTCTGTTAGCAGGATATATTTATATGAGATCAAAGGACAATTACATAATAGTAGATGAAACATATTCAAGCTTGGAAAAACCACCAAGTTCAGAGAGCATTAAGGACCCTATTATCCATAATGTTTGTTAAAATGCAGATAGAATATACTGTATAGGCTAAGTGGCCTTCTTATTTATCTTATACATGTGATATCACTCCTACAACCATGTGAACAGCAAACCAAAATGTTATCTCCCATTTTCCATTCTCAATTAAAATAATTTTGGCTTACTTCCAAGCAGCCAAAATCCTAGTTCTACAGGCATGTATTTGCTTGCATTTGGTGACATTTATTTGTGAATTTTTTAAAAAATGTTTTACAATAATATTAATTATTGAATTTGAAATTGTGGAAGCAATACATAAAGCCATCATTCTACCCAAAATATTAAAACATATGTAAACAATATAAACTAACGATTAGGTACATAACGGCACTATATATCTTTAGCTTGTTTTCACAATATTTGCAAACGAGGTCAGGCAAAAATATCTATGGAGCAAGAGCTCAATAAAATTAAGCAACTTAAGGAACTCAACAGGAAGTCATAAGGATAAAATATTTACTGAGGAGAAAATGTCACAATGTTGTAAGTGATGAATGCAGAACTTCACGCTGTATGTCGGATGCTGTTCTTTCTTTTTCTTTCTTTTTCTTGAATTTTTTTTCTGGATTCTTCTTTTAGTGGAAACATCTTTGCCCTTATTCTTGTGCAAGAAAAAAAAAGGATTTTGAATAATACAGACATGAAGAAAAACTTACATATGGTCCCTAGAATGTCAACAATTAAGGCTCTTTTGATTGAAGAATTTATTATCCTATCTAGTTTTTTCAGAGGTCACTCTATTATGTCCCCATCGGTTGTTTCCACTTATTAATGAAGGCTGAAATTGAAGCCTTGGAACATCATGAGTTTAGTTTTTATGTTTACTAGGAAGGCACACTTAAAGAACTTAAGAACTGCATCCTGTGACCTTTATCATTTACTATTGTTATACTTAGAATTATGTTATCATTTTTATTTGTCTGCCATGGGCTACATAATTTTTTTATTGTACATACATCACATTCATAATTTAAGGAAAAAATCTAGATGATTTAAATGCCTCTTTGATTTTGAAATTAAATATTTCATAATGAGCTACAGAGAGGATATAATGCTATACAGTATCGTTTAACTTTAACCTATGATGATAAAAAATATGTAAGGACTTAAAATCTATTCTGTATGCTCTATGAAATGTCTACAAATGTGTATTGTTAAAAGATTGCATTTTTTTGGGAATTCCAAACTCTGAACAAATGGCAGTTTAAGATTAGTAAATTTATACATAGAACCAAAATGCAAAAATAAACAAACAATATATAAACACAAAAGATACCTTGATATTCCATAATTAAACCTTATTATAATTCTAATCTATCAATAGCTTTTTGGCTTGATAAGTTACACCTTGGTTAAAGACGAATAAGAGTAAACATGCCACTAGCAAAATATATAGCATTTTTTGTCCAAAACATTAATAACTTGGACTTACTCAAAATTCATTTCTTCTGAACATGTTCAAAATTGGGAAGTTGCCCCTTACTTAACTTCACAGTCATGGCCTCTTCAGTCTTTTATATTTTTTCGTTACTTTTATGATGAAGATAACATTGAATAATGTCAGAGCTGAATAATGAAAGGACTTTATTACTAAAATATTTATATGGGGGGGGGGGCATTCCTAACATGAAAGAAAAATTACAAATAATTTTAGGAAATGTGGCTCATTCATGGTTTCAAATAAATAAAATTCTGTATTTCATGGTATTTCTGGCAGTTATAACACAAGCAACTGGAGCAATCTGAAATTAAGCTAAATCAGCCTCTAATAGGAAGACTGGGAGAGTTTCAAAAATTTACCAGTTTAGGCAATGCATAGGTTTGCATGTCATTTCCTAACAGGAAAGTCTGTGGCTCTTTCTATGAATGACACTGTGCACAGTTGAAGATGCATTTAGAAGTGCAAGATTTTCCATAAAATACTCACCACATCTGTGCAAAACAGAAAAGATTATCATTCTCACTTCTGAGAATGATAAACAAGTCTGATAAAGTGTAAAAGAGGAAGATATGCACATTGTTACCTAAAAAGTCCCTAAGAACATTTATTTACGTTGTTTCTTGTAATTGTTTTGCCTTTGCGTCAGTATTTCACTTCTGGCAACTGTGTAGTGAGGTCTTTTTAGGATTGGGAGAGTGACTGGTCCAAAGCCACTCAGATGGCTTTGTGCCTAACAGAACGTACAGTCTCCTAGTTCCTTGCCTGGTGGCTTTAACTATTATACCAATTTGGCAGTCTCCTTGTATCTTACTTGTCTGTAATACTTTTCTCAAGTAGCACTGCTATTATAACCAAGTAATTTGTCTAGAAGATGGGCTCCTGGCACTAATTGCTAAATCTTCCGTGCAACTGGTTTAGCTGTACGGAATGAGCCAAGATCAACAAATTGACAACCATGTTGCATTTCTACATAGATAAATGCAGCTCGCTGATCCTATACTCATGCTGTCTTCAAGGCAAGACACCAGAGAAGCAGAATAGTTTGGAATCAAGGAGGTTAAAATAGTTAAGCCACTATTCTACTCCAAATAATTTAGGTTGATAGAAACAAGGTGTCCATTTGAGCTGCACGTAACAATTATTAAATAATTGTGTAGCGTTAAAGGTCTCTCAGATGAGATGGGCTGGCATTTTCCTATGTCAAGACAAAAGAGTATTTGCAAGGAGTTGGGGGCAGATTGATGAATCCAGTTTTGCAATAGCATAGGCCTCTTTTGAGATATTACATACTCACATGAAAAGTATGAAAGCAACAAGTTCCCACAAATGCTTGTATCAATAGACAAATCTTCAAATGACACATAAATAAAGCATAAAAGAAAAAAAGTGACTGCATGGCATTTGATTTATTTGTTCCTTTGCATTAGTCTTGACTGCTGAAGAGTGCATGGAAAACTCAATGCAGTTTTTAAAAAATACTCTGAGAAGTGGCTTGTGATTGCCACTCCTGGAGCTGAGACAGAAGAAATGGTCCAAAATCACCCTGGCTTCATGCCTAAGGTAAAATTAAAACTCAGTTCTTAGCTCAGTCCTTTAAACATTACACCAAACTGGTGCTAATTTCATATATATAAGATCTAAAAATTAACATATTTTAACAAACTTTCACATATTTTCGAAACAAAGTAATTAGATAAAGCAAGATATTAAAAATAGCTTGCACAGGTGGCCTATTTTGTTCATATTTAATATCATTAGTGAGTTAAGGGATAATACAGTGAGCTCCATAGTAGGACTTCCAATGCATAAAATAGACATGTCATTCAGTATTATATCCATTGAAGATTAGAGGAAGCATTTAACATATTTGATCCCAATACATTAAATAAGGTGAAGTAAGTATGACCTATGAGTCATTGCAGAGGAAACAATTGTAGTCTGACTGTCAAAGTTGGCTCCAAATTGAAACTTTTATATGTTTTTCAATGGTAATCCCACAGAGAACCTACTAAAATCTATTGTAAGCATAGTTACGCATATGATCTATTTCATTGTGCAAGGAGTCTAGGAAATGAACAAGAATGGACTTGTAAAAACCCTGCTACAAACCATCTGTACATCCTGGAGAAAGGGTGGGACTATTATAGCTTCCAAATATCAGTTCTGATTTCTTTTCCAAGAAAAATCTCATCTAGAACTAGTTGTATCTCCACAATTATTCCACTGAACAACAGTGCCACTGTATTTCTTATTCATACCTAAGTTTATTAACCCATACATAGTTTTTCACTCATTGAACTCAGAGACCAATTTGAAGCCTGCACAACTTTCTTGGCCATCAGATGAAAGGTGGCAGGAGAATTGGGTACCATTGATAAACTAAAGGCTCTATATTCTTATCTCTCCCAGTAATTCAGGTAGATGTTAAATTATGTAGGCACAAAACTGAATTCTTAGGAATTCTAAGAAGTAAAAAAACATATTGTTTTCCCAGTGTGGGGAAACATAAGGAAATACCACCACAATAAATAATATTGGAAAAGTCAAGCATGACAACGCAGGGGATAAGCTCTTCAAGTTTATTTAGGACTAGGAATGGATAGATATGTCATTTAATTTAATCCTCAAATCCAGTGGGTGCTAACTTCTGACTTGAATGAAAAAAACCAGAAACACAGTATAAAATAAAATAGAAAATTAAAAATGGTTACAGCCACAGTAATGCTTTCATTCATTGAGATTCTGAGTATCTTTGATAACTTTAAATCAAGTTCTTTCCTCCATCTTAGGCTATACTAAAAAGAAAAAAAACCCATTTGGTTTGGTAGTGTTACTGAACAATATTACATTTGTTGAATTTTAAATGCTTCTTATAAGGCTGATCATTTGCACTAAGGATTTATGTGGCAGTTTTGTGTCTATAGAAACCCATTCAAGCACAGCTCCAGAGATTTTGTGATTCTAAGGAATTGAGACAAAGACTCATTGAACTTTAGAAATGCAGAATGCTTATTATGTTTTACTTCTCCTCCAGATCATCTGGAAATGGAAACTAAATTAAACCAACATCAAAGGTCTATTATAAAAATAAAGCAGTAAAATGTACCCCATTTTTGACTGAATTGCAAATGCAGCTAGTTTTAAACCAATCTGATGTAAATAGAAATTTCTAATGGAATAATTTGGGCCTCTCATAAGTTTGCTTCCCTGAACAAGCCAAGAGCAATAGTTGCCATATTTTACAGGGGTGTAAAATACATCTCTTGGTGATGGGAGTTGGTACAGTAACCATTACATCTTGTTTCAAATCTTGAAGTACACAAGTTTATTCGTGAAAACATCACATTTTCTGTTCCTGTGGATGCCTGATTTTAATTCTCTCCCTCCCCTTTTTCCTAAGATAGGACTGGTTTTGGCAACCCACAGAAAACTCACATTGCTTTTATATTTGTTGTGGAAGAAAGGAAGAAAGTACAGAGCAGGTTGATCAGCTCAAAATGTCTCTCTCCATGGAAACGTCAGCTAATGGGAAGCATCCTTATAGAAAATGTCACCATCCACATCATAAGATCTTGAGCAACTTCCAGCCCTCAACTTTCCATCTGGTCTGGAACGCTGAAGGTTTACTGAGGTACAGCACTCCAGGGCTGGGAATGAAATAGGTTGTCATTGTTGTTGAAATATAAAGGTGTTTTTATTTCATTTTTTTTAATCATTGGGGAATGAATGTATATAATTTATGTGAATAAAAATGTATTCATAAATTTCAACCACAAGGTTTGTGGAACATATAAGGGGAAAAAAGCACCGACTCTGGGGAATTTTGAGTGCAAATTACCATGTTTCCCCAAAAATAAGACAGGGTCTTATTTTCTTTTGATCCCTGAAATAAGCATTTGGCCTTGTTTTCAGGGAGGTCTCATTATTTTTGAGGTGCAGGATGGCTGCTGCTGTGTTGCACATCGCTGGGCCTGCCGCTCTTTTTGCAGCGGCCATTAGCATGACAGAAGGGGCATGATGGCTAGGGTTGCGGGAGCGGCCGTTAGGTAAGGGGTGCATGGGGCATGTTCTCCCTGTCTTTCCCCTTTGGCCTCGCCTCCTCAACTGGTGTTCTTTCCATGGCAAGCAACCAGAGGAAATGGGGACCAGTTGCACATTTGTTTAAATATTTTGGGGAAGGCTTATTTTGGGGGAAGGGCTTATTTTAGCACATGCTCTTAAATGCCTGATTGGGCTTATTATCCAGAGAGGTCTTATTTTTGGGGAAACAGGCTAGGTAGTCTTTTAGAAGATCCAGGTTTAGACTCTTGACAGTTGGTGCTGGATATACAATATCAATGAGATGAATTAGTTGCCTGCTTATTATGTTTCACATCATGAAACTCTACACAGGTGGCTTCAACTGATGACCAAAATTGAGGCCAAAATTTCTGTGTCTAATCAAAACATTTGTTAAGTGAGTTTTGCCCCATTTTATGGCCTTTTTTTGTTAAGTGAACCATTGCAGTTGTTAAGTTAATAACATGGTTATTAAGTGAATCTGGCTTCCCCATTGGCTTTCGCAAAAAAAGTGATCACACAACCCCTGCAGTCATCATAAATATTGCCAAGCATCTGACTATGGGGAGGCTGCAACGTTTCTAAGTATGAGAAATGGTCATGAGTCCCCTTTCTCAGTGCCATTGTAATTTAGAACGGTTACTAAATGAACTGTTGTGAATTGAGGACAACAAGCAACCTGTACAGGTTTGGAGGGAGTTGAAAAGCGAAAGGGACTGATTTTTGCCTTCTTAAAAACCAACCAGCCAACCATCATACCGAGCCAGGTTTTTTTTTGAGTAATATTTCATACCATCATTTTAATGTGTGGCCAGGTTTTTTATTCATTTCTGCCCTTTATAGCAAAAGAATTTTGCAGGGCTTAATGACATCACTAACCTGGGGATTGTTGTACCCTCTTCTGATAGGTGTGATTTATAGCTGGCTCTTATGTCTGAGTTGCTTGTGTATGTTTTTTTTGTTCATATATTTTTGGCCTGGAAACCACCCATAGTTGTCATGGAGTTGGGCAGCACTGAAACTACACCCACCCACCCACCCATCCACCCAACCCTCATGGTTAGATAGAATCAGTAAGTATTACTGATTGCCTAAGCAATCTGCATTTTCTTGGCGGCATGATATCTAGAATATGATGAAGATGGAAGATCTATCTTTTGTGCTCAGTCTTTTAAAAAGTATTAGCTAGATTTCCACATTGCACTATACTGGTTTTTTATTTTATTTTCCCAAATCCTGTTTTGCAGATTTAACTTGGATATTAATTATGACACAAATTAGTGTCACAGTGTCTGGCTTCACAAACTGCCTCTAAACCAAACAAAGAAAGTTGTATAGAATTTACGGTAGCAGTCTCAGCAGATGGCAACATCTAGCTGGCCTTAGCTTGATCTTGGAAACAGCACTTACAACAGATTAATAATACTTGGAAGATGGATGCCTGGGAATTCCAAACTTATTGGCTAGAGTGAGACATGAAAGGCAACACAGAAGAAAGCAGTGCCAAGCTCTGTAGATCAGCTCAGAGGACTTTACATTTGAAAGTGTGGCAGCTCAGCTACAATTAGGAGCTTGAGGGATTGTTTGTCTGCATGATGTAGTTGATCACTGACTAGGATTTCAGATGGATTTTTTTTTTTGTCGTATCACTTCTACGTGGTTTGCTTTGAAAATATTTGCTGGGTTGACATGATTTAATGTCTAATGTTGCTTTTATTACTCTTCTAAAACTTCGAGTCTTCACTCATAAAGTTGGAGGTATCTTATATAAGATCACGTTTCCATCTGCATTCTTTCTTTTTTTTCTTCTTAAAGCAAGTTTTAGCAGTAGAAGAACACGAAGTTAATGGAAAATACTTGGAAGTGCTTTTGTTTTAATGAGAAACTAGAAGGGCTTCCACCAAGCAGATGATTTCTCTATCATCATTCCCAAAACCATTGTGCACATTATTTGAGACAGTTTGGTCAAGTGATAAGGCACCATGGGTTCTAGCGCCACATTAAGTATGAAAAGCAGATTAGGTGATTTTGAGCTACTCTCTCAGCCCAGTTCACAGGTTTGTTGTCATGAGGAAAATATGAGGAGGAGTATTAGGTATATTTGCCACCTTGTGTTATTTATAAAAATAATTAAGACAAGTTAATAAACATGTAAATAAATGTAATGATTTTTAATATTTAATAATAATATTTAACTATAGATCATTAACAATATAGAAGTAGTGTGTCAAGTATAGATGGAAGTTCCAAGGGTGCTTTTTCAAGAGGCAACTGGACTTTCTTGTTTTTTCTTTTGAAGACATTTCACTTCTCATCCAAGAAGCTTCTTCATCACTGACAGGATAGTGGAAATGGAAGGATTTATATTCCTTGCAGACAGCTGGTCATTTGCATAATTTTAGAGTGTCGTTGAAGTCCTTGGAGGTTATCTGGTCCTCAGGGTCACCTCAGTAGTGCTCCTGGTCCTGTAGTCTGCAATTTTTTCTTCTGGAAATCCATTCTTACTCCCACCACCATCAGGTGGTGGGTTCCAGATCCTGTTCCAACTGGTACGGATGAACAGGCCCCTGGTGGCATCCACATGGACACGTGCAGTGTGCGTGCACACACACGGAGCACACATATGTATCTTAGAGCCTCCGCAAGCCTCCGCAATGCTCCAGCTGCTCAGCAGAGCATGCACAGGCCCGTATGTGCCATGTGTGTGAGCGGAAGTGCAGAAGCCTTAAAGACCGGTAGGTGCTCGGGCTGGTGGGTGGACCTCCAGAGCACCATACCGGAATAGTATCCGGTGCTCCGGGCTGGCTCCAGTATGCCCATACCGGGCGTACTGCCTGCAACCCACCACAGCACATCATTCAAAGGGCGTTCATCCCAATTGTATAGCTAAGTCTGAAGAGATTCTCAGTCCTGCCAGGCCATACAGATAAAGTCTCAAGAGGAGGTGGTATTCAAAGGTTCTGAGCAGTTCTGGAGAACCGGTAGCAGAAATTTTAAGTAGTTTGGAGAGCCAGTAAATATCACCTCTGATCAGCCTATCTATTCTCTGCCTTCCAAGTCCCAGCTGATTGGGAGGAATGGGGTATTTTGCAGTAACCTTCCTGGAGTGGGAGGGAATGGAGATTTTACAGTATCCTTCGCTGCCACACCCACTAAGCTACACCCACAGAACCGGTAGTAAAAAAAATTGAATCCCTCCCACTGCTCCAAGGGCTTCAATGATCTTCTAAAACGATACAAATTACCAGCTGTCTGCAAGACATATAAATTTTCAATTCCTCATTATCTGTCAGAGCTGAAGAAGCTTCTTGGATAAGAAGCAAAATGTCTTCAAAGAAAAAAACAAGAAAGTCTAGTTGCCTCTAAAAAAGCACCTTTGGGATCTGGATGACTGAGAATCTCTTCAGACTTATAGCTGGAAGATTCTTTTCCATCACACATATACATTTACTTAATGAAACATAGCAATTACAATGTAAAAATGTTGTCCTGGAACTACCTTGAAAATGAAACTCTCATGAACCTTATTTGATTGAATTTGTTGAAGATAAGGACATATTCTTTGCAACTGTGCAGAGGATGAACCACTTATGCTTCTAGTAATATTGAAGGGCTTAACTATCCCACAAAAGAACTAGCTATTAATTTTGGCAAAGAAAAAGGAAACAACGACAGTAAAATGATTCATGCAGATTTAGAAATTCTCTTCCAAAATTATGAATCCAGCTCCATTTGCCTCCTTGACTTACTTGACTTAAGTCTTTAGCGTCGGTTACGGCATCGCCAATCCCTTCGCTGTAGAGTTGCATGCATCCCGAATCAACGGGATCCATGATTCTAAGCTGAGTACTACTTGAGCTCGCCGGGCCCAAGAGTCGACAGAGCCCCTTCTGTTGGAAAACGGTGGGCACCTCGAGAAGGCAGGGGTTGTCTTGATAATGAGAGGCTATATTTTGCGCGTCAATTATCCTTGCCCACCATTTGCCTCCTGCAAATAGTCACAACTTCATATACTATTGACTCCATTTTAAATAAAGGGGAAGGGGGTTATTCCCAAGACTCCATGTGCCTGGCACAGATTTGCATTTGGATATTACAATTTTAGCTTGTATTTTCCCCAGGTTTCCTGGGTGGGGTTCATTTTCTAATCACAACAGCAGCTGTACTGAGAAATAAGCTGGACAATGAATTAGTAGAGAATCAGTGTGGTATAGCAATTAAGGTATCAGGCTAGAAAGTAGGAAACAATGAATTTTCATCCTGAATTCTCATCCTGTTGCAAATCCAGTTGGATGACCTTGGGAAGTATCGCTCTCTTAGCCCTAAAAAGCAGGCAAAGGCAAACCATTTAAAAAAAATCTTGCCAAGAAAAACTTCAGGGACTACTACAAGCAGTCCACCAGGAGTCAACACTGACTTGAAGACACAAACAAATTAGTAACTGACCCAGGGTCATCAAATAAGGTTCATGATCAAGAGGAAGTATTAATTCTGGTCTTATATGTGATTCATTTGTACTTCTGACTTCTATAATTCCTAGTCTTGCTTCATGATTACTTCCTCTCTAGTAGAATGTACTACTGTTTCCATGACTGTTTGAGTGCATTAAGTGCACTCAATGGCACTTATTTATGAAGAGGTGTGGCAAAACTTGGGTGAAAATGTGCATATTGAGAAAACTGTGTGGAAAAATATCTACTCTTCTTTTTAAAAAAATACTAGTCTTTTTTATACCGAAAAGTGATAATGTGGAATGTTAATATAGCAAAGCCTAAAAATAATTAAATTAGAATGGGCAGGTGCCATTGATGCCAGTAAGTCAGATGAAATGTAGAAGGGGGACTGCCCGGACTGTCCTATCATGACAATAAATGCAATAGTTCTTTGAGTAAAATTGACTCCCTCTGTTTCTGTAAGAGGCAGAATTGATTGCTCACTAAATCTAAAAAAACTGTAGAGATTATTGAGTAAATAAAATATTATTTTAAAATATCAATGGTTACAGAAATCAATAGTGGAGAAACGGTGTCCCTTCCAATCTTTTAAATTACGAGTCCCAGTCAACATGACTGACAAAACCTGATAAGATCTCTTGATATAGACGTCTTTCAAGGAAATTAGGAATCAAAACCATAACAGAATGATTAACTCGGCATGCCAGTTATCAGCATTAGTAGAGATTTTTCACCAACTATGTTGAATATACATGATATTATAGTGAATTCTCAGTTTCATAGACTAAACAAGGGAAGTGTTAAAGCAAAATATCGCTCGAATCTTAATGGAATTTTTGGCATGAATATTTCATGTATTGTACAAGACACATTTAATGCATGTGCAAAAGCATTACAGTGTACAGACAGATGACACCCCCCCTGCACCCAACATCTGCTAAACCAAAAGCTGCTAAATTGAGGGTAGCTTTTCTTTCTCTTACTCCTTTTGTTCTGAATGAAAAATTTCTACCTCTAACCTCATGAGGAGATATACTTCCCTCTTCTGAGGAAGAAGAAGCAAATGTAAGCCTTTGTGAGTTCTATTTAAGTGGAATTAATGTTTGAAAAGCATCAGGTAAAATTTGAAGACTACCTAAAATGTGTGAGTTTAAAAGGCAGAGTGGAATGATAAACTGTAGACCAGGGTGTCAAACTTGATTTCATTGAGGGCCACATCAGGGTTGTGCTTGACCTTGGGGCCAGGTGGGCATGGCCACGGTGGGCATGGCCAGCTCAACATCACTCATGTCGGGGGCACCTGTGTTGGCCTGAGCACTCTGCCAACGGAAATGGAGCTCGGGAGGGCTGCATATGGCTCGTCCGTTTTCGCTAGCAGAGGGTTTCAGGAGGCTGTTACAGCTGAAAACGTTAGCTGTTTTTGCTGGCAGAGGTACTGCGGGCCAGGCCTCGTTGTTTCCAGGGTAGCCCTGTGGTCCAGATCTAAGCACCCTACAGGCCAGATCTGGCCTGCGGGCCTTGATTTTGTCAACACTGCTCTAGGCCCTGCACATTTTCTCTGCATCTTATGAATAACAGTCAGAAATAAATTACTAATTTGTAGACCTACCTTCCATTGTTAACCACTTTGGGTAGGAATTATGGGAACTATGTTCTCACATAGCTGAGACTGTTTTAGATAAATTCTGAATCTTTGGTTGTCCAGTGCATCAAAGAATGGAAAGGATGCCGAAGGCTATTGAGCTGGCACCATTTTGGGTGGTACAAAAGTAGTGCTTGAATATAGGGATGGATGAAATAGACAAATGGACTAACAGGCTACATGAAAGTTTCTGGTAGGTTATGATATTTGTTTATGGATGCACGCAACTGTATAATTTTTTCCCCCCAATGTGATTTAGCTGAAAATTTCTTTTTATATAGCAAAAAAGGAATATTTTCTATGGATAGTGGTCAAGATACTCAGAGATGGGCAGCAAATATATTTGATAAAAATAAGTATATCAATCAACCAATCCACTCTTCCAACAGGCTATGCCAAAAATTAGTTTAAATAATCAAGAAATTTCTTTGGCAATCAAAGGGTCACTCTTCATTTAACTCACACTGCCAAGTTTCAAGAATAGCTGTGATTTCATCAGCTAAACATATGAAAAAAAGTGATAATGTTTCCTTTTGCACAAAGTGATTGGGTATAATAGAGTGTGAATATTTTTCCTTCTCTCTCTTCAAGAGCTTAAGATTGATTCTTTTTTTAATTGGAAAATTAAAATTCTGGGGTAAGACTATAGAGAATGATGTTGACAAAGTAGTTTGATTTTCTATTCTCTTCTGTCTTCAATTCCTTTTGGCTAACTGCTTTGGATATCTTTTTTTTTGCACTTGGTACATTGTGACCTATTTCCTAAATAATAACATACAGGATATGTAATTATATGTGTGTATACACACAAACATTTGGGATATCTAGCAGTGGCACCTGGGAGAGGGAGGATGTCAGATGCCACATTGCAATGTAAAACCCATCCTGTTTGAACATGTGTGCAGTGTCCTAGTGGGTAAGAAAAAGGGGCTTTTTTCATAACTTTCCCATCTGCTGATTTTTAACTTCCACCCACAGACACTGTTGATAATTATTGAGATCCCCTAAGATTGAGAACAAGTAGTTGCGGACCTTTACCCAATGAGGCAGTCTCCAACTATTTGTAAGGAAAAATAAAGAAGACTTCTGTGATTAGTTCCTTCTGTTCAAGCTTTCCTGGTTCCTCTCTGCCTGGTTCTTTCTACCAATTCCTTCTTTGCTGACTGCCTAGATTCTGTTTCTTGAAAGCATTGGTATGGGAAGCATTTATTTTCCTAAATGTAGAGATATCAGGCCCACCACCTATGCATTTAATATCTGCATATAATTATTTTAATATGGTACTGTACCAAAAGTAGGTTTCTACCAGTTCACACTGTTTCAGGTGAACCAGTGGTAATTTGGCCTGGGTTGCAGAACTGGCAGCGACCCAGGCTGGCCACGTCCCCAAGGCAGTTCCTTGGTCTCCACTGCTGTTGCTTTTAAAAGTTTTTCATGATCTTTTCGCATGCGCAGAACAATTTGCAGTGAATTGCACACACACATGCAGCGCGCATCTGGGGCGCACACACTTGAAGTGAACCGGTACTAACGCAGGTAGGAACCCACCCCTGTACTGTACAACTGGGTGTATAATGGATTCTGAGTAAATTATAGCTGGGAGAGTGGAAAAATGCATCCACTTCTCCAGCCTACGTAAATAGAAGCATTTACTCAGGGCAAATTGATGGGTGATATGGATCCATTTTCTATTATGAGTGAGTCAGATGATATTCAGTTGTTTGCTAGAGTCATAAAGTGTGTTTCTCTATGCTCCTTTTCAAAAAACCTATATTCCCCTGAATATCTTATTACACATCTTGGTTTAATATTCATTCTTGACAGGAAAGAATGGTTTGCCATTTGTTCTCTTCTCTCCACAGTATTTTAAATCAAAGCTTTCATTCTGAGAGAAAAAAAATAAAAAGGTTGTGCATTAGTTACAAACCTTAAGAGGTCGTGGAACACTTTCATAAACCCTAATTTGAAAATATCTGGATGTCTGACAATAAGTGGTTAAATGTCTTTGTGTGTATGCAAGTGTATGTTTGCATTGTGTGAATATGTATATTCAAGGACTGGGAGGAAGAATACAGAAGGCAATTCCTATCCCCTCTATTAGCCCAGTTCATAACCCACTGATGATTCTGGCCACATGTTTAATAACATAATTTTTCTCTGGAAATACTGTGCCTATTATAGGTGATTGCTGGTCTCTATTCTTAGATTCATTTGGTTCACGGTTGTCCCTTGCCAGCACACACAAAGCTGGCCACTCCCCTGTCCCAGGAATAAGAATGCCTGGTTGCAATTTATTATTAATTTTTTTTGTAGGATTTCAAATGTTCCCTCCTATTGGCAAGTGTTTTATTATAGAATTTGAACGCTTTAATTATATTCAGAGCAAAATTACATTCCTTCAGTCCTGGCATTATAACTTAGAAGCAGAAAGCCATTACAAGTCTCTGGGACAAACTTTTCCATAAACATGGTTAGGGCTGGGAAGCAATTTCTATTGTTCACAATTGTAGAACATGTACAAAATTGACTGCACTTGAATTCAATTCAGATTCGGCAGTTCTATCTATGAAATGACATCACTTTATTGATTTTTAAAGCCAGATTTGGAACACAACACTTTCCATTTCTTTTCTCTATTGCGGCTATCTATTCCTGAACAATAATATTGATGGCAATCTTTGATTCCCAGATGGTTATCTATCTTTCCCTTATTCGTGTACTAAATTCTTTTACATTACATTGACCTTACTTTTGAATGAACACAGTACATAACTGAATGGCAGAGAATATGGATTCCGTAGAACCATGATGGTGAACCTATGGCTTCCGGTTGGTCTGTTGGGCCTGATTTCCACCCTCTCCAGGCTCCAGAGGCTTTCCTGAAGCCTAGGGAGGGCAAAAATGGCATCTCCCAGCCTCCCAGAGGCCTCCAGAGGGCCAGGAGGCCATTTCCGTCCTCCATAAGTTTTAGGAAAGCCTCCGGACCCTAGGGAGGGTGAAAATTCCCCCCACATGGGGGTCGCTCACCCATGCACGGTGGGGAGTTGCTTGTGCATGCACAGGTGCAGGGTTGCTCAGGCATGCACAGGTGGTGGCCACCTGCGCATGTGCACACACACAATTTTGGCATATCTTTAGAAAAAGCTAGCCATCACTGCCCTATAGTTATTCTTATTGAACTCATGGCACTTCCAGGAAGATGGGGAAATGTTTCTAAAAGTCTGGACAATCATGGTCAAGAATTCTAGGCTGACTGAACCACTCTGAACCACACTCAGATAATGTTCTATGGTGCTCTAAGATATTATACTTAGCTGACACAGAAAGCTATCTAGATTACCCCTAATGAGTAGGAAGCTCCACAGACAAATAGACAAGAGCACAGTGTCTAATCCAACAATTGCATTACTTCATAAAGTTACTCCATTTGGCCATCGTCTTAAATGATTTCAGAAAAAAATGACGAACAATCTTCTATCAATGAATATCATTTGATGGTTAAAAATAGCTATCATGTTCGAAGAGCATACATCATATATGGGATGTTGGGTTCATACAGCAGAGAAGAATCTGTTAAGCCATGTATGATATTAACATGCTAAGTTTGGCAGAGAATGTATTTTTTCATATATGAGAATACATTTCCTTAAAATTTCCAAATGATTTAATTCAATGAGTATCCAAAAAATTAGCACTGGAAACATAGCTAATCACAATAAGCTTGTGCATAAACTATAAATAAGACCAGTCTGTAGAGCATCTACAAAAGTTGAACTCAAATGTCTGAATTTCAGACTTGGAAATTTAAGTAGATTTTTATTGTGGATTGTTGTTGTTCTGGGAACAGCTATTGAATCTACCATATTTTTTATTTCATTTTCATTTTCATTTTATACAATCACTTATATACTGTGCGTAACAAAAAAACAAAAAAAAGGAAAAAAAATCCACCATAAAAAAACCAACATAACACTTCAATCCCCCATACACCCTTTCTTCTCCCCCTCCAACTTTCATTTCTCCCCTCCAACATTCCCCTCTTCTACTTCCCTTCCCCCTCAGACATCTCCCCCTCCCTCCATCTCACCCTCCTTACATTCCCCTCTCACTCCCTCTTTACTTCTCCCCTCTTCTTTCCCTCTACTCCTCACTTTGGTGTATCCCTACAATTAATCTATTCAGTTTATTTTTTAGAAATGAAAGAAAAAGAAAAGAAAAGCGAGCAACAGTATACAAGTGCATTCTTATTGTTCTAAGAATTGAAACTGTATTTCCACCCTCCCCCCTCCCCCCTATAATCCCCCCTCCCTAACCCCCTTACGGCTTCCCAGGTCCCATACCCGGCATAGTTCTTTAACAAGCACTGGAGTGTAATAAGACCAACTAACTTTAAAGTTAAAAGAAAAAAATAGAAAGAAAAAGACACACAAAAAAAAGAAAAACAAGAAAGATCAATAAACCCGCTACATTAACACAGCTTCCCATCCTCTGTAAATCTTAAACAATGTGCCTCATTCCAAATTTCGGTTATTTATTACTTGCAGGGTTTCAAACTCTATTAGAGCCAGATAAGTTAATCAGTTGGGGTTCTCCAACTAAGGTCTCATTGCTTTATCTATCTATTCGGACCTTTAATTTATCTCTTTTTTATCCAAATATCCAAACCTTTCTATAAAACCATTAAACTCAAGTACTTCTTTCATTTTTCATTTCCAACACCTCCCATTCTGTCCTTACCCACATCCACGTGTAAATTTTTTACCTTCCACCCTGCCTTTACCCATGTCCACATATATATTTTATCCGCGTCCCATTGCTCCTCACATATTTACTCCACCTTCCTGGAGACTCTCTGACTAATCTTTCTTAACCTTATATTGAAATAGCAATTCATACAAACATCAGCTTGCATTCTAGCCCCAAGTAGTCTAGTTAAGCTTTCGCTACCCTTCCATCTCCACGCAGCTCCCAACTCCGTTCGTCCCAAACCACAACTCAAGAAGATCGCGATCTCCGCTCTCCTCGCCTAGGAAAATAATTCATGCGCAATTTGAGTTAGAGTTCAAACAAATCTTATATACAATATATGTCCACAATCAGCAGCGCTTCTTTCAGCCTCCATATCTCATCATCGATGTACAACTTTTCCATTTTATACCAGGCAGAAATCATGAAGTTTTAAAAGCATCGCTAAGTCTTTATTGTTTACTCTTCTGCCCTTCCGGAAGAGGAAAGCAACACCCTCCGCCTTGTGGCCACGTGTCCCGCTGCTTGTCTTCTCCTTCTCCTTGTCTCTCTCCAGGTCCGGATGAATCAGGAAGTCCCGCCTTCAAAGTCTTGTAATAAAATTCTCGGGCTTCACAGACAGAGTTAAAGCGATGTTTTTGATTCTCAAATGTAACTGTAATGCCAGCCGGGACTTCCCATTTGTATGGAATCTGAGAATTTCTGAGTTCTTCAGTTAAGAAAATGTAGTCTCTCCTTGCTCTTAATATTTGAGATGGTATTTCTTTAAAAACAATCAAGTCCTGTCCATCAATTCTCAGCCTCTTGTTGTAAAGTCTCTGTATTATCACATTCTGGATTCCCTTGTGGTGAAATATATAATTATGTCCCTCGGAAGCTGTCGCTGTTTTGCTACCCACGAATTCTGGCGGTAAATTTTTGGATCTTGCCAATCAAAGTTAAGTCCCAGACTTCCACCGAGCGGCTAAGAGCCTCAAAGAAGATCTGTTTCAAATTCTCCTGTTCCTTTCACGCAGTCCTCTAACTCTTATTGCAACGCAGTCTTATTATAATTTATCATGACAAGTTGTTTTTGAGCATTTTCAATTTCCTGTTGTAACGTTTGGATTTTGGATGTCAAATTAGAGTTGGTTTCTTCCAAAAGTTCCAATTTATCCTCTGTTTCAGCAATATAATCTGTCATAACTGTCATTACTCCGATCATATCCTCCTTTGCTTGAGCAATTTTAGCATCAAATTGATCATATAAATCCGATATCAGTTGATTAATTTCCTGTCTGAAATTATTAAGCGTTTTGAGAAGAAATTCTTGTGTTAACAAATCTCCAGTGGAGGCGTGGGAGGCAAGGGCAGCGACTTCATAGCAATTTTTTTGAGATTTGTTATTAAGGAAGCGCTTCTGCTTAGATTGGGAGCCATTCCAAAGAAATAAAAAATAAAAACAAGCAATCAAGCAAGCCAACAATCAAAGTCTCTGCTCCCTCAGTTAATCTTTTAACAGTTAATACGGAGAAGCCTTCAGGAGAGTAGGACTGACTAAGTACGTCACATCAAACACAAAAGCTATAAGATCGCCATCTTGTGACGCAGCTAGAAAAGGGAGCCTTTTACAAAATTGAAGCTGGTATTTTGGATAATAATAGAAGAAATTCCTCAGGAATGGTCCCCGCCCGGATTATTTTTAAATAGCTTAGCTTTGTCCTGGGGGGGGGGGGCAACCTGCCTAGGGCTGCAAAAAAGCAGCTGCGAAGAACTGGCTGGAGTAAAAGCTCAGCTAATGGTGAACCTCTTCTCCATTCACAGCGAAAAAAAAAGGCTGTGAATTACAAAGAGATCCTAACGACTGACCTTCTCCCTGTCCCTTTCTGCCATAAAGGGGAGATATCTATAGATCTTATAAGATATACAGACCAGAACTTTGAGAGGAGCTCCGTTGAGCTCCCGTCGGCGACAGGCTCCTCCCCCAGAAGCCCTGGAACAGCTATTGATGTGGCAATGCAGAACAAGTGCCAAACATTTTTGTCATGCAATCAGATAAACAGGATTATATAAAAAAACTTGGCACCATGATTGAAATATATTTTATACTGGAACTTAAAGGGGCATGCATAGCACTCCCTATTTGCCTACAAGAGCAACCCTATGGGTGGATGTTGACTGGCCCTAAATTCCTCCCAGGACCGTATATGTACTGAGAGTAGACTAGAACTTTTTCGCCATCTTGAACTACTTATAAAGTAATAAATGTAGGATAAAAATCTAATAAATAAACAAGCTTCAGAATGTAGTAGGATGGGAATTGGTGGACATTATCCCAGGTGACTCTATTGCTGCAAGCTATATTGATTATCCATCAGTTTTTGGTTACAATTGAGAAACTGTAATTACCCATAAAGTCCTTCTTGGCCTAGGCCATGTTATTTGAAGTACCTGCATGGCTCTGTGTTATGGCTCCTCTCTTTGGAATAATATGAGCTGTAGATGGCCTCCATCTTCATGATGGTTAGGAAGGTATTAAAGACTTGGCTGTTCTGACCAAACGTGACCAAATGAGCTAATTTTATTTTATTGTAAGGTTACATTAACAGAAACTTGTAAGTTTAAAAGTACTTATTTTCCTTTGTTCCCTTTATAGCTCCCAAGGAAGGGAGGATCTTCTAAACCACATTCATGCTACCGGCTGCAGTCCTTTTATCTGACTCTTCTTTTGATGGTGTCTTGTTGCCTGTCGCCAATGGTGGGATATGACCGGTATGCCCCAGTATGGTGCTCTGGAGGGCCCACCTGCCTGCCCGCCCTCCTTACCTGTATTTGAGCTGATTGGGGCTTTCGTGCACAGAGCATACGGTGCCTGTGCGATGCTCCGGAGAACAGCTGGATCGGTGGGTGGTAAGTATGCATGTGCACGCTGTGTGTGCGTGCTGCACCTGTGCTGCACCCATGCTGTGCATGTGCACATCCTGCACGCCAGGCCCCGTTGTAGTGTACCGGTTGCAATGGGATCCGGAACCCACCACTGCCTGTCGCCCACTGTCATTCTCATATATCACTACACACAGGGATTTGTGTGGGAATGTGCCAAGACTCAATTTATCATGTTTGCCTTTTTGTACCACATGCAGGGGTGAAATGCTACCGGTTCCTACTAGTTCACCCGAACTGGTAGTAAAAAAAATGCTACTGGTTCAGGCAAACCGGTATTTCTGATGATCAGCTGTGATGCTTGATTTATATTAACTAGAAAACAGGATTTCCTGCTTTCTAGCTATCTAAATTGCGTGGCACAGTGGGCTCACATGCGCTTACATTTGTGAACTGGTAGCGAAGGTAAGTAGATTTCATCCCTAACCACATGTTTATGCTAACCAGGTCATGTGCAGTTGGCTTTCTGTGTATAATACTGTAAATGCAGGTTCTGTGTTAACTTAGGAATCTAAATACTAAAATTAACAAGATTATGAAAGTCTAAAATATCTACATACTAAATAATAAGATGCTGTTAACCACATGTCTAAATAAAAAAACACTATGAAGGTCAGCAATATAAATTCTGTACAATATGTACAACTCTTAAAAGTTAAGGGACTAAGAGGTGCAATAGTCAATGGGACATGCACACTTTACAACAGGCAAACCTCTATTTGAGGAAAGGTAGGTGGTCTTGATATTATCCATTAATCTATTAGCATCTGGAAAGTAGATTGAGCAGGAAGGAACATGGGAACAGGAAGAGCTGGAAACACAGGAGGACAAATAGGATATCATAAGCTTGATTTAACACACAATTGGAATATTGTCTTGGAAGTCTCCAATTGATTTAAATGGGACAGACTCAATAGAAAGAGAAGGGATGTTGCACTGTACATAAAGCAAATGCCTGCACAGATTTTAATGAAATGGAGCATGAAAATCCTGTTGAAAGTCTTTGGGTAAAAATAAAATTGAGTTTTTATTAAACACTGTCTGGATAGATTAAAAAAATAGAAATATTGATATCAGATGAGCAAGCTTTCAAAAAGGCTTGTGATGAGCCACTGTGGCGCAGTGGTTAGAATGCAATACTGCAGGCTACTTCTGCTGATCACCGACTGCCAGCAGTTTAGCAATTCAAATCTCACCAGGCTCAATGTTGACTCAGCCTTCCATCCTTCCAAGGTTGGTAAAATGAGATTGTTGGGGGCAATATGTTGATTCTGTAAAACTGCTTCACAGAGCTTTACTTCCATCTCTAAGCGGTCTAAGTGCTATTGCTATAGTGACAATGGAGGGTTTTAGTAGTCTCAGATGACAATCTGACTCTGACAAGAATCAGAGGTCCATCAAATTCTTGTACCTTTTATTGGCAATTTCATTTATCAGAAGATGCGAGGGAAAAGAATAAATAAATCTACTACCCTAGATCTAATCCTCACCAACATGGAGGAATCATTTCAAGGTGTAATGATGAATGGAAATGGTGTTGAATCCACTGGAGAAAAATATCTGCTAACAGGGAACATTCTGAAAAACGAGATCCTGAAGGCATGATTGCAAACAATTTGTATTTGAAGAAAAAAAACCAGGAGTCCACATGTGGAAGAAAAAATAGAAAGATCCCTTCTGATGCAATATGCTACAAGACACTGATAAGTTTGCAGCATAGAGTAGTTTATTTAATGTTGGCTTTGCATCATGTGTGAATCCGAGCACTCTGTGCCTTAGTCCATCATGCAACCATATTAAAATAAACCCAAATGAACAACTTATTTGTTTTAACTAAGAACAATTGATAAATCGTGGAAACATGGATTGATGGTTCAGAAATTGCAAAATACAACCTCTATCATTCTTCCTTATTTTTGCTTCCCAAAACTGCTGAGAATTGGATGAGTAATGTTCTTTAGGCCTGATTTAAAACAATTGTTCTAAGAGATCCCCAAGATGAAATGAGCAAAACTCTATTAGAGTAATTGTTTTAGGGGTAGAACATTTTTGCTTCCCATACAGGATCAAGGCAGCTAAACTTATTAATGAGTTTCTTAAGAAAGCAGGATTGCAGCTTCATCCAGTGGAAAATAGGATTCCTGTGGGGAGAAGGAAGCTTGGGGTAACATCTTCCTGCTGTGTTCTTAAGTTGGTTCAGAAAAAATGATTCTCCCTCTCAGTAGTATAAATACAAAGCTAATTATAGCAACATATGGACTGGAGATTAAGTTTTATTTTGAATTCATAAAATATAAATTAGTTCCAGTCATTACCATTACTACATGCAATGGTTTCTACTCCAGATGAGCTAAGCAATGGAGGAAACAATTTGGTAGAAAGAATAGGGATTCCACCTTTGTCTTTACTTGTCCTCTTCATGAGGTTAATGAGCACTGCCTGTGTATTCATATAGAAAAGCTCTCTTACTGCTTGGTATCCTTCTTTTTAACTGGTTCTAAAGAAGCCTACAGTATTTCAGAGTGATGTCTCAAATGAATTTGGCTTTCAATTATCTGTCTATCAAGCCCCCTCCTCCATGTCATTTTTCATGTTGACTTTTCAAAGGGGAGAGCCTCTGTTTCCTATTACTTCCAATGAGTCAGTACATTGAAGGGAACTGTAATTTAGCTGACACTTAAACAATGACAGTACATCTTCATCTTATTACAGCATTCACATGACAGAACATAAATAGAGCATCCCAGAGCAACCAGTAAACAAGGAAGAAGCAAAATACTGTTGTTGTTTTTTTAAAAAAAGAGTCACAACATGTAGCAGGTAGGAGAGGTCTGAATTACAGCGCTGGGATCTCTTTTTGTGATTATCCCTCTTTGTTTGGAAAAATTCTGGACATTATTTATGGGACAAATAACATTTTCACTGTGTCCCCAAGCTGTTGGAAATGTAAGCAAACACCAGGCACATACTACCACATGTGGTAGATCTGTAAAAAAGCATGGAAATTTTGGTTACAAATTCATAAGTGGTTAGGAAAAATGGTTAGACAACGTATAGAGTTCAGAATTATTTCTACTAGGCATTATCACAGGTGGCTATGATAAAGGAACAATATACCTAATACTACACATCCTGACCGCAGCAAGAATGGTGTATGCGCAGCAATGGAAGAGTGAAATCACCCCTTCGGAGAAGGAGATAATAAGGAAGATACTAGTCTGTGCAGAAATGGATAGACTAATGTTAAAAATAAAAGACAAAGGAGATACAGAATATTATGACACATGGAACAGATTCTATAAATGGTTAGAAGCACGAGGTGGAAGTTGGATTAGGAAAAATTAGGGTAGGGGGGCCTGGAAATCTATATATGCATTGTGGTATTAGAATGAATAAATGATTAAAAATAATTGTACAACACAAGCACTGTTTACGTAGCATATATGTTATTTGTTTTCAGTTTGGTTTTTATGGCAAGTGAAATGCCAGGACAATTACACTGATTGTTCAATATACTTATATGTAAATAATGAAATTTTTTTGTAAATTTTTTTTACTGTAAATTATATGCTATAGGTAGCCATGAAATGTAATGTTATTGTATCATGCCACCAGGACTCACAAGGAAATATAGTTTGGAGCGTTCAGGATTTTAACCAGTCAGTTGCACCTTTTTCCTGGACTTTCAAACTCTTATGACACCCTATTTACCACAAAGGAAGTTAATATTAATCAAAACAGTCATCTCCATGGAAGATTATAAACACAAATAAAAACCATCTATTGCATTGCCCTAGCCTCAATGAGAAGAAATGAGAATGTCTTTTATTTTTAAGGCAAATTATTTGAGGGGGGGGAAACCCTTAGTCTTACTTTCCAGTTCCTTTTAATGCACAGATGGTACCTTTTGTCTGCCTAGTATTTGTACTTACAGAATTGTATTCTATGTACTGCTAGTACTTAGGATATTTTTTGAAATGACAGAAATTCATAATTTTCTTTTCCTGAATTGGGAAGTCTATGGAGATAACAATGAAATACGATGGCTTTATCATTTAATTATTCTAGCCGTTCCCAGTTCAGCACAAATTGGATTTTTTAAATTCTGTCAAATACTGGAATTGACATATTATCAGACACGAAAAAGAAAGCTACTGCTCAAAGTTTACAATGGTGCATATAGTCCATGAAATACATATCAAAGAATGAATCCAATTGGATTATCTAAGGAGGTTTCCTTCTCATGCCATTATTGATATGTAATATAGGCAAGAAACCTGTAAAGAGAGATGTATTCTCTACTGGGAAATCGTAAACTCTGAGCAGCAAATGATTGAGAATAAAGCATGGATGCAAACATCTTTCTGACCATGAGCCATCCACACCTGAGGAGCTTAATCCAAAAGCAGGTAGGACAAAAAAGTGGGTCTTACACTTCATTTCATTTCATTATTTAAACACATTATTTTTCATATTTTTAATTAGTTTCTTCTCCTGACCTCCACATTTACTATTCACCATTAACTTTTGGAGGGTCTGCTGTCAAAATGTTTCAGGATTATCCCTACAAAAATCTAAATTGAGGCTCTCCTTGAGGGTGGATTGGGTACAATTAAAAGATTTAAAGTATAACTGAAAAACTTTTTCTCTCATATAAGCCTGCCTATAAAATGTGATCATTTTTATAGGTCTTGTTTTATGTTTCCCCATCAAACAATACTTGTCTCAATTGAAAATTGCTAAGGCCTTTTCAGTAGCCATTATCAACAACTGCCCCCCAACATTAGTCTACCCTTGAGGTCTTTTAGAATAAATAAATAAAATTACTTTACTTCCAGCTGAAATTGAGATTTTAGCTAACTGGTTATACGGCTTTAAGATCTACTGAATCAATTTTCCCACCTTGGTCAGCCTTCAAATGGCAGGATTCAAGCTGCAAGAACTCTTCCACATTCTCAGTCTTCAAAACTGAAAACACTGCAAGATCCCATTGGTTCTATCACGTGATATTTAATTCCAAGCAAACATTATTTTGCTTTCTCAGCAAAATAGCTTATGAAACCAGGAGTGGGTTCCTGCCAGTTCTAACCTCTTCTATAGAAGAGGTTCCACAAATCTACAGTGCCGTTTAGAACCGGTTCCAGCTCCCTCCCCCTGCCCGTCTGCACATCAGCAAGATGAAGAGCGAGAGGAGGAATTCTGGGAGTTAAGTCCACAAGTCTTAAAGCTGTCAAGTTTGAACCCGAGGTGGCGCAGTGGTTGAATGCAGCACTGCAGGCTACTTCAGCTGACTGCAGTTCTGCAGTTCGGCTGTTCAAATCTCACCGGCTCAGGGTTGACTCAGCCTTCCATCCTTCCGAGGTGGGTAAAATGAGGACCCAGACTGTGGGGGCAATATGCTGACTCTGTAAACCGCTTAGAGAGGGCTGAAAGCCCTATGAAGCGGTATATAAGTCTAACTGCTATTGCTATTGCTATTTTTCTGAAGGGTAGGGGTGTGAGCGTCTTGTATCCTGACAGCTTTAAGACTTGCGTGCTCCAAATGCCAGAGTTTCTGAGTCAACATTTTGGTTGCTAAGCAAGAGTGTCGTTAAGTGAGTTTCACCACATTTTACAAGTTGGCCATGCCCACCCACTCACATGGCTGGCAAGCCACTCCCACCTGGTCACATAGTTGGCAAGCCACTCCCACCAAGCAGGCCACACCTACAGAAGAGGTTCTAAAATTTTTTGAAACCCATCGCTGTATGAAACTATTTGTTCAAAGAAAAGTCCATCGACCTGCCCTGCCTCATGGATGGAGAAACACTGGTATTTCATTGTCCTGATTGCCAAAGAGTAGGCCTGTACTTGGCTATACTCAGGGGTTTTTTCCGTGTTGCTTTCCACCAGAAGTTGTTCAAACATTTTGTTTCTTTATTTCCTGGTGTAGCAAGAATCTTCCAGAATTTAATTTAATTTTTTATTTAATCTTGATTGCAGGGAAAACAATTTCAGCAATAGAATAGTAAATGTGTGAAACACCGTACCTAATCCTGTTGTTAGTTCCTCTAACCCCCATACCTTTTACCTTAAGCTGTCTACCATGGACCTTACACATTCTTAAGAGGTCCCTAAGGGGGCGTGTAAAAGCACACCAGCGTGCCTACCGTCCCTATCCTACTATCCCATTTATATGCACTCTTTTATGTGTTTATGGCTATGTTTTGCTTATTTTTATCCATTTAGTTGTGCCATATTTTTCATGTGTTTTTCCTACTTGTTTCCTTGTAATTGGTGACAAATTAAAATAAATAAATAAATAAATACATAAATAATAAATATTTTTTTAGTCAAGAAAGTCCCACAAGGGCACTAGGTTGTTTAATATACTTGCAAAAGTAAAGCTAAAGGTTTTCCCTGCCAGTTGTGTCTGGGGAGAAATGCTCCTCTCTTTTCTTACCTGAAGCAGCCAGCATCGTCCAAAGCCCTTTCTGTGGTCATGTGGCCAGCATTACAATACACCACAGTCCATGGAATGCTGTTACCAGCCCACCAAAGTGGTACCTATTTATCTACAAGCATCTACATGCTTTTGAACTGCAAGGTGAACAGAAGCTGGGGCATGTGGGCAATTCCTAGACATGCAATAGAAAATATGGACATAGCACAAAAACAGGATATAATTACTTACAGACAGCTTCTTACCCTAGAAAGGGTGTATTACAACTAAAATCCTTAGATGTATTAAAAGAGGAAAAGGTAATTCAAACATGGTTCCAGTATGGATAGCTACAGGCCAGGTGGAAAACAGATCGAAAAATTGGTTTTATGCAAGTTGAGGATAATTTATTTAAACAAATAAGAGATCAAAGTTTAATGCATATAAGAGAATATACAATGTATTAGTACAGATGGATTCCGAAACAGAACTAGTTGAAGACTGTATGATAAGGTGGGCTCAAAATATTGAAGAACCAATAATGTTGGATACATGGGAAAGAATTTGGGTAAGAAATGTAAAATTTACACAAGCCCAAAACCTGAGAGAAAATTTTTATAAGATGTTTTATAGATGGCATTTGGATCCTAAAAAGCTGGCTTCTATGTATCCGAATCTACAACCCAAATGCTGGAGATGTGGTTCTCTCGATGCTACATATTTTCATATAGGTGGACTTGCCAAAAGGTTAAGGCATTTTGGATAAAAATATGGTGGATTATGCAAAATGTTCTTTAAAAAAGGATAAAGTTTACTCCTCAGTTATTTTTGTTAGGTATAATTACTGACTGTAATTATAGCTGTAGAGATTAATTTGATTTTGCACTTAATAACTGCAGCAAGATTGTTGGTGGCGCAACACTGGAAGAAGGAAGACTTGCCTACAATTCACGAAAGGACATTGAAAGTCACAAATTTAGCCGAGATGGCTAAAATATCTACATATCTTAGGGACCACTCAAACGAGAGATATAAACATGACTGGAAAAAATGGATTGATATATACAAAATAAATACAGGACTAAGAAATTCCAGATAGCTTATGATTAAGATCAGGAATGATTTAAATTGTTTAAAGTTAGCTTAGCAAGGAGGAGCTAAGTTCAATGTAAAGATATTATCAATTTTTTATTCTTTTTTCCAATATATTTAGACTGTTTTTTGTTAAAAATCTAACCGTGTACGGGTTCTGGAAGTCGGGGGAGGGAAGGCTGGGGGGGGGGGTTGGGGGGGAGGGTGGGGGGGAGGGTCATATATCAGGTTTGATGAGATGTGTTAGATTTTAATGTAATTTGACCCACATGTATACTGTCTTCTCTTACATTTTCATTACTATTAGTATCATTTTTCTTTAAAACTAGGATATCTTAAGCATGATATGAATGAAGCGGAAATACACCAATGAGAGGAGGAATGGGAAACAGAAGGGAGAAGAAAGGGGAAGAGAGGGATAGGAGAGAGGGTAAGGGGGGAAGATGAGGAGGATGAGGATAAGGAGGAGTGGAATGTAGAGAGAGGAGAAGGAGAAAGGAAGGGGAAGTAGGGTAGGAAGGATGATGGAGGGAAGATAGGAAGTTGGAGAGAGGTAGTAGAAAGAGGTGTATGGAGAGTAGAAGAGCTATAATGGGTTTTATTTTTCTGGGCATTGTTGACAAGAGGAACTGATGTAATTTCTTTTAATACTATATGATACGGCTATGTATAGTATACATGTGATTGTATATTAGGAAAATGGAAATATTTTTTTTTTTTTTAAAAAGAAGCTGGGGCAGGAATGGAAGCTCACCCCATTGGGCAGTGTTCAGGTCTCAAACTCAGGCCGTCAACTTCCAGCTGAGAAGCTTTAACCACTGAGCTATTGTGCCTCGAATATACTTGTAGTCTCCCTATTCTGGAGGCTAACCAGGTTTGTGAAAGGATGGCTAATCATATTGCAATGAAATTCACCAAGCCATCTGTTGAAAGTTGAGCACTTCATGCACACCCTTGCAGACAATGTAGGGAAGCCCTTGAAAGCAGTCATAAAAATCTTCCAGAGGCTACTGTAGCTTCAGTGTTTTGAGGAACTCTTTGTACAAGCCTACTTGCTAAAAGTCACATCCATATTGATGGTAGGAAGTAAATGAACAGGTTACAGGGTACTGATTCCATCAGAGAGCTGTTTCAGGATCAGCCAATGAATGCTGTGGTTGAGTTAAATATTCTCTAGTTACATGGATAAATAGCTTCCATATGGTGGAAAGTCTAAAATGCAACATTGTGCTCTCATGACACAAAGCCATTACTCTTTTGGAAACTCTGAAGGAAGATCTAAACTACTATGCATTGTCAGAACAAGTTCAGGCAATGAAAATACCAGAAGTTCAGGTACACTTTTTTAGAAAGTGTAGAATTGTTAGGAGGCAGATTGGAATTTCCATCTTGGAAGCTTCAGGAAAATACTGCTTCAGGTATACAATAAATTAGTTTTTCATAGTCTGCCAAAGAAAATGTGGGAGTATTAAAAAGAAACCCTGACATGGCTTAAAAGAGAAACAGCTCCTGTAAATGCAACTGTAGGGGCTTCTACGAAGGAAGCAAATATTGCAGCCTTCAGTATTCCTAAACAAGAGCTTCTATTACTTTCTTGTGAAATAGTTGAATCACTGGAGAAAAAAAATAAAACACTCTACTTTCTACCAATGCCAGGAAAATTTGGAGAATGTAGTAATTTTAATTTTTGGAATTTGCAAATTCTCCAAGATTTCTTTGGATGAAGGATACTATATAGATTTCTCCTGGCTTTGCAAAGCTGAGCAAACTGAAACCTGCCTTCATGGATACAGTGGAGAATTCTAAAATGAGAACTTGGAAAGTAGCAATGGGTACTTTAAATTTAAACTTGATATATTCTCACCTTGGAAGACTCATTTTGATTGTTTGGAGGAGGAAAGAAGATGTTTTGATGTTTGGAGTGTTTTGCTGTTTGGTTTCAAGCATGAAACAAACATTGGCTGGTATCAGTTGTTCTGAGCACTGGGACTGTTGTTGTTTTGGCTTGTGAGTCAGTGCTTTTTTCAAACTTTTTTCCAGTCTATCCGGTGCATGTCTTTGCTGCTAATATTTTAACCTAATAGCTGAGAGGAATGTTAAAAGACATAAAGCAGTTGAGGATGTGCTACAACAGAAGAAAACTAACATCTATCTTGTACTTGCCATTTTTTTAAACAAAATTCTTTGTTCTGGAGAAAAATTCAAATGAATGTATTGGTAAGTTTGCATCAATGTTTTGCTTGTTTGATACTGCAGGCAAATAAGAGTAGTGCAAATAAACATTACTGCTGGTCACATATAAAGCATGCTAATTATGCTCAAATGTAAATAAAAAGATCAGCGGTGCAGAGTTGATGTGCAAACTCTCGTCTCCCATTGATGTTAAGCTTCAGAAAGCACACACACACACAAACGCAACCCCTTTTTGATTGGGCCAGTTTGTGCAGTATTGCATTTTGTGTACTCTATATGTATTTTTTGTTGTGAATATATTATCTAATGAAGCAACATTAGCAAATTTATTTTTTTGCAATTGGCAGCCCCTATCTCTTCCTCACTGCCAAAATATGATACACTGCAATAAGGAAAGGGCCCCATGGTGGAAAAAATCCCTTCTTTGAGGTGACCAGGGCCTGGGGTTGAGTAGTAACTGAAAAATTAGGCCCTTTGCTGCAGCCACTATCTCTTCATTATTAACCAGTTTCTTCCTTTTGCCCCAGCTCTCTGAGGTACCAGGAGAGGGTTGAAGGGGAAATCCTCTTCTTGCTCAGGGTTTGGGCTGAACTACAGGAAGGGAAACCAAACAAACCTTTGGAAGTCTACACCTCAGCCAAGCTAAGGTGGGTCTTAAAAGGCCACTGATCAACTCCAAGATTTAAACAAAAATCAACTTTATGAAAGCTGCCAAAAGAAGATAAAGTTCTACACACCCAACATATGGTTGAAAAGAGGTAAAACATGAAAACCCTAGCACAATTCTAGTTACAGCCAAGCAACTCAATTTCCAGCCTTGCCTGTGATGGTCGTTCCAGAATTCAAGGCAACTATCTCAAAAACCTCAAAATTCCTCCTGCCTCCCAACCTGATCTAGCTCCTTTCATTTTGTTATTAATTTTGGGGGTCAGATAATTCCTGCTGGGGGAATCAGCTGGGTTATGATTTAAATAGCCAGTTATTGCCCTCTACATACCTTTATTGTATAAGTGGAATATTACTCTCTACAGGAAAATGCCAAAAAAATCTGTTATTTAGTAAGGAAATCTCCTAACTGTATCTAATGGAAATAAGCGATAAAAGGATTACAGGGGGGAAAAAAAGAACAGCTAATCTTTTGGCTGACAAACCAGGGTGTTTATTGAAGAAACTGATAAAAATGGATTTCCTCTGTTGAACTGCGTCGCTGACGTCATCAACAGGGCGACAACAGCCAGCATGGAGAAAGAAGGGCGCTTTAAAAGTAAGCCAATTCAACTTAAGGTAAGGGTTAGGTTTAGGTTAAGGGTTAGGATTAGGGTTAGGTTAAGGGTTAGGTTAAGGGTTAGGTTTAGGGTTAGGTTAAGGGTTAGGGTTAGGTTTAGGGTTAAGGGTTAGGATTAGGTTTAGGGTTAGGTTTAGGGGTTAATTTTAGGTTTAGGGTTTACAGCGTGCTTCTGTCTCCACACTGTTGTTGCCCTGTTGATGACGTCAGCGACGCTGTTTAGTCGGACGCGGTTTTGTGGTGGAACCGTAACATAAAACTAAAAGATATAATTTTATTGCTATTACATGGCATTTTCTTTTTAATGTGCATGCACACAGTGCGTACTTCTATAGTTTGGTAACAAAGGAAAAAAGCACAGTATTTGCATTTAGCATGTAGTGAGAAAATTGAACAGGAGCGCACTAAGTGTTTACTGAACAAGAGTTCAGTGAAGAAAAGAGGTGTTTTCTTTGTTAAATGTAGTACCTGGAATGCTAGAAATGGCAAAGTTTTGTTTTAAGCTTATATATACCTAATTTGGACAACATTGCTCAAGGGTAGGTTTTATTCTGAACTCGAAACAGCAGAATGTGTTCCTCATTCCATTAATTTATATAGGAAAAGTTAGGAGTCAATGATTCAAACTCTGAAATAATAATTGAATTTGAGCTCCGAGTCAAATCAAGAGGTGAAGAATTCTGTAATTTCAAAGGGAAATTACTGTTTTTCAATTTCCCAAATTTGGGACCTAAAATAAATCTTGATATGTTCATTTGTAGAACAAATATTTTTGACATTTAAACAGTTTCTTCCACCTCCACCCAATTGAGTTGGTGATGCACAGTGTAAGGCAGAACTAAACTATTATTTATAAAAGAAAAGCTGAGACAAAAAAAGGAGGCATATCATATTTTGTACAAAATATCCATTTAAACTAAATTTATTAACAAAAACATATTTAATACTAAAATATTTTTGTTAAAATATTTATGCATTTTAACATTAATAATTCAAACACATACCTAAAGGTTCCACAATATTTTAATAGTCTACAGTACAGCAGGAGTTAAACATTCTCATTTTTTAAAATAATGGCAAATATTAAATTCCAGATGTTACTAATTTTGATTTTTTCTTAGTGTTAGAATTAAGTATGGTTGCTTTCAAAGTTCAAGATATCTAGCTTTACATTTCATATGTATTTCCTTTATCCTCAAAACTGAAATGAACCACCCAATGAAAAAAAAACCCACACGCAAAATTATATTGCTTTAATGAGTACTGAAAACAGGAAACATTACAATGTAATTTTCCAGCAATAACAGTAAAGCTAAGTATACCTTCCCAACTTAATTAGAATGTTTATTAAAAAATCATTTCTGCCTTATTTGCTGTATTGGTTTTACTATACAGTGTCCCTCCTGCCTGGTCTGGAGATTTCAATTAAATGCATGTTGCATTTCAAAACATTCTCTTATAACAAATTCCAAACAAATACGCCATCAGAAAGCATTTTCCTCCTTTCCCTACCCTATCTTGTAAAAAGGACAGCACAGCCATGGGAGCATTTTATAATTTGGGGCAAGGAGTGCCACAATTGGTGTGCTGAATATAAACCTCTGTCTCCAGATAGTTCTCATTCGTCTGACAGAACGAATGAGACTGACATAGAGGCTGTATTCTTATCACAGAATCAAAGCTTTTGTGCAAATGCATTTTCTTGACAAGAGTTAAGAGTAACTGCCTGTTAAGTTTTTTTTAGGTACAAGTGATGAAGCCAGCAGACAAAGGCATCTCTCTGCCTGTCGTCAGTAACTTGAGGGCTTTCTGTAGATTCTGCACTGCAGTGCTCACATCTTCATACTGCAAAGCACTGCCAGCAAATTTGCAGTATTTCTGGGCCCTGGCAAAATCTTCGGGAGTCAAACGAATTTCCCCTATGAAAACAGAGACAGATGACTAAGGTTCAGCTTCCATACATGACACATTTATTTATTTACCACCTGAAATGTTTTGCTAAGATCAGTGAACAGAAAAGCTGTCTGAAGCTTAAAGTGTAACCCAATACTTTGAGAGAGATTTGCCCTTTATCTAAAGTCTTTAGAAGCTTCAGTAATCATGTTACAATCTGCACAAAAACAATCAGCACAAAAAACAAGGACAAGATCCTGTGTGTTAACCTTAGATTCTCCCTCCCTCCTCCCTCCCCCCTCAAGTCTGGAGCGCAACTGAGGCTATTAATTGATTCTGCCTTTGTATAATTTGCAGAGATATGGGATCATCTCGTTACACAATAACACTCATTCCCTAGTAGAAGAATAGAGCACTGTGACATTTTATTTTTCCTGTCAGGTGAAAGAAAAGGCCAAACCTGCATAAGATACCAAGGCACTAGGAATTTAAAGCAGTAACTTTTTTGTAACTTTCATTTTGCCTAATGTAGAAGAATGAAAAATGTCCTCATTTCTAATAAAGCTATGCAGCAGTATAGTTGTTAAGAATTATTTCAAATTTAATATACTCTTATACTATAGAAGTCTAAACAAATGACAAAGGAAAAGTTCGCATTAAGTCTTTTTTACACAGCAATTCAATGGAAAGTAGTATTAATGAACAATGCAATTTCTGTTACAATTTCTTTATCATAAAAGCAAACAAATGCTAGCTACTATACAGCTAATATTGACATATTCATATGATCTGTTTTGATCATTTTGAACATTAGCTAGACAGATATATGCTTACCATTTATCCTGATGAATCTGCATCTAAGCATACTGTATTTATTCATTGTTTAAAATAAAGTTTTGTTTGTTTTGCTGCATTTCAAAGGAATGAGCCCTATCATGTTAAAATACATTATAAACACAGAAATTTAGTGTCCTATGTCACAAGTTCCAGCTTTTTTAAATCTTAGTTTTCGTAACTTTCTAAGAGAAAGAACATTACAGCTATCTTATGTTGATGGATTGACATTGAAACAGTTCTGAATCAGTATTGCCTTATTTCCACTTCAACAAAACCTTAGGAGCTACAACACAGTATAATAAGTGCTTCCGAGGCAAGAATTTAATAATATATACAGTAGGATTTTATACATATTTATATGCATTTATACATTATCTTTTCCTCACTTTAGTTATCATTGTGATGTTATCACAATTATTTATATGTGAAATTATATCCACTATAACCTAACAGTGATAAAGATAAAAAATCTTTTAATTTGTTTCAGCTTATTGGTTTCTTCATTCATAATTCAAATTTGTAACATAAAATTGTTTTTATCTTTTTTCTTTTAGAGATTAGATGGTTTGCTTTAGCAAATTAAAAAAAAGTTTTCACACACAGGATGTTTCTTTTGGTACACATTTGTCTTTTTGAAGTGGATAAATTTTTAATCCAGTCCATATTTTTCAAAAATTGTTAATTAATTAGCTAAATCTGATTTTAATCAGTGTAGCCCTACCTACAGTTTTTTAAAAAAAACTCTTAGAACAAGCATATTATTTATGAATTCACTTTGCATGTTCTAGAAAATAAACTGAACTTCAAATGAATTTATTTCAACAGGAGTCAAGTGTGTATTTGCATAGAGCAGCAATTTTTTCAAAGAATAAGCCATGTCACAAAATATAGAGTCACTTAAATTTTCAATCTGTAACGTAACATCTATGACCTGATAAATGTATAAATCCACAATTAACTTTTAAGGTTTGGTCAATGGTGGCCTCCCTCTCTTTGAAAAACACAGCGTGAACACATTACCTCAAAGACTATCTCAAGGACATTTGTTTTCTCATATTATGATGCCAAAAGAAACTTGAAAATCATTCTTTTAGAAAACAGCCAAGGCATCAGTCCAGTATTCAACTGATTTTCTGGAACAAAGCCTAAATTAACCAATCTAATATTTTTACAGTATCTACTCTATTACATGCTCTGTTGGCAAAAAGCCTTATTTATTATTATTGAGGCCTACTTCAAATATTATTAATAATGTGCATCATGCAAAATTTTAGTTTTTATTTTAGATATTATTAATCACATCATTGGGCAGAATTAAAATTCTGAAGTGCCAAAAAATTTGACACATATTCATGGCTTATGCTGCCTACCAGAAGCGAGACATTTTGCAAATAGAAAGATAATATTTATATTTATTTTTGTCAAGCTTTTATCAAGTACACTTTATAATTAATGATAAGTCACTTAACATTAAATAAATTTGTCCATTTAGCCATATACTTGAAGTACCTTCGAAGTTCTATGTGAAATTTATTTGAAATTCTTTGTAAAATTCTGTATGAAAAGCATTTGCTTAGGTATCAATATAAAGAGCTTAATTTGAATATGTTGCCTGAGATTGGCAAATCTTTATGCATTTTTTTTTAAAAAAAAGAACCGTTCCTTGTTAAATGCAAAATTAACAAAAGTAAAATCTTCCTCAAAACACAAAAAGTTAACATAGTTTAACAAGACCACATAAGAATTATTTCTCCTTATCCACTCAAATATACTATAGTCAGGTCTTTCAGAACTCTAGTGCTAGCAATAGCAATAGCAATAGCAGTTAGACTTATATACCGCTTCATAGGGCTTTCAGCCCTCTCTAAGCGGTTTACAGAGTCAGTATATTGCCCCCAACAATCCGGGTCATTTTACCCACCTCAGAAGGATGGAAGGCTGAGTCAACCTTGAGCCGGTGAGATTTGAACAGCCGAACTGCAGAACTGCAGTCAGCTGAAGTAGCCTGCAGTGCTGCATTTAACCACTGCGCCACCTCGGAAGGTAATGATGAAAAATTGGTAATCATCCATCATTCTTTGGTCTACATAATGAGCTCCTAGGTCAATTTATAGGTTATAATTATAAATATATGAAATGTTGAGATCAATACAGTCTACATTGTATCTGCTACATGTTTTGATACCAATTATGATTATGAATTCAATCTAAAGTCCCGCCTTTCTATTAGAGGGCACTCAAGATGGCTGCCAATATATTGCCTCAACATACTAAAATGGAACTCCTTTTTCCAGGAATTGTGGAATCACATGATCAATTAAGATTCTCTACTAGAGATAACCAATTTCTATATTTTCCTCTTTACTTTGAAATTATTGCTTTTGCACTGAGTTTCATATATGTTATTCCTTATACACAATACAGGACCAAACTTTTAAGTAGTACCAACAGTGTTTTTTTTCTCTCCTTATGGTCAGTATTAGGTTCCATAGGGAACTATTTTAGACTTGTGTTAGGACTGGGCTATTTCAATTATTTTGGAAGTGTTTTCTGCTTAAAAGAGAATGCTGGGAATGTGGAAAAATGTTGTTCTGAACTCAAACACCTATAGAATCATTGAGACAGTCCATTTTTAATAAACCTATCCTAATATTTCAAATGCAAAATGGCGGCTTTAAACTTGATGTATTTCTTATTTGAAATACTTTGAATCCAAGTGTTTTGCATATTCTGAAATTCTTGAATCTATGATTGTAAACATGGATACTTTTTTCTTGGAGTACCTCCATGGAATTCAGCAAGAATTTTTAAAACAAATTCATGGTTGTGTTTATAAGTGCAGGTGTGCTGTAGCCAATTCTTGTCAATGATGCAAACTATCAGGAAAACAAAACTTACCTGCAGTTTGAACATTATAAAGTGAAGGATCAACCAGGGGAACATTCTGAGGTGTGGATTGAATTGGATTACTTGTTTCTCCTATAAATAATAAAAAGAGAAAAACAAACATGCAAATTTAGAAATATCCTATTAGCTGGAATGGAATCTATTATTTCAGAATATTTGAGAACTTTTAAATAGTAATTAAATTGGGAAGAATGTAATACTTATATAGCATTAATGTTTCATATCCATCAGCAATTTAGTTTCTATGGTACAAAATGTGCTTAACTTGATGATTAACAGAAATTTCTGGTGATTGCATGTCAGTTCTACTAAGAACAAATGAGAGAAGAAAAGATCTAGTAAATCCAGTACTTTTATCCCCACAAGAACGTAGAATCCCTCTCTATGTTACTTAACTATGTTGAAAGAGCATTAGAATGAATCAACATAAGCCATTGATATGGCTTATGTTGATTTTTTAAACTATATACTTTAGTTTTTTCTTTGTAAAGTTAATGCCATAATCCAAAATACAATGGAACTACTTCAAAAGGAAGCAGCCTTTTTTAAATATGTATTTCACTGCTTACCTGTACCACCTAATTTTACAGTGAATGAGTGAAAAATAGGCAGAGTGTTTAATATGCAAGTCTAAAATTATGATTTTAGACAGATATACTTAACATAACTTTTTGAATAGTATATTAAAAGTATTTTTACTTGGTTGGTTACAGAGTTGGCAACCACTTGTTTAACCTATGAGTTCAAACCTATGATAGCACTGAATGGGTGGTAGTTACAACTATAATTATTGCTGATGTATCATCATTCCTGCAATCAATTGATATCAATGTGCAACTTTCCCTGCTGGCTTCCCATAAATAAAGTCAATGGAGAAATTGGCAGGATATCAGAAATTGTGGTCAGATGAAGTTCTTGTTTAACAACCATCATGGTCTTAATTAAAAAAAAAGAAAATGGGACTAATGGAACTGCCAGCGCTAAATGATGCAGTCACATGGTTTGTTTTTACTTATGAACATGTCACCTAATGATGGAACTTTCAGTCCCAATAAGCACCAAGAAACAAGGACTACGTGTAATTGGAAGTAGGAGGTCTCTCAATATGTTGCTAAGGAGCAAATGGGGTTAATGTAGGCCATAGATTTCATATTAATTGTATTTGCTTTGGTTATTCAGTATGGGAACAGAACAATTATCCCTCTTTGGACCTTTTGGTGTAATTGAGCATAGTTTTTCCTTTGTATTTATATGGTGCAATTTAATAGTTCTCTTATCTTTTTAAACCAGCATGGATTTACAATAAATCTGACGGCACTACTTGGGATAGCTTCCTTTAACTGCAAAAGTTCTAAGAAATAGTTTCCAATGTCTTATTACGTAGTTAACAAATGTAGGAAATGATAAACACACACTGTTAAAAATATACAGATTACTCACCTGTGCTATGGGGTACCTCTGGGGTAACAACACTGCTTGTGGGAATAATTACTTGATGGAAAGGTAGATGATGGTTCTGATTCTTGGCTGGATGGTGTTGGAGAACTCCATCAAAATAAAATAGAGACACGTTGATTTAAAAACCAAATAGCCTTTGTTTATCAACTGTTTTATTTAAATGACCATTTGCAGTTACAATAGTGATGAATAAGTAACTTTATGGTCACTTTTTGCAGTCTGCAAATTTTATAAGTCTGTAAAACAAGGGAAAGTTGAAGTAAGATCATAAGAACAGTTGTGGTTTCATTTAGTGACTGTTTTGCTTAATGAGTGATCCAAACAGTGGTTGTTAAACAGGAACTAACTGATAGCATTGATATCTGTGGATCAATGCCTTCCAACTTCACCTATTTTGGATAAGCACTGTAAAGGTAACTAAAAGCATCTTGCAATGTTATTATTATGCTATAAGAACGTAGCAAATGTTTAGGATAAATTAACACATGCATAAGATCAGTATTAAGTAGCTATTATTGACATCATCTAAAATTGACTAGGGGGAACACATCATTATAGAGTCATCTTTGATGAGATGGATAGCACAAAAATGTAATGAAAAAATAAACATTGATGCAATTATATTGACTGAAAATTTAAGAGACTAAGATGTTCTGTTGGCACAATAATAAGTATAAGTAATATTTATTGTCATTGTACTTAAATACAATGAAATTGGTTTTAACCTCACTGGTGCAAAATTATAACAGAAACGAAAAAAGAAAGAAAAAGAAAAAAAACTAGCGTGTGCATGGAGTGATTGTGGTTGTATTTAAAGTCTCACAGCCCAAGGATAGAAACTATCTTTAAACCTGTTTGTTCGGCTGGCTATACTTTGATGTCTTCTGCCTGATGTTAGAAGTGCAAAGAGACACTGACCAGAGTATGAATCATCTCTGAGTAAGTAATAATGCTAAGATTTGAACAGAAAATGCCCATGCTCTGATTTCAGCACAAGAAAGTTGCTATTCCTTTTACCCTTAGGGTATTCACTTTAGAAATTACTTTTCTGCATAGCAGCTGCTCCTATTATTCTCCATTATAATTCTCATGACCTTGTTACCCAATCAATTGGCAATGATGACTATCAGTGGGTCTAATATTATAAGACTAAGATTTTTCAAGAATAATACTTTCAGAAAACACAGTGATTTCTAAATGTTAGCTCATTCTAGTTCAGTACTTTTTAGTTTCAAGAGAAGGAAGAAACTGAGCAAGCTGAAAGGAATGGGGGAAGTCTTCCAGTACATTTAAACAATACTGCTTTTCTTTTTGAAATGCACAAAGCAAGAACTATGAGTTCTTCAGAGATTCTGGAATACAAACATTTCCATATGAACTTTGGCACGATAATACCCTAAACTTTGTGGGTCACATATCACACATAAAATAGAACTTTAAGAACATTATTTAAAACCAATATACTCATTTTTATCTTACAAAATTAAGTGTAGTAAATATACCATGAATTAGATATTCATCCTATCCAATGAATAAATTTATTATGTATTGTATCATTTAATTTTTATTATGAAATGAACCAAATATTTTAAAATATTGATTTTTAAGCAATGATATATACTGCTGTATCTGATTATTTCTCAAATTATTACTATGCACAACTATGCATTTAATACATAAACAGACACACAATATATTTGTTGTTATTAAAGTTAAGTGTCGAATGTCAAGTTTTCTTTCAAAGCTGAATTAAGCAAACAAACAACTCTCCTACCCCAAGCTCAGTCACCCAGCAAAATATAGTTATGGCTAACTGCAGAAAAACTGATTAGTATCAAAATGAAGGATGCATAAAAATGCTATCTTCCTCAGTGCTACAGATGTTATAAATATTATTTGTAATAGCTTTTAGTTATATCAACGCTTTTATATTTATTAACCACAATGGGAACATGGCTGCAATTTTTTTTGAATCTCTCAAAGGTAAGTCTAACTTAAAACAAATGGTAATACAGGACAGGGAAGTTTCTAGAAGGACTTCTGAATGTATCTCATTTGACATATCCAATGAATGGCACGAGTTTTTAACAGATTTTGACAACCTAAGTCTATAAATTGTTGCAACCAATGCTAAGTTAAGCAATGACTATGCCATTGGGGTTAAATTTCAGACACTTAAAGACATAAATAAATCCCCCAGAGCTTCAATGTGAGTAAAAAAATACTTTTACCCATATTTCATTTTGTCTCCAAAAAGTGTTTTTATTCACTAATAAAGTTTCAACCAGCCCAGAGCAAATAATTTTTAAAGTAATGTTCACGTCTGTTTCAGTGCCCCTAAGATATATAATAAATTTGGAAATTTGAACTGTTACATAAAATACTAATTTATGTATGTGTAACTGTTATATAAAACACTTATTAATGGATGAGCATGGTTTCATGCTCATTCATAAATAACAACTTATTTTAAACATTTTGACAAACTATATATGCTAACCCAAAGTTGTAAGCAGAAATATATTCACTCAAGGAGCAATGTTTCTGAATTTTGAAAAGTAGGAAAAAAAGGCTGAATTGGGTGATTAATATATGTTAATATAATTGTGTGAGGGACAACTACCATTTCAACTTTTTGGAATACCTTGACAAAGTGAGTCTGACAGATTGAGAAATGGGGATGAGAAAAAATATAAAAGACAAACTCCTATCACATTAAATATATTTCATATGCTATTTACATTAACATAAAACATTATCAGTAATGTTACCAAGTTCTTCCATTCCAATAGGTCCAGATTGGGGAATCTCTCCATTTTTTAGACAGTTATGAATATATGTTGCCTTCCACGGGCATATTTTCTGTGCTGAACATTCTAGAAAGTTAATGGAGAATTTATAATTTAAATTTGTTCATGTCTTAGATTGCGTAAGTTCAAAATTGAAAAGTAAAATAGAAGTGTTTCTATACAAATTTAATAATTTAAATTATATACAGTAGAACCTCTGGTCACGATCATAATTCGTTCCATACTTTGGTTGCAAACCAATTTGGTCATGACCCGAATCTAATTTTGTAAATTTGATGCTAACAAGCAAACAAACAAACAAAAATGATGCGAAAGGGGAAATCGGCTGCGAAAAAAAATATTGTGAATTTTTTTGGTCAGAACCCGATTTGGTTGTGGTGAGAAGTGTTTGTGACCAGAGGTTCTACTGTATTATTTACTACTTAATTGTGCTATATTTATTCCTTGTAAAATAAGAACTGCAATACGAACTTTTACTGGTCTTCTAACTTGCATTTTTACAAATTTATAGTGTAAAAGGGAAATCTAGCCCAAATGAATGGATAAAGCCATCTTAGATGAAGTTCTTGTTCCCCACTATATCTGTTTCATGATGATACATGCACTATATATTTGGATCCATTGAAAAAAATTGTAAAATGGATAAAATGTTCAAAACTTCTCCATGTAGAGAATGGGGGATATGGGCAAAGTACAGATGCTTTGCCTAGCACATCCTGAAAGCCATCCTAATGAAGATGGCATACAGTGAAATTGCTAGTATGACAATGATAAGGGAATGATGACTTTTATCTTTATTCTGCATAGGGATAGAAAGACATGGGGAACTATTGCTTCTTATCTCCTCTTCAGGAAAATGCTGACAAGAGAGTAGGGCTCTTTTCTTTTAGCTCAGCATCCATTTACTCATCTGGCCCATTAGGGAAGGTATTTATGAGATAACTTTAATATCATTAATGCATAGTCAAGATTTCTAGGCCTACGGATTCAGCCCTACAACCCTAAAATTCCAAAATGGGCATTATTAAAAAAAATTCAAAATGTACATAATAAAATAGAAACTATTCTCTCACATTTGATATGAACAATTCTTCATTCAAAGCAGTCTGACTTATTCCTTTAAGAGAGACTCTTAACTCTCAAAACATTTTTTTTGCAGAGGAAGGACAAAAGTTTACTGTAGGGTCATAACTATTTGTATTTCTCTCGGCAGATGCTTTTTAAATCAATTTCCCCTTAACTAAAAATGTTTGGGATGGTGTCACTAAAGAGTTAGCTACCAGCTGGGTTTTCATCTTTACTAAATTTTGGGAAGAAGATAAATAACAGAAGTGTTGTGAATTTTATAGGATGAAGCCTTGAAGCAAGCAATTTTCTAGTCAGTCCTTAGCAATATGCAATTCCTTCTGGCTCAATAATTGTAATTTCTTTCAGATCATTTCAGGCGTCAGCAATAAAACTGTTTTGAAGCAATTATTTTTCTCTCATGCAGCTTTCTTTAACCAGGTAGCAACCCAACAGCTTTACAGTTTTCTATATTTTTTTACTATTCAGAAAGTAGTACTTTCCTAAGTAAATTTTCAACAGGAAACAGTCACAATAACAGGAATGCAGCCCAGTTCTTACGGATGCTAGGTTATTTACTCTCTGGAACATTTGTGATTGCTGAGGAGAGAAGGTCATAACTTTGAATCTCAACAGGAATAATCTGTCTTGCCTCAAGAGTGGCATTAAACCAAAAATCTAGGATGGCTATACAATATTTCTAAAACGCCAAGTATACGGTGTAGTAGTTTCAAAAAAAGTTAAGATATATCCTTATTCCTTTGTCTACCAGAGAAATATAATGATCCTGAACAAACCATTCAATTTCTGTTGTTTTTGTCAAGTATATGACATGTGAATTGAAAATATACTTATTCAATCTCACAAATGGTGTCTTTATTGTAAGTTTCCAGGAATTCATGTGTCTTGCTTCTGGGTGATGAGTTTAATGTGCATTTAATTATCATTTTAGTATGTTTTTATTCCAGAATTACTTTTGAAATCTGCCTATATTAGTTTCATGAATTTCTGAGATGGCTTTTCATCTTATACAATTCCTTCAATTTTAATCACCAACAGCTAAGTACAAAAAAAATTGGAACTTCTTGTTAAAATTTGTACTTCGGAATATCCAGTAAAACCTCCTGCATACTTAAGAAAATAAATTGGCAGGGAAACTGGCATGCAGAATTTGAAGCAGTTTTTACAATAGTTTCCTCTTTCCTCTTTTGTCTGGCATATCTAAATCTAATCCAATGCGGCCAAAATCTAATAATGTCTGTATAAATAATTCTTAATATAAAAAATATATTTATTTATTTAAAAGGACAGATAGTTTAATAGGTAACCATTGCATAGATTTCTTTGTAGTCAATGGAATCTCCCAACCAAAGTGCTACTTATTTAAAAAAATTAAAAAGGCATTTGGGGAGTGTCTCAATATATTTATAGTCCTCAATTTATGATTGTTTAATGACAGACTAAAATTACAAGGATTATGGAACAGGTGGTTTCTGGCCACTGCAAAAGGTCTCACGCATCTATCCCTCACAAGATACATCATAATGATCTAGGTGATGGCAATCTATTTGCACTTATAACTGATTGCCAAATGTACTGTGATCATGTGTAATCCATTTGCAGTCTTCTCTGCTGATTTCCCAATAAAGCTTATGGGATTATGGTCATTGAGCAAAGCAATCACATGATATCTCATTTAATGATTGCTCTGCTCAACAACCAAGATTCCGGTTTCTAATTGTAGTCATAGGTTGAGGACTATCTGTACTAAGCATAATAAAAAGCATATATCTATTTATACAGTATAGTTTTCTTTCTGATTATACTGGAGAAATTAATTGTCTATGAATTCTAAATTAGAAGCCGGAACAGGAATACACATTGCCAGTAAATCACTCTCTTCTTGAAAGGAAATCTGTCATGCTTTGTCCTATTCTGTGATTTTTGTTGCCCCTTTTTGGAGTATATTAATTCTGGTTAGACATTTAAACTGGCCATTCTGTAATATTCCATAGTTTTGTTCTAATCTGTAAACAATGATAATGTATTTCATTGACAATGTCTCTTCCTTGAGGATTCCGGAAATAAATTTCTCCAAAGCCCAAAGAAAACTGTTGCATTTGCATTAGAATTCTTCTCTGCAATTAATATAACTAAATGGTTGCTAAATATGAGTTTCTTATAATTAATATGTAACACTTGTAACCAGGATAGTTAAGTACAAATTTAAGATGGTTAAATTACAATATTAAAAATTGTTTCCTTTGTGTTTTATTATCGATAATATATTTTACTTACCTCATCTGTTAGTTCTCCAAACACTGTCAAGACATCTATGAGAAGACTTGCAGTATAAAAGGATTTAATCATATTTCTGGAAAAAATATTTTTTTTAAGAATAGGAATAAAAATACACATTTGAAAAATAATTAGACAAGTACACATTTTTTACATTAAACTCACAGGTAAGGGCAGAAATGAGAGCACTTTCAAGTTACATTCATTCTAGTAGTTTTCCAGAGTTTTATGCAACATGAAAGTTTTGATATTTTTATTTATTTATATTCCGTCTTTATATTATATTTACAAATAACTTAAGACAGCAAACATATCCAATACACCTTTTTCCTCATATTTCCCCCCACCACAACACCCCAATGAAGTGGATTGGGTCTAAGAGAAAGTGACTGGTTCAAAACCACCCAGTTGGCTTTCTTGGCTAAGGCGGGATTTGTACTCACAGTCTCCTGCTTTCTAGTCTGGTCTAATAAAAACCATTAGTCAAGCTGGCTTTTTATTTAGATCAAATTTAGGCATTGCTTCAAGAGCTCATTATTACATCTAATATATATTTTCCTTTGCTACCTACTTGTGAAACTGACCAGCACGATCTTCATTATCAGCATAAAGAAACATTTTCAATGCATAATTCTCCACATGGGCACAGCCAACTATTTCCTGAGTAATTGCTTCATTATCGCCAAGCTGTTTCTTCATCTAAAATATATATATATACACACACAATTTAGCTGGTTATTTATCAGGCCCCATATTGTAACTGCAGGAGCAAATCAGGATTTCTGCTTCTCGAGTTGGGTTGCAAACTTTACTTATGTCAAGAGGGAGAATAAGATGGCAACTTTTACATTTGTTCTTGTCAGTGCAAGTTGACAAGTTAGATTTTAATCTTTCACATGACTTAGAAATAAGAGGGTATGAATTATAGTAATTATACGTAATAAATTCCAAGTCTTTTGTTTTCAAAATTCAATTCCCTCATACTGTGAATTTATTAATATAATTTAATACAGTTATTAAAATAAACTGAAGATCTCAAACTGGCTTCTTGTCTTCTCACTGACATGGATGAATAACATGCAGATAGGATGAGCAAGGGAAATAATTGTATAGGTCAAACAAACCTGTATGGGCATGTTAAAAATAACATTTTTAAAACTACATTTTTTCATAAGGTTATTTCTTTCCTCTGTTCACTTTTTCAATCTTAAATAGCAATAGTTCTTAGACTTATATACTGCTTAATATTGCTTTACAGCACTCTCTAAGCAGTTTACAGAGTCAGCATATTGCCCCCAACAATCTGGGACTTCACTTTGCTGACTTCAGAAGGATGGAAAGCTGAGTCAACCTTGAGTCAGTCAGGATAAAACTACTGGCTGTGGGCAGAGTTAGCCTACAATACTCTATTCTAACCATTGTGACACCATGGCTCAGTGGAAATGGAAATCACACAAAGCAATTGATGAAATATAAAGTCCTACAAAGAAGCCTGGTGGTATCAGATACACTTTCTAAGACACATAATGAAAATCCTTGGTGTGACTATTTAATTACTGGACTTATAAGTCACTCCAATCAGCCAACTATGAATGGCATACAACTACTCGCATGTGCGAACCACGAATGGCTGCTATTCCTTCCCCGCTCCGACTAGGTGGACGGAAAAACATCGGAAACATCACCGAGCCTAGCCAGAACAGATGCGGGAGGGAATCCTAAAGGTAGAGGGTGATTCGGGGGTCATGAATGGGTGGCTGTCGGAGGGTTGCGGCTCTCCGAACGGCTCCCAGGCTGTACGATTGCCCCTGGTAGTCCTCCGACTTTCTAACGATAGAGGAAATGGCGGCATGCTGACGGCGCTGCTCCCCGGCGGTTTTCAACGCGCCCAGCGTCTTTTGACTTTACTGCAGAGCTCTCGACCGGGAGAAGCCCTGAATTCGGACTTTCGGTGGACAGTGGTGCCGGAGAGGGGGTGGCTGATCTCGGGTGGCACTGAGGGGACCTGGCGGCTGGCTTTGTTTGTTTCGCCCGCCGCCGCTGCGTTCCTCCCGGAGGGCCCCCCCATCGCTTTATCAGCTGGTGACGATCTGGATGCATCCCAGCCTTTTCCTGGCCTTCTCCAAGCTTTTGGTTTTGTTACCTACAATTGAGAGGAGCCTGAAGGAGCCCCTGGATTTCCTACAAACTTACTTGGGCCCGATAGTGTTAACGAGGCCGGTGACTTACATCTTGATTCACTGGGTGAGAGACCAAATAGTCCCTTTTATGGATTGAATCGAACTGGGAGTTAAAGTGGGAACTGTCGTGTCAGGGAGAGGGCAGCTACCTTGGATACCATCAGAGGGGATTGTCTAGCAGGCCCTGGCGCCGCTGTTACGCCCCCCCCAAGCGCCCACCCCTCCCTTATATTATTCTAACGACTATGGAGATTACTCCCTTATTTTGTCATCTTTACCATCTGACTCTCCCCTGGTGCTCTCTTGCTGGATACCTGGCATCCCCCTATTGAGGTACTCCATCACCTGGCCGCTTCCAACTGTGGACTTTGGACCTTTCGGCCTGCTGGTACAGCTGCTTTTGCCATCCACTTCTATTACCATTATTTTCCATCATTGCCTTGGGGGCTCTATCCGGAACACAACTTATGGAAAAAGCCACCTGTTTGCTCCCAACTATCTTGGACTTTTCTGGCCTTTAAGAGGAGGACTCAACTTATTCTCCCGTAAACCCCGCCCGGGCTATAGCTGGACTTCAGCCATCCTGAACGCTAAGAACTATTTAGCCTTGGCAGACTTCGCACCTTAATTTTTAATTTTTAGCGCAATTTTTCTTTCTATTCTTTTTCTTCTCTTGTCTTCTTTCTTCCTTTGTTTGGGATATGTTTGGAAGATGCGTGTGATTGCGTGAATGTGCCCACTTTTATTGCCCTATTTTGCAGTATTTCATGTTTTTTAACAATCACGTGGGGATTGGTTGAGTGAACGAATGAGTGTGTCTGATTCGGAGGGCCTGGCAGGGAATGCGGGAGCTATAGGTGTGGTTGGGGGGACCACGGACACGGGAGTGGGTCGGAGCATTACGGTCGTAACGGGGAGGGGCAGATATGGCGGGGACTTTAGGGCTGGCCATTACCGGGGAAGGAGGGCTCGCTACGTTATAGAGATCCCTCCTTCCGGCCCTATGAGTCCCACTCCGAGGCCAGATGGCACGAGTAATAAGGACCCTGGTCTCCGGCTGTTGTCGCTAAATGCCAGGTCTGTAGTTCACAAAGCTCCCCTCGTCCGGGACTTAATTTTAGACGAGGGGGCAGACCTGGCGTGTATTACTGAAACCTGGCTGGGCCCGGAGGGAGGAGTCCCCCTCGTAGAGATGTGCCCAGAAGGATTTCAGGTGCTTCATCAGCCGAGAGCTCAGGGAAGGGGTGGGGGTGTGGCTATTGTTATTCGGGAGTCTTTAGTACCTCGTAGGATCCCTGCTCCGGAGCTTGTCGGGTGTGAGTCCCTGCTGGTGAAGTTGGACCTCAAGGGTCAAGTGGGCTTGCTGTTAACGTACCTGCCTCCCAACTGCGTTGCAGCAGCCCTCCCCTCGCTCCTCGAGTCGGTAGCCGAGCTAGCAATTGAGTTCCCCAGGCTTATGGTCCTGGGGGATTTCAATTTGCCTACGCTCGGTGAACACTCTGATGGGGCGCAGGAGTTCATGGCTTCCATGACAGCCATGGGCTTGACCCAGGTAATTCGGGGTCCAACCCACTCAGCGGGTCACACGCTCGACCTCGTATTCCTCTCGGAGCAGTGGACTTGTGATCTTGGTCTGAGGGGTAATGAGATCATACCCCTGTCGTGGTCAGACCACTGCCTACTGAGGCTTGACTTCCGGAGACCAAACCCCCACTGTAGGGAGGAGGAACCGACCAAGTGGTTCCGCCCCAGGCGACTTAAGGACCCTTTGAGGTTCCAGACGGAGCTTGGGGTTATTCCTGATACTCTCGCCCACAGTCCGGTAGAGACTCTGGTTGCTGCCTGGCACTCGGCAGTCCCTGGACCAGATTGCGCCACTACGGCCACTCCGAGGTGGTGGATCCCGGAGGCCTCCTTGGTTTACCGAGGAGCTCCGGGAGAGGAAACGCCGAAGGAGACGCCTAGAGCACCTGTGGAGGTCCGATAAATCCGAATCGAACCGAGCACTTTTAACAACTTGCACCAAGGAATACATCAGGGCACTTAGGGCAACAAAAAGATCATATATTGCCACCTTGGTTGCGTCCGCCGAGTCCCGTCCAGCCGCCCTGTTTAGGATAACCCGTTCCCTCTTAAATAAGAGGGATACGGGGGACCCCTTGCAGGGTAGGGCTGAAGACTATGCCCAGTTCTTGGCAGACAAAGTTGCTCGGTTTCGGTCGGATTTGGACTCCACTTTTGCAGATCCAGCCGAGGCGCGAGTGGACGATTTGGTAGACCATCGCTGGGTTGAGTTTCAGGATGTTACCCCGGGGACGTGGACAAGGCATGAGGGCTGTGAGTGCCTCCACCTGTGTACTGGACCCGTGTCCCTCCTGGCTGGTTGCTAACAGCAGGGAGGTGACACGGGGCTGGATCCAAGCGGTTATTACCGCCTCGCTTCGGGAGGGGCACTTCCCCGCCGCACTTAAAGCGGCGGTGGTGAGACCCCTCCTGAAGAAACCATCTTTGGATCCAGCCGTACTTAACAATTACCGTCCAGTCTCCAACCTCCCCTTTATTGGGAAGGTTGTTGAGAAGGTGGTGGCCTACCAGCTTCAGCGGTCCTTGGAGGAAGCCGATTACCTTGACCCCTTCCAGTCCGGCTTCAGACCTGGTTACAGCACAGAAACCGCTTTGGTCGCATTGACCAATGATCTCTGGAGAGCCAGGGATGGAGGCCACGCCTCCATCTTGGTTCTTCTTGACCTCTCGGCGGCTTTCGATACCATCGACCATGGTATCCTTCTGCGACGACTGCGGGAGGTGGGGGTGGGAGGCACTGTTTTGCAGTGGTTCTCCTCCTACCTCTCGGACAGGTCGCAGTCGGTGTTGGTTGGGGGACAGAGATCGACCACGAGGCCCCTAACATATGGGGTGCCGCAGGGGTCGGTCCTGTCCCCCGTACTATTTAACATCTACATGAAACCGCTGGGCGAGATCATTCAATATGCGGACGATACGCAGCTGTATCTGTCCGCCCCGTGCCAACTCAATGAAGCGGTGGACGTGATGAACCGGGGTCTTGAGGCCGTTATGGACTGGATGAGGGCTAACAAGCTTGTACTCAACCCGGAAAAGACCGAGTGGCTGTTGTGTTTTCCTCCCAATAATTTGGTTAGTGTTCCATCGCTCAGGCTGGGGGGCCAAATTTTACACCCCTCAGACAGGGTTCGCAACTTGGGAGTCCTCCTGGACCCACAGCTGACCTTTGATTACCACCTGTCGGCTGTGACCAGGGGGGCATTTGCCCAGGTTCACCTGGCGCGCCAGTTGCGACCCTACCTGAACCGGGAGGCTCTCACAACAGTCACTCGCGCCCTCGTGATCTCTAGGCTGGAATACTGCAACGTGCTCTACATGGGGCTGCCCTTGAAGAGCATCCGGCGGCTTCAGCTAGTCCAGAATGCGGCCGCGTGAGTGATTGTGGGTGCACCTCGGTTCGCCCACATAACACCTATCCTCCGCGAGCTGCGCTGGCTACCTGTTGATCTCCGTGTGCGCTTCAAGGTGCTTCTTACCACCCACAAAGCCCTTCATGGTAGTGGATCTGGGTACTTGAGAGACCGCCTCCTGCCAATTACCTCCTCGAGACCTATAAGATCTCACAGATTAGGCCTCCTCCGAGTGCCATCCGCCAGCCAGTGCCGGCTGGCTACTACGCGGAGGAGAGCCTTTTCAGTAGCAGCTCCGACCCTTTGGAACGATCTCCCCGTGGAGATTCGTACCCTCACCACCCTTCAGACCTTCCGCGCAGCCCTCAAGAGCTGGCTATCCCGTCAGGCCTGGGGGTAAAGATTATAATTCGCCCCCACCCGAATGCTGAATGAATGTTGTTTATTCTTTTAATTACGTGTTATGTTATATGTTATTGTATGTATCCCCTCCCATATAAGTTGTTAGCCGCCCTGAGTCCCCTCAGGGAAAAGGGCGGCCTATAAATAAACTTATTCTATTCTATTCTATTCTATTCTACTCAAACCTGTAATTGGGGAATAAAAGCAGATAGTTTTACATAGTTTTAGCTTTAAATTTTGACTAAGAATTGACATTTAAAATAGGTTTCCATGGCATCACTAGATGACACCCTCAAACCAAGAAATATGTAGAGCCAACCCCATTATCCTAGTCGATCTTATTCTCATTCCTGGTACACAGGATAAAGGGGTGCAAAGGCCCCCTTGGTCACAGCTACCATCCATTTCCTGAATCGGAACCATCAGTCCGAGAGGATTCCCAAATTATGAACCAGCTGTATTTGGAGAAGTACAGTCGTGTTCCAAATTAAATATGGTATGTCTTTGGAATCAGTGGGCTTTCTGTCTTGCCACAATTAAATTTTAACCTGTTCCTCTTCATTCAGATCTGAACAGTCTCCAGCTACATGAACAATATTTCAACAGCTTAGGGCTCAGACTCTCCTTCCCAATTAGAATCATCTTTTCATGAAGGAGGACAATCCATGCATAACAGTATCCTTGATATCCAATCCTCAAATGCATCTCAGAAGTCACCATGATTGATGGTTTGAAATCTACTGACAGATCAAGCAGAACTATGAGGTTTACAATATATCTATCTCAGTCTCCTGAGAGTTCATCCACAAGAACAATTAATGCTAACTCTGTACCATGTCCTAACTGCATTGCGGAAAAGAGATGGAAGAGGCAGGCAATGACAAAGACAGAAGAGGTGGGATTCAGCACTGTGAAAGGATTCCACCGCAGCAGCCTGATTCCTATTCACCAAAGGATCGGCACTTTTTTTAGCGAGAGGAAGTGCGTCTTATGGAGCAAAAAATATGGTAATTATCCACAGTATGCAGATGGCATCAAGATGATATTCTGACCCTTGTGGTTGCTGTGAATCAGTGTTACCAAATATTATTCATAGAAACTACACGGTAGGTCTAAAATCTACAAATGTATCCTGCGGGTGTCTACCGATACTAATAAATAACCATTACTGATTTTGAAGAATCCGTTTAATCAGCAAAGTTTTACACTGTTTGTCTATAAGGAGCATAAGTTGTAATACTTGTTTGGATACCAAATCCTACCAAGATATAATCAACTATCACAGAGAAAGTCTTGTGTTTCTAAAATGGTTGCTATGTGATAGTGACAAATATTTGTAGTTTGATATAGGATGAGAGGAGGTTCATTCTCCGAGCTTGTGAGTTGGTTTCCGAATGTTTTGTTACTAGGCTAGGTAGCATCTTCAGCAGAATTTAGAGGATAACAGTGTACGTGTTCTTCTGCTTATAAGAGCTTTGTGTGGCCAGTAGGTCTTGTGATAAGAAGATCATGTCAGGTGAGGGTAACTTCCCCTTGACAAGATGACTGACCACACAAAGCCCTTATAAACAGAAGAACACAACCATGACATCCCCTAAATTCTACCTAGCTGGGTAACGAAATATTTGGAAAGCAATCCACAAGTTCTAAGAACGAACCTCCACGCTCAATTGTGGATATATTTAATTTTATTCACATTATAAACTACAAATATTAAAAATCTTTATTTAAAGAAAATGAAAATTATAAATAAAAAATATTCAGATAACTTCATTCTATGCCACAAAATAGATAATACTCAAATTCAGTTCAATTTTAGCCTTATGGCAATTTACCTTCCCACTCTGCCCTAATAAGGCATGTAGACAGATTCAATAATAGTTAATTCATAACCTAGTACATGCCAATGAATGCAATAGAACTATATAACTTCTTGTAGAACAGCATGAGACATTTAATATAAATAAAGATTTAATTAAATGGAGAGTTTATAGCTAATTTAATTGTGCCAAAGACCTTGAGAATTACAGGAATGCTTAGTCAAGCAGTCTATTGCAATTCAAAGAGTTGTTTTCAAAGATGTTACAGATTACAACATCTACAGTTTCAACAAGTGGACGCTGAGCTGCTGAATAGTGTCACTGTTGGGATTTAGAGAAACTCTTGCTTATCCTTACAAAACAACACCATGAACATTATGGCCCCTCTTACATTTCTTATGTTGCCAAAAAGACTGGAAAAAAGAGGGGAGATGACTTAGTACAACTTTTAAAAATGTAGAAATCAGAAAGCTGTATAACACTGATGGTGCTGGTAGTATTTAAAAGTTCAATTTAAATCACATTCTATTGCTCTTAATTAATAGATCAGGAATTTCTTATATAACCACTCTTCTCTACACCATTATTGTACTTCGATTTTACAATTCAAACAATTGTAAAAAAAAATATGGACATCAAAATCAACAATGTCAATGAATGGATTGTGTTGACAGCAAAATCCACAGGAGGGCAGAATGTTGTAGGGAGTATAGAAATGTAACTGCTAGACTCAAGTATGCAAAAATATATTTAAATCCATGTTATCAGTGCCTTGTTAAACTCCAGAACCAAAATTTTTACTAATTTGCTTGTCTTCTGAAAATAGGCCTTCAGTTTCCTTATTCATCCCATAAATATCAAATTCAGAATTATGTAAGGAATTCTAAACACAAAATTAGTTGATTCATTAAAATTGTTATGTTTTGCAATAAAACTTGCAACTGGTGAAAACTTTATACTTAGCCAAAACTCACACATGCACACTTCCAAAATTCATCATAAAAACCTTTTATAATTAATACAGCTCAGATTTTATAATTATTAAGATAATTCCATATAAAAACACTGCTAGAATACAATTCTAGATATAATATGGTACACGTTCAGCTATCCCTTCAATGCAATGGAAATGTATATGAATATGCTATGATTTCAAATGTTTAGCCAATATCACCACAGTGAGATTGATAGATATTTAAATCTAACAAAAATAAATAAATAATATATATTCATTAGAACAATTTACAAATCTTATTTTTCTGGAATGAGAAGTTTTCAAATACTGTAGGAAATTTCTTCATCGACAAATCACAAACCCATGCCATTTTCATCCATATGAAGCAGCAAAGGATGGAAATGTTTCTTTTCAAAATAAATACTACCTAATTAAGAACAGATACATTGTAACTTCATTCATGTTTTTATTATTACCAGTAACATAACAAGAAACTTACAGCTTCAAGCTGATCCATTAGTTTGCATAAGAATTTACGACATTCTGGGTTTTTACTATCAATCTTCATACCTGTCTGCATAGCATACAAACGACCTGTAAAAGAAAAAAGACTCAATGAAGTTTAGGCCAGCAATTTACCTGACTAAACAAGATTAAGCAATTGAATTGCATTAGTAATAATAATAACAAATCAAGTCTAAGACAGTAATTGTATTTTTAAGGATGTAATAAACTATCATTTTAGTAATAAGAACTATTGATAGTACTTAAGTGTGAAAACCTGTTCCAATGTGAATATTGCTGTCTCAGAATGAATCTTAGAAAGTCTTCAATAGTTTGAATAAATAATATAAATACCTTTCAAAAATTGACTGAAGTTCAGACATTTCAATTTTTTGAGAGTAAATTGAAATTGAAAACATATTGGAATGACACTGGTAAATGAAAGTCTAAACTGGATTTAATCCAAACATCAGAATACAATCTACAGTTTTTCTTGGAATAATTATAGATTTGCTACTATGTGTGCAAAAGCTAGGAGATTTAACTTACAATTAAACTTAAGCCATTTTTATTCTGTAGCAAAAAAAGAATACAATTCTGAAACCAATTCACAAAAATAACAGAGATAAACATGAAAACATATGCAAAAATCATATGAAATACTTCTGTTGGATTGCCAATTCACCTAAAACTAATCTTGTATATTCCCCCCCCCGTGACCCGACAAAAGCGCGCTGACAAAACTGCGTTGCTAAAACCGCGACGTCATCACCGTGGCGACAGAATGGCGCTTTACAACAGCGCGGCGACAGAAAGCCGATTTAAGTTAAGGTAAGGGTTAGGGTTAGGTTTAGGGTTAACGTTATGTTTAGGGTTAGGTTTAGGATTAGGGTTAGCTTTTGAATGCTAGTAAAAGCATTTTGCCCTCCGCGGTTGTCGGTGCGCTAGGGTCGCATTTTGCTTAGCGCTTCGGACAGCACGGATTTGCCCTCCACGGTTATGTCGGCGCGGAAAAGGGCTTCGCGGTTTTGTCGGTGAAACCCCCCCCAATAGTTGTGTGTAGCTCACTTATATTTGACTGTGCAAGTTTTTAATACATATTGGCCCCACACCTACATTAGTTTATTTCCAAGCGAGTACTAAGAATTTGTTTTAATTCTCCAGAGTTAGAACATTAAAGTGCCTCAGCAGTCATTTTGGAAGACATGCATTATTTCAATAAAGTGTTTTTGAAACCAGAAGACAGTAAAGTGACAATTTAGAAACTAACAGAATTGTGCCTCCATGTTAACTTCAAATATTCTCAGCTATAACTGCATTTCCTCCACTGATTTATTTAGTGAGAAAATGTATATGGTCACGCATCGTAATATACCAACATGTAATGGTAAGAGGTATCAGATTGTCAGTTTCTAAACTGGATCCAATTAATTTTGTTGTTGTTGAAAGCTAGGGTGAGGCGAAATGATTTGAAACTGTTTAAAAAAATGCACTAGGGCTGTGTATTCTTGTAAAATGATTCAGAAATTGTATTTTATATCTTGCACAAATGCAAAATAAGTAGTTTTAATGAACAGCAGAGCAGTGTTGCACTGATGCAAGTCATGAAGTATATCTCCCAAATAACTGTTCGTGTATAGCCCAAAAATAAATTCTAGAAATTATAAAGTAAAAAAAAACAAGCTGTTCTCCAAAAGCAAAAGATTACTTTATGAATCAGCTCGTTTTGAGTTAGATTTTTCACAAAATATATGTAATCAAAATTTTGAAAGCTTAAAATACATCAGGAAACATGGCCAGAACTTAAAAGTGTAAGAGTTACTGTTTTCATCCTGCCTTTATATGTATTATCCCTTCTATTTGATTTGTTCAGAAAATGCACAGTAGAACAGTATATACAAGAGACAAAACAAAAAACCTGTTATTCCAAAAATTACACAGGCTCAGTCAGAAAGCCTGCCATCTTGAGACATAGTTTTTATTTATTTATTGAACATATATCACCCCCACCACCCCATCTCAAAGACTGAGTCTGGACAGCTAACAGAAAATAAAAATAAGATTAAAAATGATAAAAACATCAAATAAGAAATATATGATCCAAAGATAAATTCAACCAACACCATCAATATAGCCAAGATATGGGCTCAACCACACAACCAAGTCCCCAAGTTCAGCAGTTAACCCAGGTTTTTAAAGCCTATGGAAAGCCATAGAATTGGGGCAAAGATCACTTCTGGGGCAATAGTATTCCAAAAGGCAAGTGTTGGTAAATAAAATGCTCTCCTCTAGGGACCCACCAGAGCCAGTGTATGATTTTCCTGATGGCCTTCACAGAACAGGTAGCTACAGCCTTGCCCTTGTCTGCATTCATCCACCAAAAAGGGTCACTAATACCAAATTGACAGCTTTGGAAGCCATATTAACACCCCCGTTTTGGGGTGAAAAGTCTTCAAGGGAACAATCCAGGCCATTGCTTCAACTTTCCAGAAGAATCCTATGGAAAAATATTCTTTGCGCTGTCACCAAGAGAATTTCATCACAGACCTCATGAAGTTACCAAGAGTAAAAAAAATGAGTTTTTTTTACTCAAAGCTCTTTGGTGTGTTCACACTTTGGTGCGAAACGCAAGATTCGTTTTTCTCGCCATGTAAATGTATACATCAGAACTAAGCTATGTTTCTCCATATCATATAATATATATGGGTGCATGCATAATGTATGTATGTATGTATTTTGTCAAATTCATGTAGTGTATATTAGAGGTGGTGACCTTTTGAGAGCTATATTCTTCTTCTTGTTCCACATCTGTCATCAGACATTGGCGATCATGTTAGCAATTCTATATTTGTCAACAGCCGTATGAAAAAGTGCTGTTGAGTTTTGTCCAAACCAGACGCTTATATTTTGAAGCCATGATGTTCTTCTTCTGTCTGGACCTTGTTTGCCTTCAATCTTTCCCTGGAGGATTAAGTGAAGGATGTCATATCACATATCCAAAATATTCTAACTTTCACTTTTTAATAGCTTTGATGATTTCCCTTGGATTTCCCAGGCGGCTTGTCACCTCATTTGGATTTTGTCAACCCAGCTTATAGGTAACAGCCATGTATAAATCCATATTTCAAATGCTTCTAGTTTTTTCCAAGTAGTTTTCTGACAGAGACCAACTCTCTACTCCGTAGAGCAGGATAGAAAAGATGTAACATCTGACAAGCCTGATTTTCAGACTTAGGCTTTTGTCTAAGAGAGCTTATATGCAACGAAATTTCATTTTAATGTAAGCCGATTACTGTACTTTCAAAGTGACAATAAAGTTATTCTCTCTGTCTGTCTCTCTGTGTGTGCGCGTGTGCTCACGTGACTCACCGAGGATCTCTCGCCCCCAGCTACGGCTCCCCGTCCCCAATGATATTATACCAGCGCAATAACAAGGGGGAAGGGTCGGACCTAGTTTTTTGACAGTTAGGATACCCAGAGAGTATTCCCCAGAACGTCAGCGGGGAAAGAGGGACGGATTGGGGGCTTCGCCGACAGTAAACCCCTCTCCCCTAACTTACAATAATAAGCTACCACAGGCTCACGCTTCTCGAGCTCCTGCGCGGTTCTCAGGAAATGTTGAATGGGCTTGAATTGCGGAGGCAGCGGGGGGAGTCCCGAGGCAGCCATGGCACTATGGGTTCACTTCAAGGAAGGCGATTCAGTTAAGGGAAAACAGCCGCCACTACTACCGTACTCCTACTACTACCACTCCTGCTATGGACTACCGTTCAAGCACTTCCGCTTCCGGGGCGAGAACCGAAGAACGGGCTCCGACCAGCTCCTTTGAAGTGCGCATGCGCGAGGAGCGCCATCTGGATGCGCGGGTGGGAGCCGGTTGGAACAAAAAGGCTGTGGCTTCTGTGGTTTTTCTAATAAACGTCCGGGTTCCTTTCTGGAAATGGAAGCAAGAGGAGAAGCAGGGACATAAAATCAAGCCATATTTTAGGGGAAAAACGATTTGGTAGAAGATAAATAGGGATTCTTTTTTTTCCCCCAGGCAGGCATTGGTCACAACTTTTTCTGGTAGATATACATTATTTTGCTTAGGGATGAGTTGACGAAAAGGCTCCCTTTTCTCTCTATGTTCTCCTACTTAATTGTTTCATTTGGGGGAGTTTCTCACTATTGGATCTCAATGAGCATTGCTGCAGGACCAACACCAAACAAAAACACCTGAAATAAACTTGGTAGACAGACAGCGTGTTCCTGGCAAGGATTTCTGTTATGGATTTCTGTTATTCACAAGTATAGCAACATTGCTGTATATCAATGTTTCTCAACCTCAGCAATTTTAAATTGTGTGGATGCAGCACATTGGCATGCTTTTTTGGGGGGAATATTTAGAAGACCACACAATCTAAAGTTGCTGAGATTTAAGAACAGTGGTGTTTATAATAGAAATACTTTGTTTCTTAGTACTACAAACTTCCAGAAGGGGGTTGACACTTGAATTGATATTTTTTTAATTTTGCTATTTCATTTGTTTTCTGAATAGAAAAAAGGTTGTTTGCAAGTACTTCTCAGGGGTAAAAAGTTGAGAATCAAGTCTCTTAGCTTGTCCAAAAACAATCCAACAATCATTTTAATCCTAACAGCATCCATTCTGCAGTATTTCTGCTTAATGATCATGTATTTGGGTTTGTAGGTCCCTCTTGTATTTTAGCTTAGAAGTTCTGAGCAGAAATGTTCTTGCTTCAGGATAATTACAACAATAATATAAAATAATACAATTGATACATTGATACGTAACCTATTGTTTTCTGGTTATGCAATGTTACAACTGATGAAATCATAATTCAGCACATAAAACATGGTTCCCAGCTATCATTGGAAGCCAAAATCCCCATCCTCATGTCATAGTGTGTTGTTGTTTGGGAGCCACAGTCTGCTTCCTGCTTGTTCAGAGGTGTCAAAACTCGCAAGATCACGTTGTCACCTGACATATCGTGATTTCCCCCCTTCACTAAACTGGGGATGGGTGGGGCCAGCACTTGACGCATCTGGTCCATGGGTCGCAAGTTTGTCACTTCTGTGGTTGTTTCACTGGGACTGATTTTTCCTGATTTCCCATCCATTCCATGTTCAGTTCAGTTTATTAGTTCAGTTTATTAAATTTCTAAATTTCTGTTCAGTTTAGGAATAATAAGGCAACACCATCATCAAAAACAAACTGAGCATTAAAGGCAAAATCTCCTTTAAATAGAACTCTACATTCAACGAAATTCTTGGCAATAATGTGAACATGGTTTTCAGCCCCAGGATTTCCTTGTGATCTCCTTCCAACTGCTAACTTGGGCCAATTCTGTTTACTTTTTGGAAATCAGCCTAGGTTGGTTAATACTGCCACATAGTTGTGTATTGGACCAAAGATGTGGCTGGGATTTAAACCTGTCTAAAACACCCTTACACTTCTAATAACTGATACAATATTGAATGCATACTTGTGGGGGGGGGGGAGGCAACCATAGTGTCAACTGCAATTATACAAAGAGAGTTCCTAAAACATATTCATGGAGGAGGAAAATGCCTTTTATGATAGCAAATATTATAATAAAGGTGATTCTGTTACTGCTTCACTAAAATTCTAGAACACGGATATTAATCAAAAGGGACTTGTTTGGAGCCATACAACACATGTTTCAAAGGGAAAAACTTTGATAAATAAGGTTGCGGTATTTCAAAACACCCTGCAGCTGCCCCTGTACCGGTAGAATGAAAGTTTGTGCAGATTGAAAGTTCAGCATTTGTGTAGAATGAAAATTCAGCATAAAATTATAAAACTGTCAGGCCAGAACCCACAGCGAGGTACAGTTGAATCCAATCCTAATGGACATAGTCTTGCAAAACTAACCTCTGCTTTGCTGCTGCTTCGGCTGCCATTGAAACGGGGAGGGAGGGCATGGTATTTGGGAGGGGTTTACTAATTGTGCTGGAGGAAGATTCTGGAGTTCTGCTGCCTGTCGGACTACGCATGCGGAGGTTCCCGCCAAGGCCAATGGCACCGACATTCCATCTTGGTGATGCCTTTAGAAGTTATCTCACACCTGACACTTAGGAGAATTATGATTGGACTGTAACTGGGATGCCAAGGGGTGGGGAATGGGTTATTTTATATATCATTCTCTTTCGCGCCTAAATAATCAGTCTTCGCTTTGCTACGCTTCTAATCATTTATAATTAGTAAAAGTACACTTGATTTCTATCAATGGACTCTCGTGGTTTTCTTTCCTAATTATTCAATGAAGAGGTGCTGACAACTAAACTAAAACTAATCTTTTAAGCCGCTAGATATATTCTGAGAGTTTTTAGGGTGTAGCTACCCTGAACTACTTCCTCATTCCCCCATACTATGCAGTCCCTTAATCTGGACCTCTTTGTGGTGGGATTTACTGACTCCTTCCTGGGAAACTGTTTTGCCAACATCCCTCTCCCCACTTCTCCAATACAAAAAGGCTCACAAAAGCCGCAGAAGTATTAGGGCAACATAAATAAACTTCTGCAGCAGTGGTGGGATTCAGAATTTTTTACTATTGGTTCCGTGGGTGTGGCTTGGTGGGTGTTGCTTGGTGGGCATGGCAGGGGAAGGATACTGTGAAATTTCCATTCCCTCTCCACTCTAGAACCTGCTGAATACCACCTCTGTTCTGCAGTCTAATGCAGCAAGAAGCAATTTATCAGTGAATATTTTCTGTAGTAAAATGCTCTCTGTGCTGATGATTCCATAACAGTGCTCTCACAGAAATGAACAATAAATTTACAACAATAATCACTGATCACTAACAGCAAGAATAATTGTGTCAAGAATTAAAAACAGCTGCTTGGCATTGTGGTTAAAAACAGACAGTGGTTCTAATATAGAGAAGAGGAAGAAAGAAGATTTATTTTTCCTTACAGAAGATAAAGTACCTGCCTAAAAGGTGTTCTGACTGCTGTAATGAATAAGACAGTGGCATTCTGGACATTTTTGTTTCAATGTGTTCATAAGTTTCTGGAAAAGTATGTTCAGTAAAAAAATGTTAGTAGTGATTAACTAGTGTGAGTGTAAAATTCATTACTGTTGAAGAAAGAAGATAATGTCAAGTCAAAAACTTTTCTTGCCCAAGTCATTAATAGAAAGCTGGATACTTCAAAAACATGTGTAGCTGGAAGTGTTATCATGAACTTCCATACCTTGTGCTTATTGTGTCTTTATGTTTCAGTGAATGAGTGCTGTTACTAATCAAAATCTGGTAATATTAATGATACATATATTTGAACAATCTCACCTTATCTGAGAAGATTTGTTGGCAAGGGATAGGTCACACTTGAAAGGAGAGAAGGCTTGTCAAATGCCTTTATGGAAATGCGCCTCAGGGCAAAGTATTAGTACAATCTATGTGCATTGGTGTGGTGCAGTCATTGAAAACTTGGAATACTAATTGCATCTATAGTCATCAAAGCTCACTGGCTGAATTTCACCAATCATTAACACTGTATTTTTCAGACTATAAGATGCACCGTGTATAAGACGTGCCAAGATTTTGAAGAAGTAAGTAAGAAAAAAGTTTTTGTCCTCCCAGCCTCCAGGAGCACTCTGCAGGCTTCAGCAGGGCTGAGTTAAGGCAAAAATGCCCCCATTTTAACCAAAATGGGGACATTTTTCACTCCCTCCAGCCTGCAGAATGCTTCTGGGGGGTGGGGGAAGGCAAAACACTCAAGTTTTGGTGAAAAATGGCCTATTTTTCACCTGTGTTTCACCAAAACGGGGACATTTTCCCCTTCACCCAGACCTGCTGAAGCCTGAAGAATGCTTCTGGAGGGTGGGGGAAGGCAAAATGCCCCCGTTTTCACCCATTTTTCACAAAAATGGGTTGCAGGGGCAGGGTTTTGGGAGGCCAAAAATGGCTGTATTCGGTGTATAAGATGCACCAAAATTTCAATGCTCTTTTTTGCGGGGGGTGGGTGGGGGGAAGATGCGTCTTATAGTCCGAGAAATATGGTAATATACATCACAATTGCTATTATGGGGAGAAAAATAGAAGAAGGAATGATGTAACTTCTGTTTCAGAATCTTGGAGGACAGGTTGGTTGTAAATCTTAATGAATGATGATTGACTGAAATTCCACAGAAGCAGTCATCTTAGTCCTAAAGAGTCTTCTGGAAGTGTAAACATTTTAAAAAAAAAAAATCATAAACCTGGGCTTCTAAACATGACACCATGTTTATCTGCAGACTCTTTCTTTGGCACTTGCCAAGTATTTTTGATTATTTAATTCAAATAATTATTTAAGCAGTTGAAGTGGCTGCAATTCACACATTGCAACTCTGAGTAGCTAACACAAAATGAAATCCAAACACAAAACCCAACAAAAATAAAAACAAAACAAAACATAATTGATTTCAGCCCACAATTGTCCCATAATCACTGGTGTTGCATAAAAGCGACCTTGCCCTAGCTGCTGTAAAAATATTGAAAAAAATTAAATGGGAAGTTGGCATGCTGAAACAGAAGTCTTCTGCCAGACTTTATTGCCAAGGATGTTGGTGGGATTTGCAGATGGACCATTAAGAAACAAAGTGAGTCCCCAGTGCTTTATTGGTTGTACTTCCATCTGATTAAAAACAGTTGCTAAAATCCATCTTCAGTGACAGACCAACTGACAAAATTGCCTTTTTATCTATGAGTGCTTTAGGTCTGACTACAGTTTTTCATGGGAGCCACTTTGGGAATAAACAGGTCCCACTCATCCAGTGGTGAAATTCATTTTTTTTTTACTACTGGTTCTGTGGATGTGGCTTGGTGGGCATGGCAGGGAAAGGATACTGTAAAATCTCCACTCCCACCCTACTCCAGGGGAAGGATACTGCAAAATCCCCATTCCCTCCCCACTCCTGGGGTAAGGATATTGTAAAATCTCCATTCCCACCCTACTCTGGAGCCAGCCAGAAGTGGCATTTGCTTGTTCTCCGAACTACTCAAAATTTCCGCTACTGGTTCTCCAGAACCAGTCAGAACCTGCTGAATTTCACCCCTGCACTCATCCCCTAGCCTCCAAGCAGATAATTGGTGAAAAGTGCCCATGATCTGCTCTCAGATGCTCTATTATTCCCCTCAGGACAAAAATTTCAAGGTTCTTGCATAAGCTTTTGTTGATTTCAGTTTTTTTCTTCAGATGCCTGAAATGTTATTTTGAAATAAAAACACATATACACACTTCCATAGCTGAAGGGATAGCTAGATTATAAAGACTGAAGTGGTGGGGGGGATGAAATCAATGATGTAGTGATTCTGATAATAATCTTATAAACAACTGTTATTTACGAAATAACATTCTTGTTATAGTGGTAAACTGATAAACTGATATGGCGGGGACTTTAGGGCTGGCCATTACCGGGGAAGGAGGGCTCGCTACGTTACAGAGATCCCTCCTTCCGGCCCTATGAGTCCCACTCCAAGGCCAGATGGCGTGAGTAATCAGGACCCTGGTCTCAGGCTGCTGTCGCTAAATGCCAGGTCTGTAGTTCACAAGGCTCCCCTCGTCCGGGACCTAATTTTAGACGAGGGGGCAGACCTGGCATGTATTACTGAAACCTGGCTGGGCCCGGAGGGAGGAGTCCCCCTCACCGAGATGTGCCCAGAGGGTTTTCAGGTGCTTCATCAGCCGCGACCGTGGAGGTGTGGCTATTGTTATCCGAGAGTCTCTAGTACCTCGTAGGATCCCTGCTCCGGAGTTTGTCGGGTGTGAGTCCTTGCTGGTGAAGTTGGACCTCAAGGGTCAAGTGGGCTTGCTGTTAACGTACCTGCCTCACAACAACGTTGCAGCAGCCCTCCCTTGCTCCTCGAATCAGTAGCTGAGCTGGCAATTGAGTTCCCCAGGCTTATGGTTCTGGGGGATTTCAACATGCCTTTGCTCGGTGAACACTCTGATGGAGCGCAGGAGTTCATGGCTTCCATGACAGCCATGGGCTTGACTCAAGTAATTCGGGGCCCAACTCACTTGGTGGGTCACACGCTCGACCTTGTATTTCTCTCGGAGCAGTGGAGTTGTGATCTTGGTTTGAGGGGTAGTGAGATCTTGCCCCTGTCATGGTCGGACCACTACCTACTGAGGCTTGACTTTCAGAGACCAAACCCCCACTGTAGGGAGGAGGAACTGATTAGGTGGTTCCACCCAGGCGCCTTATGGACCCTTTGGGCTTTCAGACGGAGCTTGGTGTTGTTCCTGATACCCTCGCCCGCAGTCCGGCAGAGTCTCTGGTTGCTGCCTGGAATTCAGCAGCGGCAGAGGCTCTTAACCGGATTGCACCTTTACGGCCGATCCGAAGCAGTGGATCTAGGAGGGCTCCTTGGTTTACTGAGGAATTCCGGGAGATGAAGCGTCAAAAGAGACGCCTAGAGCAACGATGGAGATCCAGTAAGTCTGAGTCAGACCGAGCGCTTTTAACATCCAGCATCAGAACCTACCTTCGGGCAATTAGGACGACAAAAAGATCACACATTGCCTCTCTGATAGCTTCCGCTGAGTCGCGCCCAGCCGCCTTGTTCAGGATAACCCGTTCCCTCCTAAACAGGAGGGATACGAGCGATCCTTTGCAAGGCAGAGCTGAGGACTACGTCCAATTCCTCGCGGATAAAGTTGCTCGGCTTCGGACGGACCTGGACTCCAATTACGCAGAACCAGCCGAGGCACCAGGGAGAATCTGGATGGACATCACTGGATTGATTTTCAAGCTGTTACCCCTGAGGAAGTGGACAAGGCCATGGGAGCTGTAAGTGCCTCCACATGTGTGCTGGACCCGTGCCCCTCCTGGCTAGTTGTTAACAGCAGGGAGGTGACATGGGGCTGGATCTAGGCGGTTGTTACCGCCTCCCTTTGGGTGGGGTTCTTTCCCCCCGCTTTAAAGACGGCGGTGGTGAGACCCCTTCTGAAGAAGCCATCTTTGGATCCAGCCGTTTTAAACAACTACCATCCAGTCTCCAACCTCCCCTTCGTGGGGAAGGTTGTTGAGAAAGTGGTGGCCTTTCAGCTCCGGCGGTCCTTGGAGGAAACCGATTATCTAGATCCCTTTCAGTCGGGATTTAGGCCTGGCTACAGCATGGAAACCGCTTTGGTCGCGCTGACCGATGATCTCTGGAGAGCCAAGGATGGAGGTTATGCCTCCGTCCTAGTGCTCCTTGACCTCTCAGCGGCCTTCGATACCATCGACCATGGTATCCTTCTGCGACGACTGCGGGAGGTGGGGGTGGGAGGCACTGTCCTCCTCTTACCTCTCGGACAGGTTGCAGTCGGTGTTGGTCGGAGGGCAGAGATCGACCCCTAGGCCCCTGAATTGGGGCCGCAGTGTTCGGTCCTGTCCCCCCTCCTGTTTAATATTTACATGAAGCCGCTGGGTGAGATCAATCGACAGCACAGGATAAAATACCATCAGTATGCGGACGATACACAGTTGTATCTGTCCGCCCCGTGCCAACTCAGTGAAGCGGTTGACGTGATGTGCCAGTGCCTTGAGGCTGTTAGGGTCTGGATGGGGGATAACAAGCTTGCACTCAATCCGGATAAGACCGAGTGGCTGTTGTGTTTCCCTCCCACTAATTGGCCAAGTTTTCCATCTCTCAGGCTGGGGGGGTCAAACAGTATGCCCCTCAGACAGGGTTCGCAATTTGGGAGTCCTCCTGGACCCACAGCTGACTTTCGAACACCACTTGTCGGCTGTGACCAGGGGGGCATTTGCCCAGGTTCGCCTGGTGCACCAGTTGCGTCCCTACCTGAACCGGGAGGCCCTCACAACAGTCACTCATGCCCTTGTGACCTCTAGACTGGACTACTGCAACGTGCTCTACATGGGGCAGCCCTTGAAGAGCATTCGGAGACTTCAGCTTGTCCAGAATGCAGCCGCGCGAGCAATTGTGGGTGCACCTTGGTTCACCCACGTAACACCTATCCTCCGCGAGCTGCACTGGCTGCCTATTGGTCTTCGGATACGCTTCAAGGCGCTAGTCGTTACTTATAAAGCCCTTCATGGTATTGGACCTGGGTACTTGAGAGACCGCCTGCTGCCAATTACCTCCAATAGACCGATCAGATCCCACAGATTAGGCCTCCTCCAAATTCCATCCGCCAGCCAATGCCGACTGGCGACTACCTGAAGGAGAGCCTTCTCTGTGGCTGCTCCGACCCTCTGGAACGAGCTCCCCATGGAGATTCGAACCCTCACCACCCTCCAGGCCTTCCGCAAAGCCCTTAAAACCTGGCTGTTCTGACAGGCCTGGGGCTAAAGAGTTTTTGCCCCCCTTCTCGAATGGTATGGTTGTTGTGTGTTTTTAAATTTTGTATTGTTATGTCTTGTCTTTTTATCCCCCTGTCTGTACCTCCTTCCCTGATTGAATTGTGAGCCGCCCTGAGTCGCCTTCGGGGAAAAGGGCAGCATATAAATGTAATAAATCAATCAAATCAATCAATCAAATGCATGTAAACTCACAGGACACATAGAAAACTCAGCTGGCTTAGTCCATGATTTAAGTAAACAGACCAAACTGATTCTTTATAAACCACTTATACCCGGGGGGGGGGGGGAATCAGTGAACAGAAGACATACAGAACAAATGTAGAAATGTCTCAGTAAGACAGAAATTCCAGGAATTACTGTACAACATCAAGATTTCCTATTTCAGCTGCATTTTCTTTCTCTTACAATATCTTCTGGGTAGATAATCATTCAGGAATGTTGTCTCTCCAAAAATTGAATTTCAGAAAGTCTGAGAGATAAGTGTTACAGTAAGAGTTATGGATCTAGTGCTGAATAAAATGCTGTTTGTAAGTACTCAAGGTAGCTAACAATATTAGAAAATCATATGTCAAAAGCTAAACATTTATGTAATAAATCTTCTCAGTGGTTGCCACAAAGAAAAGGGAGTCAAGCTATTCTTCAAAGCGCCTCAGGGCAGGACAAGAAGCAATGGATGGAAACTAATCAAGGAGAGAAGCAACCTAAGACTAAGAAGAAATTTCCTATCAGTTAGAACAATTAACCAGTGGAAAAACCTGCCTCCAGAAGTTGTGAATTCTCCAACACTGGAAGTTTCAAAGAAGAGATTGAACAACCATTTGTCCGAAATGGTATAGGGTTTCCTGCCTGAGCAGGGGGTTGGACTAGAAGACCTCCAAGGTCTCTTTAAACTCTGTTATTCTATTTTAAATGCAATCATTAATATATTAAAGAACTGGAGAAGCAAATGCAAAGGCATGGGGTGGGACGACATCAACACATCTCTTGAGATAATATATTGTATAGCCTGGGAGCAATGCAGAATAATTTGTGCCAGAAAAACAAGCTCCTGATACCAAAGCAAGGGGACACATATTCAGAATACTTTTGCAATTCTTAAAATACAGGTAGTGTCAGGCACAAGTAACAGGCACAAGTGTTGAGTTCAAAGTACTAAAGATTTATTACATTCTACCTGCATACAAGAATCTGATCTACAAATGGTCTAGCCAAATTGGCACTAGATAAGAGTCAATGGAATTCACAGCGGGAAGGGACTTGGGTCTCTTGTGGGAGTTCAGCAACTCCAAACTGATGATGATGCAGGCAGGTTTGTAACAATAAAGATGTTCCCTTAGACAGCCAGGCTTTAACTTATTTAGAGCTTATGATCAATACCAATGTCATGAATTTGTGGTTACTAAACACTTGGTTGCTAATGCAGATATTCCAATATAGGCCTGTGTTTCCTGTAATTTGCATCAATTAGCAATTTCCTGTAGTATTGCACATAAAATTATTTCTTTCCCCTATTCTGCTATGTTCGTCTTTCCATCTCAACAGAACTGTCTTTATTGTGTTTGGATTTTCTCTGGTCTATTTTGTGAACTTCTGGATCCTGCTGTCATCTCATTGTCCTCAAAAGTTCTGAATAACCCATTTGAGACTTCTACGGTAGGTTAATAGACTGGATCATCTGTCAAGAATGCTTGTCAAGACAACATTAATCTGTATATTAACTTTTTAAAAATGCCACAGCATCTAGATTTTTAATTGCCTTCAGGATAACAGAATATTAACACCTGAGGCTTCATCTGCTGTGCCCATCTATTGTGATTTTCATTGCCAAGGAACATGCTCTCCAGGAAGTGGTTTATTGTCACACCAAAGTGTTCTCTCTAAATGTAATCTTTGCTGTCTGAAGTATGATATAAATTGAATGAATGAATGAATGAATGAATGAATGAATGAATGAATGGTATTGTAGTTCAATACATCTGGATAGCAACATTTTGGAGAAAGAGAACCCCAATTCTTTAGATCTTGGAGACTCTTGGATCCCATATCTTCTTTTACTTAAAGATTTCCAACCTAGTTGCACAGAGAACATCATTGCTTGGAAAGTGGTCAATTATTTTAAAGTTCTTCAAAAAGAAAACTGCAAGTTGATCAGAAAGGACTTTGTTACCCAGCTGCTTTGCTTTTGAATACAACTTACTGCACCATGAAGGAAAACAATGAATATGAGGGATTTGCTTTCAAAGCAATATTGTAATCCATATCTGAGCCAGCACAAAAGCATATGTATGTGGAACAGGGAATGCAATCCATGTCAAAGCATTCTGCTTTCCCCCCTTTTCATTTTTCCATCATAGAGAGTTGATCTGGTCTTTCGTTTTTGCAGCCTGCCTTTCTGTTATAGACATTCTTTCAGGACTCCTTGGAATAAGATGAAAATGGTCCAGCTGTACATTCTATATTGATGGGCTATTTATTTTATCATTTAGGCTGAAGACCAAGGAACAGAAGATTAAAAACTACAAGATAATAGCATTTTCTGCTCCTTGATACAGATTAGGCTGCAAATATAATTTATCTCAGTGGATAGTGGTTCCCAAGAAAGCGCCATAATTACTGTAAACTCTGCCCCGAAGCTAAACAAAGAGAGATTAGTTTCAGAGAGCTTTTCAGCACCAAAGTGTCGGACAGTTCCAATTTATCTCCATTATCCCCGTTTGCGCATTGAACCATTTGTTAGGCTGGGTTCCCATAAGCCTCAACTAAAACCCTAATCACGTTTAAACCTACGCAGGCATTTTATGTGAAAGTAGCCATCAGGGTTGTAACTGATGATATACAGGGTTCTATGATGATATACTGCGAAGAGTATGGATTGGGGAAAAAATTAAGACCCTAACCTCAGACCAGTCTCTGCTTGCTCTGCCGCTCCGTTTGCGGCCAGAGTCATTACAACACAGAGGTCAGTCCTACAGTTCATAGGGAGGACTTTGAAATGGACCCCTAAAAACCAAAGATATATACAGGCATTCTCCTGGATCTTGATGAGGGGGAAAAACCCTTTCCCCACCCTACCTCAGCTCGGGGCCCCGGGTGTGCCTCTCGCGCACTGTTCCTCCTTGTGGAGGCGGACCCGCTCGCCTTTAAAGGAAAGGCGCCCCCCTCTAAGGAGGCCAAAGCGAACTCGGCTGGAGAGAGTCGCGCTCCAGACAGAACAAGAGGGGCTGCGAGCCAGGCGGTTTGTTTTAACACTACACTCTGCAGAAGACGGAACAGCCCCTCGGACATCCAAAGCTTTCCCAAGAACCTTTCAGACAGAGAACTGCCAGCGTCTCGCTTCTCTTCGTCCATCCCATTCCTTCGGAGGTAAAGAGGACGCTTGACTCCGACGAGACTTGTTTCCTTCTTGGGGTCTTCGGGGAGAGAAAGATTGGTTGGGGCGGAGGAGGAGCACCCCCAAACTGCCGGCTTCTAGATCGAGGACTTGGGAGAAGGCCGTCGAAGGAGAGTCTCCGCGATGCCACCGAGGTCGACAGAGTCCACGTGGCTCCAAGGGACGGTGGCGGGCAACGAGACCGAGGTGGCTGCTCCGGGGACCTCGTCCCCTCAGGCTGGGGCGGTATTCGTCATCCGCTGCATGATCCCCTCGCTCTACCTGCTCATCATGGCCGTGGGCTTGCTGGGCAACTTCACGTTGCTGAAGATCTTCGCCGCCCGGAGCGCCGCCCGGAGCGTGCCCAACATCTTCATCTCCAGCCTGGCCGCCGGAGACCTTCTGCTGCTGCTTACCTGCGTCCCGGTCGACGCCTCCCGCTTCTTCCTGAAGGACTGGATCTTCGGCGAGGTGGGCTGCAAGCTGCTGCCGGCCATTCAGCTTACCTCCGTGGGCGTTTCCGTCTTCACCCTCACCGCCCTCAGCGCCGACAGGTGAGTCCAGGAGCGACCGAGGAAAGTCCTCCAGAGACTGAAGGCGGGTGGCGGAGCGAAGCGAATTCGGTGGGGAGAAACCAATCCCTAAACGGCAGGGGGAAAAACACTGCAAACTTCCCGGCCCACATGCCAGCCATTGGCTGCCTTTCATGCCCTTAAAAGTTCCCACTTTTAATAGAGTCCGCTAGAGTTGGGACGCCAATAAATTTAAATGAACGAATAACTAATTGAATTAAAAAATGTTCCAGCAACCAGCCTTGGTGAAGCTTCTGCTTCATTAGAAGTTTGGAAAGGTATCGGTCCCTCTTTTTCCCCCTCCACACTGTCAGACTTTCAAGCTGAGAAGGCTCAAAATGATACCCTGTCTGATTGGATTGCCAGAGGTCAGTCTGTCCCTTCAGGAGTCTCTTAGCTCATCCTATGCTAATCGCACCCACAAGTAAATAAGGAGATCCATCCTCATCTGAGGGTACATCTATTTATTTTCTTTAATGACTTCAGAGGGAACCAAATGACTTCTGTGGACACACAGAAATAGGCTTAACATTACCCTAAGTAGTCTTAACAAGGGAGGTTGGAGGAATTCGTTTAAAAAAAAAGTCCATCAGCTGTGATAGATGAACTGAATGTTTCTTTTTAGATGCAGTTTTTCCCTAAATGCTAATTCCACGGAACAAGAAGGAGCAACCTTGGCTTTTTCACATGAGCAGTTTTCAGAAGGGATCTCCTATAACTGGTCACATTTGTAGACATAAATGTGAATAAGACAAATGATTAGTCTAAAAATCTTATGTTCTTCTTTAGAAATATTTGTCTCTTTATTTTTTTTTGAAATATTCTTATTGTTTTATATCAAACATTCCACTTGTATGTTGAGCAGTGTGTTCTCTAGGTCAGTGTTTTTCAACCTTTTTTGTGCAAAGGCACACTTTTTTCATGAAAAAAATCACGAGGCACACCACCATTAGAAAAGGTTTAAAAAATTTAACTCTGTGCCTATATTGACTATAGGCGGGTGTTTTTCCCACGGCACACCTTACACTATGTCACGGCACACTAGTGTGCCGCGGCACAGTGGTTGAAAAACACTGCTCTAGGTGTCCAAGGTGTTATCATACAAACATCATGATTATTATAATCTGTGTGTGTGTGTGTGTGTGTGTGTGTATGTATGTATGTATACCAATATACAATAATGTATAAACAAATATATGATAATATAAAGCATCTTTACAGCGTATACTATCTTCCATTATAGTATCAATTATACAACCATAAAAATATTTACTCATCTGTTTTTGTTCTCATGTAGACCATAGAAATATTTATCTTTTCAAATGTATTAAATTGGGAGATGTATTATGTTCCTAAGTAAACATAATGAAAGTTGAAATTAAGGAGAAGAAATTAATTTCCACACAATATTTATGGAACTATCAAGCAGCAGAGACAAAGAACCAAGCAACATATGATTAAAGATTGCTTTACTTTAATACAAAGTTGGAAAAATAGAGGAGAAAAGGTCATGATTTAACATCAAGATTAGAGGATTCTGACCAAAATCATCAGCAAAAGAATATGTCTTTTCCCCCTATGGACAAACTTGCATAATGATGATAAAATGTGCTGGCATTACTTGTTTCCTTACTGAAATCTATCAATTTGCAGTTGAAATAAAAAATGGTGGCAATAGTTTTTATTCAGAAAATGTGTGTTGCCACTTGTATGAACTTCCTGAAACAGACAAGTTAATAGTCTATCTTGAAATGTCTATAGATAAATAATAACAGGATGTTGGAATAAAAAAAGTTGCCATCATTACTGGTCCTCTTAACTTGTTTTTCCTTTTGAAAAAGAATTAAACTGAGATTACAATCTCATTGCATGCTACATTTTCACACGAGACTAGCACAACCTCAAGGATAAATCACACAACCACATCTTTGAGGTTACATATTTTGAAATCTCCCAAGTTGTTGGAAAATTATTGGAACTTGTAACCAGCTAAGCCTTAGGCTTTGAAACAGATGTAATATTGAGAATACATAGGTGCAAACTTACACTCATTCATAAATGCACATGTTTTCACCAATATGAAAAAAATGACAAGTTGAATGACACTCAATAAATGGCATAGTAGCCACTTGGGGAGAGTTGTTTGGAAAAACCAGGAATGCTTTTTAATAATGTGATGTTTTGTCCTAGTACTCATTTCTATTTGTGAGAAATGAAGATTGGTGTCATAATTACCTCATAGGGTAAGCCAATGCAAGCATGCTGATAAATAAGCCCAGTGAATTCCTAGTGTACAGAATCTTTTTGTACAGAAAATCCTATCTCTCTCTTTCTCAGTCTTAGGATGGTCTCCTCTTTGCCAAATTTACTATTTGCATGCATGTGCAAAGAGATACAGTTGTGCTAATAATGATTTATTGTCAATGGTTAATATGCACACTGATATAGCTATGCAACAACAGATAACAGCATGCAAGTGGTTGCAGGCCACTTGCTATCTGCTCATGCAGGAATGTTTCTTTTCAGAAGAAAAGTGATAACATTGCAGACTGTTTCCCTCCCTATATTAGACCAGGCGTGTCAAACTCAATCAGGGTTGTGTTTGACCTCGGGTGGGGGGGTTGGGTGGGTGCAGCCAGGGTGGGCGTGGCCATCTTACATCACTCGAACTCGGGGGCGTCTGTGATGGCCCATGTGCTCTGCCAGGGAAATCAGGCTCTAGAGCTCCATTTTCAGCTGCGAAGGCCTCCTGCCACCCTTTGCCAGTAAAAATGGACCCCAGGGGGGCATATGGACCCCAGGAGGGCATATGCACCCCTGAGCTTTGTTTTCATTGACAGAGGGCAGCAGGAGGCCGTTGCAGCTGAAAATGGAGCCTGAGAGGACCACATGCGGCCCTGCCGAGCTCTATTTTTGTTGGTAGAGGCACCAGGAGCTGATTCTTTGCTGTTTCTAGGGCAGCCCCGTGGGCCAGATCTAAGCATCCTAGGGGATGGATCCAGCCCCTGAACCTTGAGTTTGATACTCCTATATTACACTCGGTTTTCCCTTTGGTCACACTGATCAGAATTTTTAAGGATTTTAAAGATGGATTCAAGAAACAAAATATTCACTTGAGCTACCAACATCTTTTTCTCTTTCTTTTTTTATCCTGGTTTGATTCAGTTTTGAAGATGACGGTCTAAATAAAGGATAATGGAGAAATCCAGAATTTTGAAACAATACAACTGAGCAATATTACTACTTTGAATGTAAAAAGAGAATATTCCTTATTGTTTGAAATGATATATATTTTTTGACTAAGTCATCATAGCCTTTTTTCTGGCTAGAAAGATCCTGCTTCACATGTTTTTCATAAAAAATAATTTAGGTAAGGTAAAAAAAAATTATGTAAAAGAGAATGAGCTGCATTCATCAGGAGTCAAGCCTAACTAGCTATGTAACAGATGGCAACTTCACAGGACCACATCTGATTCTGCAGTAGTTTTTTCAAAAGGAGGATCCTATTTGCTGTGTTACGTTCTATAGCATCTAAAAAGAGATGGAACGTTTCCCACAAAGATTAGGACTCACTAAAATGGGATAAGAAGAATAGTAAAGGTAAAGGTTCCTCTCCCACATATGTGCTAGTTGTTCCCAACTCTAGGGGACGGTGCTGATCTCTGTTTCAAAGCCAAAGAGCCAGCGCTGTCCGAAGATGACTGTGGCCAGCATGACTAAATGTTGAAGGCACATGGAATGCTGTTACCTTCCCGCCATTTTTTCTACTTACATTTTTACACACTTTCAAACTGCTAGGTTGGCAGAAGCTGGGACAAATAATGGGAGCTCACTCCATTATGCGGCATTAGGGATTCAAACCACCGAACTGCTGACCTTTCTGTTCGACAAGCTCAGTGTCTTAGCCACTGAGCCACTGCATCCCTAAGAGAGAATAGGTCACTGCATAAACAAAGTAAACAAGGTATAATTTTATACCAAAGTAATTTTAAGTAAGTTTAAATAAAAGTTGACTAAACTAAATATAGATTTTTGACCTCATTTAGTTGAGACATGATATATGAATGCTAGATGTCAGTGAGGAACTCAAAGATAAAGAAACCAAATGTCTGCCGAATAAAAAAACTTTTAGTTCCATCATTGGACTTTCTCCAGATTAGCTACAGTTATGCATTCCTTATTCAATGTGATAAGCTGTTGATACCACTTTCTACAACATTCCCTTCATTAAAAAATGCTCTGAAAAATGCGTTTTTGGAAATATTGATAATGGAAAAAGACAAAGGAAAAGAAACAGCGGCTTTTGATACCATCGACCATAGTATCCTGCTGCAACGACTCAGGGGGTTGGGAGTGGGGGGCACCGTTTTATGGTGGTTCTCCTCCTACCTGTCGGATCGGTCACAGTTTTTTTTGACTGGAGGGCAGGGATCGACCCCGAGGCGCGTCACTTGTGGGGTGCCCCAGGGATTGGTTCTCTCACCCCTCCTGTTCAACATATATATGAAACCACTGGGTGATATCATCCATGGTTTTGGGGTATCATCAATATGCTGATGATACCCAACTTTTCATCTCTACCCCAAACCACCCAAATGTGATGTCCCAATGCCTGGATGGGGGAACAAGCTCAAGCTCAATCCCTCCAAGACTGAGTGGCTGTGGTTTCCGTCATCCCGATTTGTGCATCTTGTTCCATCTTTGATGATAGGGGGAGAAATTCTAGCCCCCTCAGAGAGGGCCCGCAATCTGGGTGTCCTCCTGGATATGCGGCTTAGTCTAGAAGAACACCTGATGGCCGTGACCAGGGGGGCCTTTTACTAGGTTCGCCTGGTACGTCAGTTGAGCCCCTTCCTGGATCGCTCTGTGCACAGTCACTCATGTCCTTTCTCGCCTGGACTACTGTAATGCTGTCTACATGGGCCTGCCCTTGAAGAGCACCCAGAGGCTTCAGCTGGTCCAGAATGTGGCTGCATGGGTTATCATGGGGGCACCTATGTGCTCCCATGTTACACCCCTCTTAGGCGTCGTCCAGCACTGGTTGCCGGTTGTCTTCCAGGTGCGATTCAAGGTACTAATTATGACCTTTAAAGCTCTCCATGGCTTAGGCCTAGGATACCTGCAAGACCACCTACTGCCACCGGTAGCCTCCCACTGTCCAGTGCGATCCCACAGAGTTGGCCTGCTCAGGGTGCTGTTGGCCAGACAGTGTCGGCTAGCGACCCCCAGGGGGAGAGCCTTCTCTGTGGGAGCGCCTTCCCTCTGGAATGAGCTGCCCCCGGAGCTTCATATAATCCCCGACCTCCGGTCCTTCCGACACGCCCTAAAAAGTTGGCTTTTCCAGCAAGCCAGCCTGGCCTGAACAAAACAAAACAAATTATTGATCATTGTTAATTTTAATTCGAATTTTTTTAAAAAAATGTTATTGTTAATTCTAATTGAGTTTGTTTGGGATATTCTATTTAATTTTTTTTAACTTTTGTATTATGTGTTTCTTTTAATGTTGTACACTGCCTTGAGTCCTTGGGAGAAGGGCGGCATATAAATCTAATAAACCAAACCAACATCAGATTTTGGAAAATTACCACCAGAGATGGTCTCATATAGCTTGAAAACTGCAGTTTTAGTAAACATTAAATTCCTTCTGACAAAATCATTGGGAGGAGATTTGTTTGTTAAAAGCTTACCCAACATAGCTCTAGATGAATCTTACCAAGTGTGGTGTGCTGTAAAATACTCCATTTGATAGCCAGCCAGCTGAGTTTGTCTTCTTCTAGGAGATTCTATTCTCTTTTTGTGGTTTTTCCAGATTTCAGCTAAATGTCTATGGAGGTTCTCAACCATCCATGGTTGTCCTAAAGGTGGTTTTTCAAGAGGCAACTGGACTTTCTGGTTTTTCTTTGATGACGTTTTGCTTCTCATCCAAAAAAGTTTCTTGAGGTCTGAGGTCTGACTGGATGGTGGGGATGGAAGGATTTATACTTCTTGCAGACAGCTAAAAGAATGCAAATGAGCAGCTATCTGCAAGGAGTATAAACCATTCCATTTCCCCACCATCCAGTCAGAGCTGAAGAAGCTTCTTGGATGAGAAGGGAAACATCTTTAAAAAAAACCAGAAAGTCCAGTTGTCCCTTGAAAAACCACCTTTGGGCAGATTTCAGCAAGCATTCCTTAAGCACTAAGAATATATACTAAGGAGTATATTAAGGAAGTAGACCAAGGATTGATTAGGTTTAGATTTTCTCCTGAAAGGAACTGAGAAACATTAACAGATGTTTCTGCTTGTCACATATCATTGTATAAATGGTCCCAGTTGTGCCTTGTTCTAGTCACATCATATTGTGCTAATGGGAGTCTTTCACTGACAAACAATGTCTGTCAGCACAGAAGTTGAGGGTGATGTGAATTATGTGAGAAGTGCTTGAGTCCATTTTTCAAATGCTGTTCTTCTACCAGCAGTGGAATGACATATAATTGTATGTACAACCATCAGGTCAAGGATATGTCACTTTGGTGGGCACATAAAGGCGTAAGCACTTTTCGTGTGTGTGTGTGTGTGTGTGTGTGGTGTGGTGTGTGTGTGCGCACTGAAGAGATTTGAATTTTGGCATGAAAGGGAATAACTGGATGAAACAGTTATTTCTGTCTAGTTGATGAGAACTAACCAAAAAAGGTGAAATTGGAATTGAATGTTGCAGAGCTTCAAACAAGTAAATATGTCCATTTCTGTTATATTTTGCTATCTTACAATCTTAGATCAGCTTATTAAAGGCCTGCATTGTTTTAAGTATGAGAAAAGGATGAGACCTGATGACTTTGGTAATGGAATGACTGGTCATTTAGAAGTGATTTCAGTCTTTGAATGCCTTTTGTTTTTGAAGGTATGGTTGATTGATCAACAACCCTTGAATTCTGTTTCTTTCCACAAACATTAGCCTTCCTTATAGACTAATTTACTCTCCTTTAGTCTGGGTGGTGCCCATTGTGGTTTCACAGTGATACTCCCTTGAATAGATTTGCCATCAATATTTTGAATATGCCAGAGAAGAGGGGTTTGTATCTTAGTAAATATAATTCACATTATGTTTTACAGAAGGTGTTTCAGTACAGGATATAAAAGGTTTGAGAATGAAAATGAAACTGGAAAGCTGTTTCCATATGAAATGATTAACTAAAATATGGAGGTAAAAAAATTATTTCCAGAAAGTATTTCTCCTAAAGAATGTAGTATTTTACATATTTATAGAGCCGAGGTGGCGCAGTGGTTAGGGTACAGTACTGCAGGCCACTTCAGCTGACTATTATCTGCAGTTCAGCAGTTCAAATCTCACCGGCTCAAGGTTGACTCAGCTTTCCATCCTTGGGTGAAATGAGGACCCAGACTGTGGGGGCAATTTGCTGACTCAATTTGCTAAAAATCTGTAAACCGCTTAGAGAGGGCTTCAAGCCCTATGAAGCGGTATATAAGTCTAATAAATAAATAATAATAAATAATAAATAAATAATAATAAATAAATAAATAATAGTTAGTTACTTCTTGCATCTGAAATGAACCCAGATAATTATTTCTTGCATCTGAAAATGAACCCAGAAAATGTGTATGCTTGCAGCTCTAGCCAGTTTCATTTTTCAATATTAAATTTACATTTTCTTTAATCATCCCTCTTTAATTTTTTTATCTCTCACTGCATTTTCTGATAACTAGACTCTGGAGAGAAACTAGAGAGGATGACTCAAGCAGAGCAAAAGTTTTGGCTGGATAAATAGGAAACAAGCCCTTTCTGTAATCATGTTTATCACTTTTCCATTATTTGGCTTTGTAAGGGTAAACTATGTGGATATATCTTTTTTGCCACTGGCTGTGATCGCCTATCAGGTATCCATTGATCTTGCTTATCAGAATATCTTTCTCATTTCCTTCATTCATTCCTGGTTCACTGAAAATTCTTGCAACTACAACCAACTCTATCAAAATGAAATCTTTTAAATGATACCCACAGAGGCATAATGCTAGAGAAATCCTGAAATATTTCTCAATTTTCTACTGGCAAGCACCATTGCTTGCTACAGATGGGGGATTTATTATGGATCACAATGAAGTCTTGGTAAATGTGTAACATAGGGATGATGTGTCTTTGCTGCTCACTATGCAAATTGGTTTGAATCTGCAAACTAATTCTTAACTATGGGCTATTTGAAGAAACATAGAAACAAATGCCAATAGTTCATCCAGGAATGAAAAGAAAACTTTCAGGTGGAGGGATTTTAATAGCTTTTACTTAAGCAGTGTATGGATTTTAGCTCTTGCCTGATCATACATTTCTGTGAAATCCATATGCAATTCAGGAAGTTGTAATGGAGGGAGAGAACACAAGATCAAAACTACGTCCTTGATTGCTTTTCCTCTTTGAAAGCACAAAAAGGGAAGTACTGGTAAGTTTTCATAAATTTGTGATGAGAAAAATTTATTGCATTTATTTTATCCTCTTCTTTATTGAAAATGGTCTGGGGCAGGTATAACCTCTCTCTCACTTCTCATGAACAAGAAGAGTTAGATTAAGCTAAGAAATAGTGGCAAACCACTAAATGTAATGTTTAAATCAGAATCTGAACACTCCCCTCTTCAGTTTTTCTAAATACTGAACCACAACCCGCATTACAGATAGTAAGGCATTGGAAAACGGTTTGGTCCATCAGAAAGACATCAGAATGGTCTTCCTTTTCTTAATCTGATGCTTATTTGTTAACACAGTAGTTTAACAGGAACAGTAATAGGTTCTTTGGATATATGATGATAGGATTACGTCCTGGATACCAGCCAGCATTTAGCTTTGAAGACTCAGACAGACCTAATTATAATGAGAGGAAAGCTCCTATTAGTGCCAAGGCATGTTATGCCTCCCTTGGCTGACAATATGTACTGTAGTCTTTTTGTTAGAAGATATTCAGAAGGAAGCACAGGAGAGGACCAAAGAGCTTAAGGATCCTCATCTTGATCTGGTTAAGCCTATATATTGAAGATATGCTAGAAATAAGCTAATTTTAGTATACTGCCCTTTGTGTCCTGATCAATGTACACCTGAGAATCTATTGGTAGCGTGACAGATCATAATTAATGTTGCTAGCTTCTGGGCAAGATTTGTTTAACTTGTAGATATTTTAAACTTGTATTTTATATTTTATGTTATATAGTATGCCTTATTTTAATTGTGTTGCTTCTGATATGAATAAATAAACAAACAAAGAAGCAAACAAACCACAGACTTAGCAATAGTCAAATACATAGTATGCCATACATGATTAGCATGTGATTTTCAGTATAGGTGTAATTACTTATTGGTGATCCAGGCTCTTTGGACCATTAAAATAAAATCTATTGTTCCAGAGTGCCATTCACTCTTGTCTTGCTCCAACTGAGCAATCCACATAGCAATAGCAATAGCAGTAGACTTATATACCGCTTCATAGGCCTTTCAGGCCTCTCTAAGCGGTTTACAGAGAGTCAGCATATTGCCCCCAACAATCTGGGTCCTCATTTTACCCACCTCGGAAGGATGGAAGGCTGAGTCAACCCTGAGCCGGTGAGATTTGAACCGCTGACCTGCTGATCTAGCAGTAGCCTGCAGTGCTGCATTTAACCACTGCGCCACCTTGGCTCATACAGCTGCACATATACTAATAGCCTTGGATGGTCATCAGCTGGGTATCTCTCAGTGGTGGGATTCAACATTTTTTACTACCAGTTCTGAGGGCATGGCTTAGTGGGCATTGTAGGGGAAGATTACATTTTTGGGAACAAAAATGGGCTGGGGGGGGTGTCCGCACCGCACCACTGTGCTCTGTTTTGGGCCTCTCTGCACTTACCTGGGAGCCAAAATGGGGTGAATGGGGATTCCTGGAAGGGGCAGGATAGGCAGGGGCCAGGCCAGATAGAGGTAGTATTTGCCAGTTCTCTGAACTACTCAAAATTTCCGCTACCAGTTCGCCAGAACTGGTCCGAACCGGCTGAATACCACCTCTGTTATCTTTCCTGTAAACCTGTATTTTGGTTTCTTTTTCAGTGCTCTGCAGCCAACTGTTTGGATTTACTAGGGACTTAGTTATACTCAGGGAATTTTTCTAATCTAATCACCAGGTTTATTGGTTAACAAGGTAGTTAATAAAAGAAACACATTTTCCACTTCAAACTCCTGAATGCCATTAATCATAGCTGTTTGCAGAAAGCTCAGAGGCACTTGCTCCTTGAAAGCAGAAGATGGATAGTTTTCATTACATTTGACAGGATGGAACTAAAAGAATATATAAGTATAGCTATGCACATGTGGGGGTTATGCCTCTGTAATGTGGAGCTAGAATGGATATCATTAGAGACCAATTTAAAGATCAGCTGGGGTTAGTCCTTCCTGCAATGATTTTTTTTATGGACACTATAGGAGACGTGGCAGGATTGCAAGAAATGGATGTATATCAAATGAAAAGAGAATGAATGTTATCACCCACTTAAGAATACACATTTAGTTTTAGAATCTGATTTAATTTAAAATACTTAACGCTTTTTGAAATTCTCCTTCGCTTTCTGTGTACTAAGACCTATTGAATGCAAAAGAGTTCATTCCTAATTAGAAAAACTCCAAATCTATGGAAAAGTTATATTTTGTAATGTCAAAGTTCTTTCTACCATCAGTGTGAGACAGTGTCAAAAAATAGTGCCAGGGAGGAATTAGTATTTTGCATAGGCTTATAAGTATTATTGTGTTTATTACTATTTCAGATATGTAAGAGTGAAACCTGGGGGTGGGATTTTGGTGTATAAATATACAAGTAGTCCTTGGTTCACTGCCACTTATTTAGTGACCATTCAAATTTACAACAGCCCTGAAAAAGTGACGTATGGCCAATTTTCTCACATGACTGTTGCAGCATTCCCCATGGTCACCTGATCAAAATTTGAGTGCTTGGCAACTGACATGTACTTATGACACTTGCACAGTGTCCTGGGGTCATGTGATCACCATTTGTAACTTTCCCAGTTGGCTTCTGACAAGCAAAGTTAATGGAGGAAGCCAGATGTGCTTAGCTACTGCATGATTCACTTAACAGCTTTCAGTGATTTGCTTAGCAACTGTAGCAAAAAAAGGAGGTAAAATGATGTGCAACTCCCTCAACAACTGTCTTGCTTAAGCAATTGGAATTTTGGGCTCAATTGTAGTAGTAAGTCAAGGACTACCTTTATTGTTAAGATATTAAAATTAAAAAAGTATAAAAAAGCAAGATACCTATAGAACAAGATTGCTAAATCTGAATTTTTTAAAAAACACAGTGAAAAAAAAGTTAATTACATCAACTCCTTCTCTTTTGTTTGTATCTTTAGTCACAGGCCATCCTTTAGATATTTGAACTTTGCATCAAACTTTAGTAATTGTTGTTAGTTTCCATTTGAATCTTAAAAATTACATTCCAAATATCTAATCTGCCTTGCTTTGTATACAAGGAAACCATTATTACTTGAATTTATTTTATGTAATTAATTAAACTTCTATTGTACAGGTAGTCTTTGACTTAGGACCATAAGGACCAGAAAGTTCTTCATTAAGTCATGCGGTTGTTAAGCGAGACGTTATGTTTCTGTGACTTGCCACCTTGTCCCAGTTTTCCCATTGACTTGGTTTGTCAGAAGTTGGCTAAGAAGGACACATGGGACTGCAGGACATTGCAATTGTCATAAATGTGAGGTTATCCAAAATCATGATCATGTGACCCTAGGAGAGCTATGATGGTTGTAAATGCAAGGACCGGTTGTAAGTCCCTTTTTTCAGTTCTGTTGTAACTTTGAATGGTCACTAAACAAATGGTCATAATTTAGGATTATCTTCTTTAGATATAAATGCTGTCAATTTGACCATTGGACTATACCTTCTATCTCACAATGTCCTCCCTCTCCAACCCCAGAAAGCAATAGAGAAAACAGATGCTTTGAATAGATAGTGTTACAGGTTGAAATTCTTATCTTGTTACATCAACAGTTCCTTTGTAAAACTAATCAGAGCATAAATGAACTTGTTGATATCTGTTTGTTTGTGGCAATAAAAGTCTAATAGTTATTTGCAAGACTCAAGTTGTACTTAAGATCAAATCTAAGGGCTTCAGAAATGTTCTCTATCCTTCTTTCCAGTTTTGTTTTATTTCAGCTCCAGATAGCTGATTCAATTTTAGGAACTGTTATCCTGGATTTAGTAGCAAAGCATTAACTACTATAAGCTTCCTCCTCTCCAAACCTAAGAAACAAAGAATGCCTTATTAGTTTAGATCAAACTAAGAATTGTCTACTCCAGTGTTATGGTGTAGTCAGTCATTTGCCTCTGGGCACTCATAGGCAGGTTTTGAAAGTGATTGCATTCATTCCCTTCTTGAGGTATAGTTCCTTATTTGTCCACTGACATTTTCATTGCTTTTGTAATAGTAGCACAATTAAAAGAAGCCTTTGGATTTTTATCATTGTCCAGAATTGATAAAAAGGTAAAGGTAAAAGTTCCCCTGGCACATATGTACTAGTCATTCCTGACTCTAGAGGGTGGTGCTCATCTCCATTTCACTGTCCGAAGATGTCTCAGTGGTCATGTAGCAAGCATGATTAAATGCCAAAGGTGCATGGAATGCTGTTACCTTCCTACTAAGGTGGTCCCTATTTTTCTACTTACATTTTTACACGCTTTTGAACTGCTAGGTTGGCAGAAGTTGGGACAAGTAACAGGAGCTCACTCTGTTACATGGCACTAGGGATTTCAACCGCTGAACTGCCGACCTTTCTGATCGACAAGTTCAGCATCTTAGCCACTGAGCCACCGCATCCCTAATTGATAAAGAGTGCCAAAAATTGATCTGATATCTTAAAGCAGGATGGACAGGAAGTAAGAAATATGAGTTGAAAACTATGGCATATCAGCCTTCAAGTTGTATAGGGTAATGTCAACACATTTTTGAACCATGTTAAAAAGTAGCGGAATACATTATATAACTCCCCAAATCAGAGAAATTGCATTATATATTTCTCTACCCTAATACAAATAAACATTTATTGGAAGTTGAAAATAAAAGGAGATTAAATAAGAGTAGAAATATATTAAGATAGAGATGTAAACAATATGATAATTGTTAGTATTATGAAGATTACAATGCTCAATGTTATTATTATATTCTTATTAGAAGATATGCTAAGAGGGAAAAATGAACAGGTTTACTATGTTCAACTGTTTAATATCCTATAATTGTAAGATTAGAGAATTAATATCAATGTAATGAATGATATTGTAAATTCTGATAGTCATTGCACAGAGATATTTGTACCCAGATGACACACTGTTTAAGAAAAGATGGAATGCTTATATTTAAAAATAATAATAACTTTTTATAAAAAAAACAAATAAACATTTTGTGCTTTCTTTCCTTTTGCTTTCCCTCCCTCCTTCCTTCTCTAAATAAATTATTTCTGTTTAGTCACTTGAACAAAAGTCAAATAACTCCCAGTAGCATTTTTTCTGTCTTAACATTTCCCTCAGAATCATGGGACTCTTGGTTTCTTTCAACAACAACAACAATAAAAACCACCCCAATATACTACTATTGTCTGAACAATAACATTCATTTTCCTTTCTACATTTTAGGTACAAGGCCATTGTAAACCCAATGGATATTCAAGCACCCAATGCAGTGCTCTGGACATGTATTAAAGCAATCGGCATCTGGATAATTTCCATCTTGCTAGCAGTCCCCGAAGCCGTTTTCTCTGAAGTGGCACACATCAATGATGCAGATAATGTCAGCTTCACAGAGTGTATGCGCTATCCTTTGAAGGATGATCTGCACCCAAAGATTCATTCGGTGATGATACTTTTGGTATACCTTCTTATCCCACTCACTATCATTAGTATTATTACTACCATATTGCAAAGACATTAATTAAGAGTGCACACAATCTGCCAGGAGAATACAGTGAACAATCTAAAAAACAGGTAAGTTTTCCAGAAAAGATTGATTTTAAGAAAGTCTACAAGATAAATGAAATGGTATGTTTAGTATACAGGTAGTTCTTGACTTCACAGCCACAATTGGAAGCAGAATTTCTATTGCTAGGTGTTAAATGAGTCGTGTTTGATTTTAAACCTTTTTAGCCATGGTTGTTTGGAAAATCACTGCATTTGTTAAGTGAACCACATGGTCATTAAGTGAATCCAGTTTCCTTCCTTGACCTTGCTTGAATTGGCTGGGAAGGTCCTATGGTGATCACATATCCCTGGGATGCTGCCACCTGACATAAACTCATGTCAGTTGCCAAGCACTCAATTTTGTTTTTACAATTTGTTTTTATTTTTAAACATAAAAAACAAATAAAAATCTCATCCATTACATACAGCATGTCATTTGGCTACAAGTGTTTTTGCATCCATATTCTCAATTACATTTACAATCACAGATTTTTCATCTAATATAACTAAATACCTCACGTTCATTGTACAATGTATATTCAATTACAATTAATATTTTTTTCAATAAACCTAAGTGGGAATGCTACAATGATTGTAAGTGTGAGGACTGGTTTTAAGTCACTTTTTTCAGTGGTGTTGTGATTTTGAATGGTCACTAAACAAACAGTTATAACTTGAGGACTTTCTATGCATCACATACTTCTGTTTCCCAGTTGTTGTTTAATTCAGGTGGTACGGTCTGAATCAAATCCATTCTATGGGTAATAAAGAATCCTTCATTATATAGGAGGACACAAGTGGTGCAGTGGCCCAGAGGTGGAGCTGTCACCTTACAATCAGGAGGCTGTGAGTTCGATCCTGGATAGAGGCACATATTCTCTCGATGGGCACATTGAGAATATATCTGCTGAATATAACTCCGCAATGGTGGCAGAAAGGGCATCTGGCCAGTAAACACAGAGCTCCATTCAGTTGCCCAGACTCCATCCTGTAAGGGATTATGGAGTCGTTAAAAGAGATGATGATGATGACTATATAGGAGGGCAAGTGGTGGATTGGAAATTTCAAATTTTTCCTGAAACAGGACACACCTTTTTAAAAAACAACAACACCAATCCTGACACCAGTGGATTTTTGAAAAACAAGTTTTAGTCCTAGTAGAAAGAACTAACTCTCCCATAGGCAGAATAGTTCCAAATGAAATCAGTCCACTGTACATTTCTACTTCAGAAAGAAAAGGAAGGCATGAAGTATAAGCTCAGGTCTTTCACAGATCAACAGGCAAGGACAAATAATTAAAAGAACTAATGATCAGCCCTGCCTCTCCCTTATTATGAAAATAGTGTTCCTGACACTGCATTTATTTCGTGGTTAATAAACAAAACTCCACAAGACAGAATTCTGATCACATTTTGCAACTTCATTAGCATGTCCGCATAGCAGATGTTCTATCAGATCCCTGCAGGCTTTTCTTCTAGTTTTCCGTAGCCTCAAGAAATTTCACTTGTTGCAGGATCTATAACTTAATGACTTAAATCAGCTTGCATCAATACAAGGATCTTCTGCAAAAAACTGATTTTAATTGAATATTGATGCATCTCCAGACTTTATACCCAATATCTGTTATTGGAATTTTGTATGCCTGAACAAAGATTAAACGCTTAGCTTGAACCATATACAACATGTTCCAAAAGTTAAAGGGCAATGATTGAAATAAATCCCCAGTTACTGAAATTTTATTAACATTTAAAATTCGCCATCTCTTGCTCGTATATAGTTATTGATTTTTTTAAAATTGATGTTCCTTAATTCTTCTCTCTTTTCTGGTTTGTTGCTAAATTTTAACTGCTGTATTAATTCTGAAGTGCTTTGTAAATTCCTTTTTAAATATCCTTTAATTCTGCTTTTCATTATTTTTAGAAATAACTGAAGGCAGCAAAGGTATCTAGTTCTTTGTCATCTTCTTATTTTCCCCACAACAACAACCCTGTGAGATGGGTGGGGGTGAGAGTGACTGACCCAAAGTCACCCAACCAGCTTTCGTGCCAAAGCAGGTCTCCTGGTTTCTAGCCAGAATGAGAGAGCAGTTTAAATAGCCCTCCAAGCATTACTGGGAATAGATTACAATCCTGTGGTCCACAGATAATTTATGTCCAGCTGTTAAAAGCTTGAGACTTGAGAATTATTGCTTCAGAATAATTTATTTTGGCAATTGAAATTGACACATGCTTTGTGAAGGTCAGATTATTAGATGGGGAAATGGTTTGCACCAGGGATTGGCTTCAAAATTTTTAGCAAGGGGCTCTCTGCCCGGTTGCAGCCATGGTGGACATGGCCTAGTCAGCCTCCTGCACCACAGCAGGGTAGGGGGGCATTTTTACCCTCCTGAGGCTCCAGAAGCTTTCCTCGAGCCTCTTGGAGGGTGAAAATGGCCTCTCCAGGCTCTGGAGGCCCTTGCGAACTTCCAGTAGGCTCACCCCACTCCCGAGCCTCCATGCACGCCCTGCACTTACCTGCATCCAAAATGGGCCATGTGGAGACTCCTGGAAGGGGTGGAGTGGGGCCAGCCAGAAGTGGGATTTGGGGGTTCTCCAAACTGCACAGAATTTTAGCTAGAGGTTCTCCCAAACCCCTGCAAACCCCCAGCAGCCCACCCCTAGTTTGCATTACTCTAAATTAATTTTCTTCAATTGATCATCCTCTGGATATGGTGGGATTGTTGCTCCAGAATTCTCCAGATAAACACTTATACTGAGTAGGGAATGCTGGGAGCTGTAGTTCCAATACGTCGGGAGAAAGTTGGCCTGCTGTATCTTCTTGATAAAATATTGTATAAGTGTGAAAATGAATGATGGAATCATTCACTATAAGATGTGAATGACAGTTCGATCCTTGATTAAGACAGACTCAGGAAAGAATATCCCTTATCCTCATCTGTCTTCATTCTTCTGAATTTTAATCAATTAAGTTCAGTTGTCAATAGTCCTGATTAAACAGGCCTTGGCAGAACTTGCACTTTCCTTCTCTAGGGGAGCTGCTCAAACTACGTGAACTTTCTCACCTTTTTTCCCAGATGTCATTGGTAAAATTAAAGATGTCATCAGACTTATCTGTGATAGTATATTTAATCTAATCCGAGAATATGCACAGAATAATTGTCATTAAAAGACTTGATTGGAAATTAATTTTCATGCTCATCCTTGAACAATGTATTGTGAACACTGAAAGAAAGCATAGAGTCAGATCAGCTATTTTGTGGGACAGCTCCACTGCCCTCAGATTGTTAATCTCTGTTTATTTCTTCACTCTAGATGGAAACTCGAAAACGCCTGGCCAAGATTGTACTGGTTTTTGTTGGGCTGTTTGCTGTGTGTTGTCTGCCAAATCATGTGCTATACATGTATCGGTCTTTCTCTTTCAATTATCGTAAGATTGATCCATCCCTCGGCCACATGGTTATTACCTTGCTGGCTCGAGTGCTGAGCTTCTGCAATTCATGTGTCAACCCATTTGCCCTGTACTTCCTCAGTGAGTTTTCGGAGACACTTCAATAGCAAACTTTGCTGCTGCAGGAGGCATCCTGAGCAAAGACCTACCAGCTACCTGAACAATTCTTCAGCCATTCGAATGTCTTCATTAGAGAACCATGCAAGGCACACTGTTGCCATGACAACCCTGCTGAATGGTCATACCCCTAAACAAGAGATGTCATTGTGATCAACCAGTGCAAGTCTGACCTCAAAAAGATATTATTTTAATTATCTTTCTTCTGGCTGGCCTCAGTTCCTTTAAAAAGCCAATAGATCCTAATATAAGGAATATCATATCCTGATCTGGGAATAAGTATTTATTAATTATCTTTCTATCACTGTCGTAAGAAATGAAGGCTATTATACTTTACTTACTCTCAACTGAAGAAATGCTTCCAAGCTTATTGTCTTTAAAAAGTTGAACTAAAGTTTAAATAAAGTATGAAAAGGGCATACATGCTCAGCTGCTACTTGGAGGGAATTAGTCTAGATTTCCAGGTGTGTAGATAACTCTGAAAGTCAGGCATCTCTTGTCAAGAGTTTGTTTTTCCATCCCACAGGAAGGCAACTCTGCTTATGCCATCTCTGCTGAACTTAAACAATGAGCCTGGTAAAAATAAAAATGTTAACTTGGCTATTCCCTGTCAAATGATTTTATTTAGATTGGATAACAGTCCTAAAGAAGAAGAGCTTGCAAAAGCACTGTCCGAGTTGGTTGATTAGCTGTTTACAAAGCAGTATGACTGTAGCTGGATCAGGGTCATCCAGGTGTAAATGGCACACCAAGATATTGTGAACCGTATAGTTGGAATTAAGTAACACTGAAATGAACATGAATTTGAGCAAACTCTGGGAGACAGTGGAGAAGAGGTGAGTCTGGCATGCTATGGTCCATGACTGAACAATTGGACATGGCTGAACAACAACACTGACAAAGTGGGCAAACACCCTATATATTCATCTTTTCTTTTACTCTGTACTTCATCTTTTCAGCTCTAGGTTATTCAACTTGACTAACCAGCAGCAGACAAAGAACACAAAATAATGAACCTGTGGTTGAACAAGACTTTGTTGACATCAAAAGACTTTGCTTTATAGCTAGGAAAGCTAAGCACAACGTCTGTGACATGTTTCACAACTTGAGAATGACAGTGGAAAAAGTGCAAGGTTCAAACTCTGATAATAATGCTCATCTTTTTTTTTATCTGTATCATATATTCCCATTGTACAAAGAAGGAAATCAGTGATAACCTTAGATCCATTAATTCTGCTACCCATGTAAAGTTTTTACTGCCTGTCCCATGTTTGGCTCTTAGAAAACTAGAAACTGAGCCTTTTTAAAAAGCTGTATATGGAATCTTTGCAATTTTTTTTATAGGTGGCAGCATGGAGCCAGGACACCTGATTGCCAGAGCCAGTTTTCTCCTTCCAAAGTGTCATCTAAATGGGGAAACACAAATGTAGTAAAAGCAGCTTGAAGATAATTCAGAACTAGGAAACAAGTAGAGAAAAAAAGCTCATTATCTAATTCATTCATTTAGCCTTTATCTGATGCTAGAGATGATATCAGGGATGGGTTGTGTCAAAAATTCAGAAAAGGTTTAACTTGACTCTGCTCTGCCGAACTCCCAAACAAAGAGAAACAATTATTTACTTTTTAAAAAAACAAATTCAGTCTACTCATATGTGTGATCCCCAAAATCTGTTGCATGCCACTTACTTAGGATCCATGATGACCAGTGACGTGCGGTGAGTTTTATGGCTGGTGAGGCAGCTTTTTAGACTTGTGGACTTCAACTCCCAGAATTCCACAGCCAGGCATGCTCAGTTCCAATTTAAAGCGACAGCATTTTCCCCCTTGCAAAATAAGTTTTTCCCATTCTTTTCTTCTCCCTCTCCCTCCTTTCTCCCTCTCTCCCTCCCTCCCCCTCTCTCAAACAGACACACGCAGACAGAGAACTTGGATCCCTCTCTCACTCACTCTCAAACAAACACAAACAGAGAAGTTGGATTGGATATATTTTCCAAAGGCTTGAAAGCAGCTCCTCTGCCATCCCCCCCCTTCCTCTGCTGCCTTCCGATCAAAGCCTTTGATTGCAGGTGAATCGCGTTGCCTTTTCAGTGAAGCTGGGCTTATACTTTTATCCAGCTGTGTGTGTGTGTGTGTGTGTGTGTGTGTGTGTGTGTTTGAAAAGGCAACGTGGGTTCTGCATGCAATCAAACTTTTTGAATTCCTCCCCCCCCCACACACGTACCTTTTCCAGCTGTTTCAGAGAGGATTTCAACTCTGCCCTCATGGAAGGCCAGAGCTCTGAGTCAGACTGAGCTAGTTGCTCTCAGAGAACTCTAAAAAGCCTATAAAAATGCCCTCTACAGGAGGCGAGAGAACACATGCCTCATTTGCATAAGGAATTCTTCACTTTTTAACCCTTGGTTAACTCTTAAAAGGCGAAAAATTCCTTATGCAAAAGAGGCCCCTAGTTCTCTGGCCTCCTCCTATAGTTAACACTAAGCACTGTTCCAAGTCACTGTGACTTAGAATCTGGTAGCAACTACCTTGGCTTTAATTATTTTTAAAAAATTCTTTAAAATTATTTCCTTTTCCTCATGACTGGTGAGGCCTCACCTCCCCTGCCTCTAGTGACTGCACATCCCTGATGGTGACACTGTGGTTAGGATGCAATATTGCAGACTAACTCTGTCCACTGCTGGGAGTTCAAGCCTCATCAGCTCAAGCATGACTCAGTGTTCCATCTTTCTGAGGTCGGCAAAATGAAGACCCAGATTGATGGGGGCAATACACTGACTCTGTAAACTGCTTAGAGAGTGCTGTACACAGTGTTGTAAAGCACTGTGAAGGGGAATATCTGTCTAAGTGCTATTGCTATTGCTACTTTCAGGCAGTATTCTCTTTCTGGGGACAGGCCCCTGTGGACTACTTGAGGCAACTCCAGGTCACACAGGTCTTTATTTTTGAAGCGGCTTTGAAAAATTCGCTTCTGCAGCCTCTGTGGCTTCTAAAAAAACTGCAAAAGCATACCCTTCTCTTTCGATGTTTTGAGGCTCCAGAGGTCTGAGCAAGGCCCTGTCATACACCACTTCCAGGGGGTCCAGAGGCTGCACAAGATGCCTAATTCCCACATGCCTTCATACCCTCTGAAAATTGTGCAGGAAAAGGTGTGCTTTTAAGAATAGTTGTTGGGTGGCATAATATTGTGGCATGTCACCTTTGACACTCAAGTCATAGGGTTTGCCATCCCTGGAGAAGATCATGAGCATCATGATTTCTGGTGCCGGCAATCATGATCCAACCACCAAATCCATATGCTGAGCAAAGGGAGAATCATGTGAGTCTCCCTGTCCCTCCACCATTCCCAAAGTATGGGAGATTATATTTTTATCTCAGTCATAAGATTACCAGAGTTGGCACTAAACCCCAAGAATGCCAAAATGACAACATACAGTATCTATGGTGAAGTCATTGTGTAATCATGCAATTACAGACTTTCTTCCCAACATCTAATTAAGCACATAAGTGGTATCATTTGCATGAAGACTATATGTGTTTTGCCTCTTACCTTCGTCTGTATCAGGTGTGAAGGTTCAAGGTCAGATGTTAATTAAACTGATTTATTGCTCACACTTATGCATGACTTAGAACTTTTGTGGAAACGTAGAGACTCCAGGCTAATTCCTCTTTCAACTCTGCCCCAGGCCCTGACAGTCCTTCTCCTAAACTCTATATAGAATAAGAAAGGAAACCTTAGCAATAAAATAAACAGGCAAACAAAATTTTAAAAACAATTAGAATGGTCTAACACTGGACTATGACAAGAAAGGATGAGATTCAGTTCGCTATCTTTTATTGTTGCTTTCTGTTCAGCATGTAGAAAAGGACCATGGCTGCTTATGTGGATAGAAAAAGAGTATCTTTGAACCTTTGACTCTGCTGCCTTTTATTTTGGGAGATCAATGGTCCTAAAAGTCAATGTGCTGTGTAGCTTGATAATCTGTGACTGGTCATTGTCTTTAACTCCTGTGAAATCTTCTCCAGTGTTGTTTTAATAAAAATGGTGCACCATATGGATCAATTTGAATTGATGATCGATAACAGTTTGATATTGTTCTATGTAACAATCATTAAACATGCTTAAAATGAAATATAGCGTGCATGGCTTTTTCTCCGATTGAACAAAATGGCTAAAAAATCACCTCATAAGCTCTGATCCAAAATGTGTTACTTATACTTAAGCTAAAATCTTTGGACAAACTAAATGTACTTCTGAGTAAATATGTATGGGATTGTGCTGTATGTCCTATTTAGAATAATGTGCAAATCTTTGATATATCCACAGGTTTTCGAGGTTTATAATGTTCCTCTCAGAAAGCAGACTTAAAGGTCCAAACTTCTTCAAACGTTGCCTTCCCTCTTTGCTTTTCTTTACTGCTGAGAAAACAGAGTTTTGTCAAATCTGCTTTCTCTTTCCCTCTACATCAGGGTGTCAAACTTAATTTCATTGAGGGCCACCCTTCTTCTCTTCTCTTCTCTTCTCTTCTCTTCTCTTCTCTTCTCTTCTCTTCTCTTCTTCTCTTCTTTTCCCATCTCTCTTCTCTTCTTTTCCCATCTCTCTTCTCTTCTTTCCCCTTCTCTCTTCTCTTCTCTTCTTCTCTTCTTTTCCCATCTCTCTTCTCTTCTTCTCTTCTTCCTTTCCTCTCCTTCTCTTCTCTTCCTCTCCTTTCTTCTTCCTTCTCCTCTTTCCTTATTTTTTCTTCCTTGCTCTCTTCCCATCTTTCCTTCTCTTTGTTTTTCTTCTTTCCCTTTCTACTTTCCTGTTCCTTCTTGCATGCTCAAATACAAAAGGGGAAACATTTCTCCTTTTGTTTTGTTTTTAGTTTGTTTTGCTAGCCTTTTGACAGCGAACATGGAGCTCTGTTTTCACTGGCAGGACGGGCTGGTCCTTTGCTGTTTCCAGGCCAGCCCTGTGGGCCAGATCTAAGCACCCCATTGGCTGGATCCGGCCCTCAGGCCTTGCATGTAACACCCCTGCTCTACATCAAATGGAATCAAATCTTCATAGACCAGTATAAGGAGAGTGGAGTCGAGTCAATTAAAAAGATTCATCACAGGTTTATTTTTTTTTTTTTAAAATGAAAACCTGATGTTAAGGTAGAAAGAATGTAATATCTAAAAGTCTATAAGAATGTAAATGAAGGGGTAGGAACATCATGAGTGTAGGGGAGTATAAAAATTGCCATGTAGAAAACTATAGCAAATTATAGAGTGCTTTAATTTTGTGAAGTATATGTTCAATCAGTCTAGTTTATGCCACATGTCATTGTCTGGCAAATTTGAAGTGCTATTGGGCTGAATCTGGCAGCTCTGTACGTTGTTATAGGGTTGGTATATGAAAACAGCAGGAGGGTGCAGAATCTTCCTGTGCACGCTGGATATTTATGTAGTAATGCTAAAATGAAAGTAGTATGAATGCCTCTGTACTAGACACTGGAGAAATATAATGTTCTATTGTTTCTGTCTGTCTAGAATTGGAGAGGCATTCTTTCTCCTGGTAAGGATTGTAGTCCTGTATTTTATGTAGGAATTCCTATATTAGCCTTAAAATGAGAGGAGGACATGAAATCATGCCAGAGTAATGACCCTTCAGTGTTTAGGGAATTCACTGTTTGGTGAAGGGAAATTTGGTATGTCAAAGGGAAATCAGATTACCTGTTTGATTCATTGGTAATAAAAGTTGGAATCTTGGCTTGATCCAGTTGGCATTCTGTGTCTGTGACACATTGTTTAATCATTGCTTTGGCTCTGGGATCTACTGCTAGAATTCCAGGGGGGGTAAAAAGTAATAGTGGCATCTGGGAAATTTAGTTTTCTCTGATAGTACCATAAAAGAGTGAAATATATAAGATAATGTTTCATAGATGCAGTTTCATCACCACTAGTAGTCTGGCTTGAGTTCAGAAACATCTGGAGGGTTTTAAAGTCTAACAAGAGGGATAGATTACCAGCTATCTTATTTTACAGTACAATGTAATGAGTTAGCAAAGGGCAACTTAAGATGAAACAAACTTAAATTCATTATTTAAAAAACATGGTAACCAAAGGTTGCAAAAAATTGGTGGATGGCAACCAAGTGATGTAGAAATTAGACAATTTCTGCCATCTACTGATCATTCAGATATTGCAGCCCAGATCTGGCAAAGCCTTGTTTAAAACAACTTATTTTCTCTATCCTAGGCAATGACATGCGGTGAGGTTTATGGCTGGTGCGGCACTGACACAATGGTGGGTTTCAATTTTTTTTAGACTTGTGGACTTCAACTCCCAGAATTCCACAGCCAGGCATGCTCAGTTCCGATTTAAAGTGACAGCATTTGTTTTTCTCCTTTGCGAAAGAAGTTTCCTTCTTTCTTTTTCTTTTTATTCTCCCTTCCCCTCCTTCCTCCCTTCTCCCTCCCTCTCCCCCCTCAAACACACACACACACACACACACACACACACACACACAGAGAGAGAAGTTGGATTGGACCCCCTTCCCCCCCTCTCTCAAACCACACACACAGTTGGATTGGAGGGAGAGCACCTGTGAGGAGACCACAGGAACAGGCAGGAAGCCAGTCAAAGAGCTATACTGGAGCACACACACTTTCCCCCAGCCCCGGAAGGATCCAGCCCAGCTTCACTGATTACAGGTTTGAAAAGGCAACGTGGCTCTGCCTGCAATCAAACTACACTTGGGGAGGAGAGCACAAGCGAGCCAGGGTCCTTACCTCCAGCCTTTGCCCAAAGCCCCGCACCAGGAGGATGAAGTTTGAATTCCTCCCCCTCCCTCCGACCCATACGTACTTTTTCCAGCTGCTTCAAAGAGGACTTAAACTCTGCTCTTGCCTCGGGTCCTCTGAAGAAGCCCCGCCCCGGGGGAGAAGGCGGGGCTTAGCAGTGAGAAGACAGACTTTCAGGCAGTTCCTGAGAGACCATCTAAACCAGGTCATCTGGATGATTCGTTTCGGATCTAAGCTGTCCCGGAGACAGTGAAAGGTAGAGGGAACTCCAGTGGTCCCAGAGATGTTCGCAAAATCTCTGGGAACCTAAGGAAAGCCCTCCTAATCCAGTGATTTCCGCATCAGCTGATGCTGACTATAACTGCAAAAGCCCAGAGAGAGAGTGGATATAAGCATGTCATTTGGTGTGAGTTTTAAATCTTTTTTCTTGTTGGAAAGAGAACACTTTAAATTTGGAAACTTAGTTTAAAATAAGGCTGACTAGTGAGAAAAGCAGCGGGGATAAATGTTGCCGTTTGAAAGTTTATTTTTCTGTTCCTTTTTTTTATTTTTGGAAGCCGGGCTGGACTCTTTTGTATTCTTACTGCATTTCTTTCTTCTCTGAAGAAATTGGACATCAACAGATGATCCAATTTAAATTTTGAACAAAATAGTTGGAAAAGTTCCTTTTTCTTCCTTTCCCTTTCTCTCCCTTCTCCCTTTTCTTTTCCTTTCTTTTCCCCCCTTTTCTTATCTCTCCCTCCTCTCCTTTGTGTACTTTACGTACTTAATCCACCATATTTATAACCCTCCACTGTCTAATACTAATTGGCTATGAGTAGAAAAGCAGCTGCTTTTGGCTCTACATCAACCTCTGCCTCCTCACCTGCGGGAGGCCAGAGGACAACACAGGCGATGTCCCAGCATGAAAAAGAGAAGGAAGCCAATTTTGAAACACTTATACGAATGATGCAGAAAATGCAAGCAGGAATCGATAGTAAAGATAGCAAGCTAGACACCCTTGTAAAAAAATGGAGGTAATGGAACAACAAAATCAAAGCATAGTGCAAAAAGTCGATAATATGGAAGGAAAAGTAGAAAGTATACACAACTGGATGCTGAAATACGAAGACAGAATTCAAAAATTGAAAATAAAATTCAAGAAGGAGAGAAGAAAACCGAGAAGCTAGAGATCAGACTAAGTGATGTAGAAAGAGAGAGCAGTGGAATATTAAGATGGGAGATGGACAGGTCTGAATTTTTGTTAAGATTTCAAAACATAGAAGAAGAAAAAGGAGAGGACTTAGTTCAGATAATTTCAAATATTTTGATAGATGTTCTGGAGATGTCCCAGGACAAAATAATAGAAATTATTGATGAGACTTTTAGAGTATACACAAGATATGCAATGAGAAATGCTCTTCCAAGGGAAGTGCATGTAAGATTTACTAAGAAAACAATTAATTAATTAAATTACAAATTTTACAGAAATTGAGAGATAGAAAATTAGAATATAAAGGTAAGGAGATTGTAGTACTCAAACAAATTCCAAGAGAGGTGAGAGAGGAGAAGAGAATATCAAATTCTGACTAAAGTATTGATAAAAAGGGTGTTAACTACAGATGGCTCATACTGGAAGGTTTACTATGTACTTGGCAAGGACAAAGACACAGGATAGATACAACCGAGAAGGCAGAAGCTTTCTACGAAGAATACTTTAGAGAAATGGCTGAGAAAGCTGGGAAAGACGATTCAGCGGTACAAATACTGGAACCACCTGCAACCGCGACCGAAAAAATAGAATGAGCAGTAGGTGGAAGTGAGAAAGAAGGGGCGACAGGGAATGGAAGCCGCAAAGAAAAACGAGAACCTAGATCTACTAGAACGATAAATCCTGTATATAAAGTATAAACATGGAAGAAAGAAAAGATTACAATTAACATTAATGGACTTAATTCGGCAATTAAAAGGAAGAAAATATTCCATAAATTAGAGAAATTACAACTTGACATAATTTGTCTGCAAGAAGTACATATTCAAAAAATATGAACATTTATTAACTCAACCAAAGCTTGGGAAAATGTTTTCATCATTGGCAAACTGCAAGAAAGAGGAGTGGTCTTTTATATTAAAGGCAACATCCCAGCAAAAGTAGTCTACGCAGAGGAAGAGGGAAGAATTTTGATGGTGGAAATTATGGATACCAAAGAGACACTCCTAATTGGAATCTACGCCCCCAATGAAAAACAAGATGAATTTTACAAAAAACTACACAAAAAGTTTTGGAACTAGACTATGCTGATATTTGTATGATGGGAGACTTTAATGGCATTGTGAATCAAAATATGGACTATAAAACACATAAAACAAAAATTAAATAGGAAGCTTCTGCCGAAATCTTTTTTTAGGATGACAGATGAACTAAATCTAAATATATGGAGAGAAAGAAATGCTAAAAAAGAACAATATACTTTCTACTCAAATAGACATTCTTCATTCCCTAGAATAGATATGATATGGGTCTCAGCGGAGTTGAGCTCCAACATAAAAGAAATTGAGATTGAAGCAAGTACCTGGGCAGACCACAATCCAATTTTAATTAAATGGAAAGACCAAAGTGCAAGATCTAGATGGACACTAAATAACACTATATTGAAAGAAAAAGAGTTTGTACAAAAAATGGAAAAGAGCTAGTCCTTTTCCTTAAAGAAAATAGGAAAGAAGATACGTCGTTGCAGAATCTGGGATACAATGAAGGCTGTTATCAGAGGTTTGACAATAGACTACACAAGGAAGAGAAACTCAAAGAAAAGACAAATGCATAAAGCTCTAGACAATGACTATAAAATACTTGAAAGAGAACTACAGAGAGCACCACAAAAAAAGATGTTAAAATAAAAATGGACATAATTAAACACAAAATGGACCTATTAGAAAAGGAAGAACTGGCACAAAAAATTAGAGGTGCCAAACAGAATTATTTTGAAAATGCGAACAAGCCAGGCAGGTGGTTGGCATATAAGATGAAAAAAGAGAGAAACAAAGAAAATACTTCAACTAAGAGATAAACAAGGAGAAAGGAGTCGTTAGCACCTCGTAGGATCCCTGCTCCGGAGCTTGTCGGGTGTGAGTCTCTGCTGGTAAAGTTGGACCTCAAGGGTCAAGTGGGTTTGCTGTTAACGTACCTGCCTCCCAACAGCGTTGCAGCAGCCCTCCCCTCGCTCCTCGAGTCGGTAGCCGAGCTAGCAATTGAGTTCCCCAGACTTATGGTCTTGGGGGACTTCAATTTGCCTTCGCTCGGTGAACACTCTGATGGGGCGCAGGAGTTCATGGCTTCCATGACAGCCATGGGCTTGACCCAGGTAATCCGGGGCCCAACCCATTCAGCGGGTCACATGCTCGACCTCGTATTTCTCTCGGAGCAGTGGACTTGTGATCTTGGTCTGAGGGTAATGAGATCATACCCCTGTCGTGGTCAGACCACTGCCTACTGAGGCTCGACTTTCGGAGACCAAACCCCCACTGTAGGGAGGAGGAACCGACCAAGTGGTTCCATCCCAGGCGACTTATGGAGCCTTTGAGGTTCCAGACGGAGCTTGGGGTTATTCCTGATACTCTCGCCCACAGTCCGGTGGAGACTTTGGTTGCTGCCTGGCACTCGGCAGCATCGAAGACCCTTGACCGGATTGCGCCACTATGGCCCCTCCGAGGCGGCGGATCCCGGAGACCCCCTTGGTTTACCGAGGAGCTCCGGGAGATGAAGCGCCGGAGGAGACGCCTAGAGCACCTATGGAGGTCCGATAAGTCCGAGTCGAACCGAGCAATCCTAACAACCAGCACCAAGGAGTACATCAGGGCACTTAGGGCAGCAAAAAGATCTCACATTGCCACCTTGGTTGCGTCCGCTGAGTCCCGCCCAGCCGCCCGTTTTAGGATAACCCGCTCCCTCCTAAATAGGAGGGATACGGGGGAACCCTTGCAGGGTAGAGCTGAGGATTATGCCCAATTCTTAGCGGACAAAATTGCTCGGTTTCGGTCGGATTTGGACTCCATTCCTGCAGTTCCAGCCGAGGCACAAGAGGATGAATTGGTTGACCACCTCTGGGTTGAGTTTCAGGATGTTGCCCCTGGGGATGTGGACAAGGCCATGAGGGCTGTGAGTGCCTCCACCTGTGTACTGGACCCGTGTCCCTCATGGCTGGTTGCCAACAGCAATGAGGTGACACGAGGCTGGATCCAGGCGGTTGTTACCGCCTCCCTTCGGGAGGGGCACTTCCCCGCCGCACTTAAAGCGGTGGTGGTGAGACCCCTCCTGAAGAAGCCATCTCTGGATCCAGCTGTTCTTAACAACTATCGACCAGTCTCCAACCTCCCTTTTGTAGGGAAGGTTGTCGAGAAGGTGGTGGCCTTCTAGCTCCAACGGTCCTTGGAGGAAGCAAGTTATCTTGACCCCTTCCAGTCGGGCTTCAGACCCGGTTACAGCACAGAAACCGCTTTGGTCGCATTGACCGATGATCTCTGGAGGGCCAGAGACCGAGGCCATGCCTCCATCCTGGTTCTCCTCGACCTCTCGGCGGCTTTCGATACCATCGACCATGGTATCCTTCTGCGATGACTGCGGGAGGTGGGGGTGGGAGGCACTGTTTTGCAGTGGTTCTCCTCCTACCTCTCGGACAGGTCGCAGTCGTGTTAGTGGGGGGGCAGAGATCGACCCCTAGGCCCCTAACATATGGGGTGCCGCAGGGTTCGGTCTTATCCCCCCTACTATTTAACATCTACATGAAACCGCTGGGTGAGATCATTCGGAGGCACGGGATAAAATACCATCAATATGCGGACGATACTCAGTTGTATCTGTCCACCCCGTGCCAACTCAATGAAGCGGTGGACGTGATGAGCCGGGGTCTTGAGGCCGTTATGGACTGGATGAGGGCTAACAAGCTTGTACTCAACCCGGAGAAGACCGAGTGGCTGTTGTGTTTCCCTCCCAAAAATTCGACCAGTGTTCCATCGCTCAGGCTGGGGGGTCAAATTTTATACCCCTCAGAGAGGGTTCGCAACTTGGGAGTCCTCCTGGATCCACAGCTGACTTTCGACCACCATCTGACGGCTGTGACCAGGGGGGCATTTGCCCAGGTTCGCCTGGTACGCCAGTTGCGACCCTACCTGAATCGGGAGGCCCTCACAACAGTCACTCGGGCCCTTGTGACCTCTAGGCTGGAATACTGCAATGTGCTCTACATGGGGCTGCCCTTGAAGAGCATCCGGCGACTTCAGCTAGTCCAGAACGCGGCCGCGGAAGGGATTGTGAGTGCACCTCGGTTCGCCCACATAACACCTATACTCCGTGAGCTGCGCTGGCTACCTGTTGATCTCCGGGTGCGCTTCAAGGTGCTACTTGTCACGCATAAAGCCCTCCATGGTAGTGGATCTGCGTACTTGAGAGACCGCCTCCTGCCAATTACCTCCCTGCGACCAATTAGATCGCATAGATTAGGCCTCCTCCGAGTACCATCTGCCAGTCAGTGTCGACTGGCAACCACACGGAGGAGAGCCTTTTCAGTAGCAGCTCCAACCCTTTGGAACGATCTCCCCGTGGAGATTCGTACCCTCACCATCATCCAGACCTTCCGCACAGCCCTTAAGACCTGGCTAGCCCGTCAGGCCTGGGGATAAAGATAATCTACCCCCACCCGAATGATGAATGAATGTTGTTTACTATTTTTACTTTTATGTACTGTCTTGTGTCTATTGTCTGTACCCTCCTTCCCCATTTTATGTAAGCCGCCCTGAGTCCCCTCAGGGAAAAGGGCGGCCTATAAATACTAATAAATACCTAAATACCTAAAAATTCAGTATGGAAACACTGAAAAAAAATATTATACAAGACTATTATGTTAAACTCTATGAACAAGAGAAGGTGGAGGAGGGACGAGTTAAAAAGTACCTACAAGATGCCAATCTCCCCCAGGTACCAGACGAAACTAGAACAATGTTAGAAAGTAAAATAACAATGATGGAGCTAACAGAGGCACTTAAAAAACAAAACAATGGGAAAGCTCCAGGACCAGATGGACTACCTGTGGAATTCTACAGAACATTTGAAGAAATATTGACCCTCCCACTCCTACAAGTCATGAATGAAGTGATGTCTGAGAGCCAAATACCGAAGTCATGGTCAGAAGCGTATATCACACTACTACCCAAGGAAGAGACTGATTTAACACAAATCAAGAATTATAGACCAATTTCTTTATTAAATTCAGACTACAAGCTATTTGCATCTATACTAGCTGAGAGACTTAAAAAATATTTAAATGGCCTCATCCATTCAGATCAAAATGGCTTTTTACCTAAAAGACAAATTAAAGACAATATGAGAATGATTTTGAATACCTTGGAATACTATGAGGCCCACCCAGAAAAACAATTGGCACTGATGTTCCTCGATGCGCAGAAGGCCTTTGACAATGTGAATTGGCAATTTATGTTTTTGCAACTGGAGCAGATGAATTTTGGTAAGAAATTCACTCAAACTATACGAATGATATACCAGAAACAAGCAGCAAAGATAATGGTAAATGGAGAACTAACAGATCCGATTGAAATAAAGAGAGGTACAAGACAAGGCTGCCCACTGTCACCGCTACTCTTTGTCCTAACACTAGAGGTCTTAAATAGAAAGATCAGAGAAGAAGAAGAAAGAGGAATGAAAATTAAGAGAGAAGAGTATAAATTGCAAGCGTTTGCAGACGACTTAGTCTTTATTCTTGAAGATCCATTAGAAACCGCACCCAAATTGCTAGAAAGAATAGAGGAATATGGAGAAGTAGCAGGCTTGAAAATAAACAAAGATAAAACAAAGATCATGACAAAGAATATCCCAGCAACACAAAAGGAAGAGTTGTCAGAAATGTTGCAGATTCAAAAGACAAGTAAGGTTAAATATTTGGGGATATATCTATCACCCAGATGTAGCACTCTTAAAGAGGATAACTATACCAGATTAAAACGACAAATAGCAATCGACTTGGAGAAATGGGAAAACTTGCATTTATCAATGATGGGAAGAATCTCTACAATTAAAATGAACATTCTACCTAGAATTCTATATCTGTTTCAGACAATCCCAATCAGATTGGGTAAGGATTTTTTTCAAGATTTAAATAAAATAGTTTTGAAATTTATTTGGCAAGGGAAAAAAGCTAGAATAAAACTTAAATTACTACAAGATGTTAGATCAAGAGGAGGTTTTGGGTTACCTGATTGGGAACTATACTATCAGGCAGCAAACCAGATGTGGATTAAGGAGTGGATATCATTAAAAAACTCTAGATTATTGAATGTAGAAGGTCACGACTTGCTGTTGGGATGGCATGCTTTCTTATGGTATAAGGGAACTAAATCACATGGTTATTTTAAAGACATTACATAAGGGAGGCGTTGTTGCTAAACTGGGAAAAGGTTAAAAGATTACATTATTTAAAAATTCCAGCCTGGATATCAACAATTGAAGCATTTTCGTATCCGATAATATAAAAAGGTACAAACAGTTAGATATACAGAATTATTGAATACAGAGGGTGAGCTCAAATCTAGTCAAGAGTTGAAGCAAGAAGGGATGGAAATGAACTGGTATTCATATGTACAGATACAATCTAGATATAATGAAGATAGAAAAACTAAAGGTCTTTATAACAAAATGACTGAGTTAGACAAAATTCTAACAGGTACTGATGAAAAAGTAATTAAAAAACTATATGGATATTTATTGGAGTTTAAATTGCATGAAGAACAAGTTAAAGTCACCATGAGTTGACAACCTTGAGTTGTGAGCCGCCCTGAGTCCCCCCAGGGAAAAGGGCGGCATACAAATAAAGCATCTCTCAATCTCTCAATGATAGCTTGGGGAAAAAACTTTAGGTATGGGATTGATTTAGAGAATTGGCAGAAATTGTGGTCTCAAAATTACAAAATGACAATGTCTACTGCATATAGAGAAAACTTGTATAAGATGTTTTACAGGTGGCACCTACCCCCGACCAGAATCGCAAGAATGTTCAAGAATAAATCAGAAAAGTGTTGGAAATGTCACCAGATACCTGGCTCATACTACCACATGTGGTGGACTTGCACTGAAGCTAAAAGATACTGGACTAAAATCCACATGTGGTTGGAGAAAATGACACACAAACAAATAGACTTTAAACCAGAGGTCTTTTTATTGGGAATCATACCAGAAACCTACAACAAAGACTTAAAATATCTGATTGTAAATGTGTTAACAGCAGCCAGAATTGTATTTGCAAAAACTGGAAAAACGAAAATACCAAAAGAGGAAGAAGTTATCCGAAAAAATGGACTGTGCCGAAATGAGTAAATTGACATTTGAAATTAGAGAGCAAGAGGATGAACAATTTTATAAGATATGGGACTTGTTTTATCGGTGGCTAAGGGAAAAAAAAACTTTGGAAATGAAAAATGATACACTTATGCCTTAATTGAATTATGCTGTGAAATAATCTAACAATGATACAATTAAATATTAATATAAGGTCTGGTGATATAATGTATAAGGTTAAGAACTTACTATAATGATATTTCGCTGCTGATAAAGCAATTCTAATGGGGGAACAAATGAAAACTGGTATATATAGGCAGCGACGCCTTGTTGAAAAATGAAGGAATAAGCTTCCAGGGGAGGAGCCTGTCGTCGCAGGGGGCTCAACGGAGCTCCCCTCAGAGTTCTGGTCTGTATATCTAAAAGATCTATAGATATCTCCCCTTTCAGGCAGAAAGGGGCAGGGAGGAGCTCAGGTTAGAATCTCTTTGAAGTTCACAGCCTTTTGTCTTTCGCTGTGAACGGAGAAGAGGTTCAACACAAAGCTGAGGTTTTTTTTTACTCCAGCCAGATCTTCTCAGCTGTTTTTTTTTCAGCTCAAGGCAGGTCGTCCTCCCCCTCAGGACAAATCTAAGCTATTTAAAACGGTCCGAGCAGCGACCATTCCTGAAAACCTTTTTTGTTTATTATTATTTAAAATACCAGCTTCAATCTTACAAAAAACTCCTTTGTTTAACTGTTTTTCAAAATGGCGATTTTATAGCCTTCGCAGCTGATATATTTAATCAGCCCTGTTTTCCTGAAGACTTCTCTTTACTAATTGCCAAAGTTTACTCAAAGTATTTTATTGTAAATCAAGGTGCGCAGAGACTTTGTTTGTTCGCTTTTGTTCTTTTAATGGCTCCTAAGTCAAAATATTCTAAACGTTTTCTTAACAATACATCCCAAGTAATCGCTATAAAGCCACAGTCTTTGCCTTCTACGCCCTCTACTGGAGATTTGTTAACGAAAGAATTTCTTTTTGAAACTCTCAGAGAATTTAGAGAGGAAATAATGCAATTTATTTCGGAACTATGTGATAAACTCGATGCCAAGATTGCCCAAACAAAGGAGGATACCATCGGAGTTATAAATGTGATGACAGATTATATTGCAGGAATGGAGGATAAATTGGAACTTTTGGAAGCAGCAATTTTAATCTGACATCTAAAATCGAAATGTTGCAACAGGAAGTTGAAAAGGCAGAGAGACAACTTGTTATAACACATTATAAAAAGACTGCGTTTGCAATAAGAGTTAGGGGATTGCGTGAAAACGAACAGGAGAATTTGAAGCAGACCTTTTCTGAGGCTTTCAGTCATGTGGTGGGAGGTCCGGGACTCAACTTTGATTGGCAGATCCAAAAAATTTACCGCCATAATTCGTGGACAGCAAAACAGAGACAGCTTCCGAGAGATGTGGTTATATTTTGCTACAAAAGAATCCAGAAACGCGATACTACAAGAGTTCTACAACAACAGGCTGCGAATTGATGGACAGGATTTGATCGTTTTTAAAGAGGTGCCACCCCAGATGTTAAAAGCCAGGAGAGACTATGCTTTTTAACTAAAGAACTTAGAGATAATCAGATACAGTACAGATGGGAGGCGCCATTTGGTATTACAGTCACACTTGACGATCAGAAACATCGCCTCAATTCAGCTTGTGAAGCCCAGACTTTTATCATAAGATCTTAAAGGTGGGACTTCCTGAATTACCCGGACCTGGACAAATACAAGGAGAAGTACAAGAGAAACAACCAATCACACAACTACAAGGCGGGAGCTACCTTTTTTCCCCTTCGGAAGGGCAGCAGAGCGGAGAACAAGGATTTAGTTATGCTTCCAAAACATTTGCTTAATCTTAACTTGAATAATACTCTGTGACTATATCTTGTAGAAAATGGCATAGTGGTATACCGATCAAGAGATATCAAGGCTGTAAGAAATGATGCTGATCTCCTCGGAAATTATATTGTATGGGACTTAAAAAAAAAGACTTGATGGACAACTTGGAACTATTATACTGTTTATGTTTTTCTCTAGGGTGAGGAAGGCGGAGATTGTGATGCTTCCGGATTGTGGTTTAAGTTGAATCGAGTTGGGAAGGGTGGCGCAGATGGGAGGGTAGTGAAGGTTTAATTAGAGCTTATTTTGAGCCAGAAAGTAAGTTGACTTTTATAGTAATTTTTATTTGAACATAATGTTTGGAAGAATATACTCAGGGAGCTTGAAGGAAGGCGGAGCAAATATGGGAGGTGTACAGATGATAATAAAATATATATGGACACGGGTAGAGGCAGGATGAGAGGAGTTGGAACAGAAACTGAGAAATATTTGAGGTGTTTAAGTTGCTTTATAGAGAAAGAGGCAAAAGGGATATATTAAAGGTTTGGAAATGGATATATATTTAGATAAAGAGATAAGGTCCCTAGCTAGAGTAGAATTTTATTTGATTAACTCACTTGGTTTCAACATAGTTTGAAATCCTGCAAGTAATAAATTAATTGAGATTAGGAATGATGCACATTGCTTAAGTGTTAATAATGATGGGAAGCTGAGCTTAAGGTAGAGAGTTTATTGATTTCTTTTTTGGGGGGTCTTTTTCCCCTTTCTCTTTTTTTATTTATCATTTTTTTCTTTTTTTCTTTTTTTATTTTTTATTCTTTATTTTTTTTAGCTTCTAATCTATCTGGTTTCAATATACTCCAGACTTTGCTTGATAAAGAACGATGTCGGGAATGGGATCTGGGAAGTCGGAAGGGGGTCTGGGAGGGGGGTTCATGGGGGGGAGGGGGGGAGGGTGGAGAATATAGCAGTCATTTTAAAACAATGAATGCACTTGATACCGTTAGCTTTTTTTTCTTTCTTTTTTTCCTTTCCTTTTATTTTTTTTTCTTATAATTTTAGTGTAATTACAAAACGAATAGACCAAGGAATAGTAAAAATACACCGAAGTCAGGAGTAGAGGGAAAGAAGAGGGAGGAACTAAGAGGGAGGGAGAAGGGAATGTAAGAGGGTTGAGATGGTGGGAAGGGGAGAAAGGAATGGTTGAAGGGGAGGGGAAGTAGAAGAGGGGATTGTTGGTGGGGAGAAATGAAGTTGGAGGGTAGAAGAAAGGGTGTATGAAGGATAGAAGTGTTTATGAGTGTGTTTATTGCTTTTTTAACTGCACAGTATTTAAGTGATTGTATAAAGGAAATGAAATGAAATAAAAGATGTTAATACTGAAAAATGAAGGAATAAGATCTCTGTTTTGAAGGTATGAAATGCAAGGTTAACAATGAATAGACGTATACTTTCTGGGAGGAAATAATGCTAATGTTAACTGAATATATATTGTAGAATGAAAAATGAGGCCTTTAGTTATATTAGATGAAATATCTGAGATGGTAAATATTATTTGAAGATGCAGATGTTAAAACAACTGTAACCAAACAACATGCTGCATGGATGATGGTTCTTTCTTTTTTTCCCCTTCTTTTTTGGACTTTTTGTCCTTTTGTCTTTTTTGTCCGTTTGGCTTCCCCCTCCTTCCCCCCCTTTTTAAACCCTAGCTTATTGTGGTTGTTTATTAAATATACAACAGAGAGATATGGGATGTAAAACGTAGTAGGGATGCACCTGTGATCAAATGACATATTGTATGTGATGATGGGGTCCCCCCCCTTTTTTTTCTTCTTCTCCTTTTCCCATTGTTGTCTATGTAATAAAAAATAAAAATAAACATGCAAAAAAAAAAAGAAGCCAGAAAAGCCTGTCTGCTTTGCTTTCCCTCAGATTGTGTATCTAAAGGGAGTAGTAGCTCTTGAGCAAAAGGACAATGCGGAGGTAACAGTATCTGTCTGATCATCTTCAAAGACTCCAACCAGGAAGAGCTGCAGCAGGGCCACAAAGCCTGATCTTGGTTAAGACACAGATTCAAATGAAAGTTATCTTCTCCTTCTTCTGCATGTTTTTATAAAGGTAGATTGAAGAGACAGCGCCCGTAAGTGTTTTACCGGGCGTCCCTTCAACCAGCGGTCCACTTGCAATCCAAATCCCTTAGACTGCTCCCAATAAGACACGAAGGCAACGGTCTGGGCAAAAGTGGCAGTTTCTCTTTTTCCAGAATGCCTTTTTATTAGAAGCACGCTAATTACATGTTATCAGAAGGAATGTATCAAAGGACATATATATCAACAGATGGCACAAAATAAACTAACACAGTATTCTACAATTCACATCCTGGCAGAAGGGAGGGCAGGAAGGGGGAACAAAAGATTTACAGCTAAATGACATTGAGGAGATAGAAAGTTGTAAATCACAGCAGGGAGTAACAGGTTTTTGTTACATGAGGCTTTGCATAGTAAATCAGGTCAGAAAGATATCTTTTTGGTGCGAGGTCTTTTCATGTGTGTTTGTATCTTAGATAACGGAGGTCTTTTCACACAAACACTTGAATTCCAACACTCTGGTTATTCTCAGAGTTGTCTTTATCTGATTCTCCTCAGGGCTGTTTCTTTGATATGGCTGTGGCAAATGTTCACTAGGATTCTTAAATTCAGATAGCTTTTATTCTATCCTTTTGATCCTTAGCTAATTCACCTAGCCTGTTATGGACAGCCCTGGCTCCTACAGTAGATCATAAATTCTTGGGTAGAGATTTCAGCATTTGTTATTGACAAAAACAAAACACACACCCCTTGCAATTCATCCAAATTTTTAATAAGGACTCTTACAGTGCAGCAGGTATATGAATGACTTCTGATAAATAAAAAGCAAACAAGGCCAGAAAGAACTATTTTATTAGTACTTAAGTTAACTATTAAGTTAACTATAAGTTACGTTGACTAAGTCCTTAAGTTATCATATCAACAGTGACCTTAACCATTCTATTTGTCTATCTATCTTACCATCCATTCATCTGATAAGAGGTCAAATATAGGCAATACCATTAAATAGATCTGAAGCTCACTTTCAAATCTTTCCTAAAGCATCATTAGAATGATTTGTATGATTTTCCAAGAGCCAAGAAAGCAGAGAAATGATCTAACCATAACCCAACTCCATTAAAATAACATCAGAATCCACAAATAAAATGATGTCCTGACAAATCCTTTCAGGGGAGTCTGATCAACTCTGGTTAATTAAAAAAACAAAACACCATAGGTTGGAATTACAGGATTACAAATTCTGGTGTACTTAAATCCACCAAGCATGGAATTTTAGATTCAACAATGTTATCTTCCATTTGGGCTTGTGAGTGTTGAACCAGCCAATTGGAACCTGAGCTATCTCAGCACAGGGCAATTATAATATGCAGCCAAATTAATTAATCAGCAGAGCTACTCAACAGATGATCAAAAGTGGGCAGGAATCAGGAATATTTTTCATATTTCTTACACTGGTGGCAATTTTCTTCCTTTTAGGATACCTAGAAGTTTCCTATCATGTCCCCTTTTACAAAATTGCTGAAAATCTGCACTAATAATTGGTACCCTCAAGGGATGGTTGCTGCCAGTGTGCTGCCAGTTCAATTTTAACGCGAGCTTTGCGCAGTTGAGTGTAAATTCATGAAAAAATGAGTGAAAACACAAGCCAGCAACGGCAGTAGCACCGGTGCGAACCGTAGCAACTGATGCGAACTGGTAGCAAACACCTCTGGTATCCTCTTTTGAGAAGTATTGAAGATGTGCAGATGAGGCAAAATCAGACAGAAATGGTTATATTCCATGTTCCATGGCAGCAATAAAGAGAATATTTGTAGCTCAAGGTCAAACTGTGGAATCCTTGGTGACATGGTCCTTGTCTTGGTCCTTCATTAATCAACGAGGTGATATCTTCAGAGTTAGGGACTGAAGAGACTAAGGATTAGATTAGGACTAGCACTGAAGATGTCACCTACTTGGGTCATGAAATGTCTGAAAGAAAACAATCAAGCTTAGAAACCACCAAAAACTCCACATTCTTATAATTCCTGAGTAGGTTTTATTATGGGTTTATTACATATAGGTACAAAATTAAGACAATAGCTAGATTGTCAAAGAGATATAGCAAAATTAAGTTCTTTTGAATGTTCTGATCATCTGGAGTTTTTCAGCTCATACATGGCAGTCATAACTGTGTTTAGGAAGTTTTCTTAGTGGTGGGGACAAGCTCCAGATCTAATTGCAGGAACATGAGCTAGTCTTCATATATGCTAGTCACAGGCAAACATAATCAAAGAGTAGCACAATTTTATGTTTGCAAGAGACATTAAGCCACAAACTAACCAACCATATTTTACCATGACATGTTATTGAATTAGTTTTTGTAGCTCAGTATCTAATGAAAAATAAAAGGGTTAATTGCATCAACAGTAAATGGTGGATTTTAATTGTCTAAATACATACAAATAGCTCCATGTTTTCGGTCACAATAATAAAAACGGCAAATGGTTATATAATTTCTTTTTAACTTTTCCCAATTTTCCTTCAGTTACAAAGCCAAATATTAAACAAGACAAATAACATTCCTATCAAAATATACGCTGCAAAATATTGCTTGTAGCATAGAAGTCCTTCATTTAGTTTGCCATTGGCTTTTCTTTATCTTTGTCTCAACCTCTATGTCACTTTAAGTAAAGTGTTCAATTATATTTGCTGAAAGGTTGGCTTTATGTTTTTTTTCCCTATTGTGTTTGCACGAAGGCAATAATTGTTTGCGACGTGAAGACAATAACACAGCAAGAAACTGTAATACTGCAATGACTTGTCTTCTAACAAAGAGAGAATGAGAATTCTAATTTTACAGTTAAAACTGATGTTAAAAATTATTATAATAGAAAGTTTTTCTTTATTAATTCGAATATTTGTAAAATAGCTGGCTATCTAAAAAAAGCCCAACAGTTCTTAGGAAAGAGAAAATTGTTGCTAAAGAATAATTATTTAGAACAATTTAATAACTTCTCTCCTCCTTCATGTAAAGATGCAAATGTGCATATTTTGTAATTGTAAAACTCTAGGTTTGAATTTTAGAACTTGCTCTGTGATCCACATTTTCATGTGAAAATCCTGAGTCCAATTATGGATCACCTATTGCTGTGCACAAGTACGATGTCAAAGATCTGGGTTCAACTCTTCCACTATGACGCTCACTCAATGACCTTGCATCAATCACTTTCTTTCTTTCTAATCTATCTGACAGGATTATCCTGAGGGTAAAAAAAGAAAGAGAACTGCATACAGTGGAAGAGACATAAATGGAAATATAACTAAAAGGTAGGGCTGGAATCCCCCAGTACAGAAATATTTGATATGCTAGTATATATTGTCTCAGAATACAGTAATTATGTATTGCTTTTCCTGTTTCTGCCCTTCAGCCACTGCCCTTTTTTCCAAATGAATATATGGTTGCTATTATCTAGATAAACCTATTTAGGTTTTATTTTATTTATCTGATCAGTGTTCATCTCAATCCCATGTCTGCTCCAACGGGCATCCAATACCGTGCTATAATTTACTGCCAGAAATTTAGCTTAGAATTGTATAACAGTGATTGGGCCCAATCATGAAAAGAGTACTGTTAGAGATACAAGCTGGTTTGGATGAGAAAGAGGCACTCAAAACTGCAATACAAATGTTGGATGGATTGTGGAACAAGCACATGGATTTTAAGAGGATGTGTATTTAGCTATAGCGAAGTCTTCAGTAGGGGCTAAGAATGAAAAATAATGGATTATTTAAAAGAAAAGTGCATTCCAAAACATTTGATTCAGTTAATAAAATCGGTATACAGCAACCAAGAAGCACTTATACAGATACAGATTTAATATTGGAAAAGGTATGCAGCAAGGGTATAATCTATCTTCACTTCTTGTTCATTTTATGCACAAAGGCAGTATTAAAGAATCTTAAACTTACCAAAATTATTGGCAGAAAAAATTAACATGAAAGTCACAGAGAAAATACTACTCGGCTGGCAGAAAATAAAGAGGATGTAAAACAACTTATTCTAAAACCAAGGCAGAAAGTGAAAAAGCTGGATTGCATATAAAACATCAAGAAAATCAAGTTGATGTCAACATCTGGAAATGATGTGTCAAGTTAAAAATTGACAACAAAGAAATTGAATCAGGATTTTTATTGTACTGTATTCCCAATTCAACTGAAACAAGAGTCTATCTTCTAGTACTGTAATACATTTAAAATTAATTAATAAGGATATCTGTAGCTTAACTTATTTATTCCTCCCAAACAGCCAGTCAGATATGCTCACAAAGCAGGAAATGGAGGCACATTCCACTTTCATTTTGCTCCTCTGCAACTTATGTTTTTGAGGCATGCTGTGCCCCACTCACAGGTTTAAAAAGGTAAATTCTTGATCGCCCTGTCTTTTACAGATCTATCCAATCCTGTTTAAAGCAATACAAATTAGTGGTTATTGCCTTCAAGAATGAGCAGATGTTTGTGCTGTCATTTTTTTAGGGGGGGGATAGACTACTTCCATGACTAATTATAGTATCTAGATTACTATATTATAAAAGATAGTATCTATCTATCTATCTATCTATCTATCTATCTATCTATCTATCTATCTATCTATCTATCTATCTATCTATCTATCTATCTATAGCCGAGGTGGCACAGTGGTTAAATGCAGCACTGCAGGCTACTTCAGCTGACTGCAGTTCAGCAGTTCGGCTGTTCAAATCCCACCAGGCTCAAGGTTGACTCAGCCTTCCATCCTTCCGAGGTGGGTAAAATGAAGGACCCCAGATTGTTGTTGGGGGCAATATGCTGACTCTGTAAGCCGCTTAGAGAGGGCTGAAAGCCCTATGAAGCGGCTAACTATTGCTATTGTTATTGCTATTGGTATCTATCTACTATCTATCTATCTATCTATCTATCTATCTATCTATCTATCTATCATCTATCATCTATCATCTATCATCTATCATCTATCATCTATCATCTATCATCTATCATCTATCATCTATCTATCTATCTATCTATCTATCTATCTATCTCTATCTATCTATCTATCTATCATCTATCCCTCCCTCCTTACCTCCTTACCTCCCTCCCTCCCTTTTATCTATCATCTTTCGACCCCACCCCCTTTCACCTAAGTGACACATAGTCATTGTTTAGTGAGGAGCCTAAATTAGCATTTTATGTGATGCTAATTTGATGCTGCATAAAATACACTGAAGCCTTTGCTAGTGCAAGGACTCTTAAGTTGATAAAACTTTGTCTTTTCCAAGAAGTTTAAATTGTACCCTAAAATGGTTGAGGATTGCTGTTCTAAGATGTGCTAGATAAAGCTTATTATTTATTTGGAAATATTACATGCCTGCTTATCTTAAGCCAATACCTCTGGATGACTAACAGTACAAGACCAATCCAAAATAACAAAAAAAATATATACAGTTAGGAACAAGCATAACAAATACAAAAGCTGAGGTATCTTACAGACAACTCAGAGTTCCCTATGTACATAGATTGGACTCCATTAATGCGGGGACCTAAGTTCCCAGATAAACGACCATGTCATGAAGAGCCTAGACTACCCTGAAAAAGGAAATAATGGAGAAATGCATTACTTTTATCTTATTTTACATTGTAAAAGTATAAAAGAAACAAGAACAGAGCATATTAAATGGACCATGCACACTTGAAATGCATAATGAGCATCACCTGCAAAGGCTCCTGAATTGGGGCTGAAAGGCGAAAGCCTATACTCTGTCCCATAACTGGGTAGACCAGGGTGGCCCCTGATAAAAAACACATAATCAGCATCAATTACCAAAGCTTAGGCAATCTTTTTTCTATATTTAGAGGAGAGTTGATTTACAAACATAGCATCAGGCTTATACAGTTAATGGAAATAGGCTACACACTTTTCATACTAAATAAATAAACAAACAAATAAACAAACACTGAACTTTATAGCGCTGAACTTTTGTTTTCTATACCTTAGCTTTTGATTCTTGTCTCAAACCTCAACTAGTTGGCTTCTTTAAACTCAAGTGATTAAATATTTCTTGGTGGAAAGCTTTCTTTGTGCATAGATGTCATCAGATTTCCAGAATAGATTTATATCATTAAAAAGGGATGCAATTTCCATTGAGTTGGAGTCCTGCAAAGGTCCAGCTGAAACCAAGGTACACTTTATTTATTGTAAATAAATTAGTACCTTAAGTTTTCTTAGGGGTAGTTTGTCTCAGTCTTTGACAATAACAACAAAAGAAACTTGTGGCATTTTAAAGACCACCAAATGCTTATGTTTTCAAAGATTACGCTCCCCATCCTCAAGTCCATGAAACCCTATAGCACAAATGAATTTATTAGTCTGTATGTTCTCACAAGATTCTTTAATATGGAAAATACACAGCTTAAAGTTGGCTTTCTGTGTTGTTTGAAGAGTATAATTGTTTTCCCCAAGTAGAAGGGATCTCTGCCTTTATGAGGAAATCCATACGCTATTTAGTGTGAAATTTAGTGTGGGGTGCCCCACCAAGGGATTGAATTCCCAGCTCTAATGGCCTTCCATTTTATTTACTACTTCTACAGCTCAAAGGGAAAAATGAAACTTCTGTTTGTTCGGAAATGCAATTAAGCAGGTGCAATAGCATTTGCCGTTGCACTCTACCGTGGTAATCATTTGGCAAACAGCAACCTGGAGGAGTTCATAACTGTATTGGTTGACAGAGAACAAGCTCCCCACTGAGGATTAATTCTAGCCTTTCACGAAGGGAACCGAGAAGGACTTCCACTCAGAACAAGTTCCTGCAGATGCTGTGTAGATTGTGCAGAAAGATTGTGCGAGCAATACTTATTTCCCCATGAAAATATAGAATTTAGTGCTTCCTTCAACATGTTATCTGGTTTTTGAGTTCTTTTTTCTTCAGAGAGATTGGATAAATATATTGCTGTAGTAAAATACAGGCCACCCTCCTTTTATCCTGTTGTGACAGACTATAAACACCTTTCATTTAATCTTCTCCAAACTGATACTTCCAGATGGGTTAGACTTCTGCTCCCAACATTCTCAACCAGCAAGGAAGGGCAATTTAAAACAAGTATTGACAATATTGTATTTCCCCTGGGGAGGATGAGTTTCATCCTTGACAGACAGTCTGCTACAGCCTGACACTGAAACTTTTAAGAGTCTTTATATACTGACAATTGCCTCAAATCTACATCAGACGGCTGCTGTTTTTATCCCTGAAATGTTGAAATGTAATAGATTTAAAGGGCATTTTTTGTGTTTCTATACTGGGATAGGCAAAATAACTGAAGTGTGTTGTCACACCCACTGGTCTTTCCATTTTCAGGATTTCAGGATTGTCTTGGGAAATGGTAGTCCAGATCTGTTATCATATTTTTAGTAGGGGACTCTGAGCTTAGGGAGAACAGTATCAATGCTGATGTTGATAAGTTGTAATATTCGTCTGTAGCATTTGCTCAAAACGTTTAAAATACTTAGAGGCAAATGTAGCAGCTGATGTGCAGGAAGGATTTTTATCTATTGATTTGGCTTGAAGATCTGAATTATTTGCTTTTTACAAGAAGAAAAGAGCTTGCTGTCCTCTCGGACAGGTTGCAGTCGGTGTCGGTGGGGGGGCAGAGATCGTCCCCGAGGCCCCTAACCTATGGGGTGCCGCAGGTTCGGTCTTATCCCCCCTGCTGTTTAACATATACATGAAACCGCTGGGCGAGATCATTCGGAGGCACGGGATAAAATACCATCAATATGCGACGATACACAGTTGTATCTGTCCGCCCCGTGCCAACTCAATGAAGCGGTAGACGTGATGAACCAGTGTCTTGAGGCTGTTAAAGACTGGATGAGAGCTAACAAACTGGTACTCAACCCGGACAAGACCGAGTGGCTGTTGTTGTTTTCCTCCCAACAATTTGGCCGACATTCCATCACTCAGGCTGGGGGGTCAAAATTTATACCCCTCAGACAGGGTCCGCAACTTGGGAGTCCTCCTGGACCCACAGCTGAGCTTCGACCATCACTTATCAGCTGTGACCAGGGGGGCATTCGCCCAGGCGAGGCCCTCACAACAGTCACTCGAGCCCTTGTGATCTCTAGGCTGGAATACTGCAATGTGTTCTACATGGGGCTGCCCTTGAAGAGCATCCAGCGACTTCAGCTAGTCCAAAATGCAGCCGCGTGAGTGATTGTGGGCGCACCACGGTTCGCCCACATAACACCGATCCTCCGTGAGCTGCGTTGGCTACCTGTTGATCTCCGGGTGCACTTCAAGGTCCTACTTACGTTTTCCAACTTTTTTATTTTTCTTTAAAAAAAAACACAAAGATGTCATCATTTGTCAATCATTAAGACTTGAAGTACAATTTTTTTTGTTGTGTGTATCCCTCCCTCCCTCCACCCCCCCACCCCCCCTCCTCCTTCCCCCCCCCCCGACTGCCAGAACCCGTACACGGTATGGATTTTTAACTAACACAGTCTAAAATCTATTGAGAGAAAAGAAATAAAGAAATTAATGACATTCTAGATTGACCTTAGCTTCTTCTTACTGAACTGACTTTTAACAGTTTTAAAATCATTTCTGATCTTAAGCATAGGCTAACTGGAATTTCTTAGTCCCCGTATTTATTTTGTATATAGTCAATCCATTTTTTCCAGTCTCGTTTATATCTCTCATTTGAATGATCTTTGAGATGTGCCGATATTTTAGCCATTTCAGCTAAGTTTGTTACTTTCAATGTCCATTCTTGGATTGTAGGCAAGTCTTCCTTCTTCCAATATTGCGCCACCAACAGTCTTGCTGCAGTTATCAGGTGCAGAGTCAAATTGGTCTCTACCACTGTAAAGTCAGTACATATACCTAATAAAAATAACTGAGGACTAAACTTTATCCTTCTTTTAAAAACATTTTGCATGACCCACCATATTTTATCCAAAATGCCTTAACCTTTTGGCAGGTCCACCATATATGATAATATGTAGCATCGAGAGAACCACACCTCCAACATTTAGGCTGTACATTCGGATACATAGAAGCCAACTTTTTAGGATCTAAATGCCATCTATAGAACATTTTGTAAAAATTTTCTCTCAGATTTTGAGCTTGTGTAAATTTCACATTTCTTACCCAGATTCTTTCCCATGTATCCAACATTATTGGTTCCTCAATATTTTGAGCCCATTTTATCATACAATCTTTAACTAATTCTGTTTCCGAATCCATCTGTATTAATACATTATATATCCTCTTTATATGCATTAAGCTTTGATCTCTTATTTGTTTAAACAGATTATCCTCAACTTGAATAAAACCAATTTTTTGATCTATTTCCACCTAGCCTGTAATTGCCCATACTGGAACCATGTTTGAACTACCTTCTCCTCTTTTAATACCTCTAAACATTTTAATTGTAATACCCCCCTTTCCGAGGTAAGAAGCTGTCTGTAAGTAATTCTGTCCTGTTTTTGTGCTGTATTCATATTTTCAATTGCGTGTCTAGGAATTGCCCACATGGGTATCTTGTCATTTAATTTATATTGATATTTCTTCCAGACCCGCAATAAAGCATTTCTTAAAATATGACTTTTAAAGGTCTTATCCAATTTTTGTTGAATAACAGGTAAGCATGCCAACCAAATACCAGATCGTGTCCCTCAATGTTCAATATTCTATCATTGGTTAAATGAATCCAATCACTAATTACAGATAATGCCACTGCATCATAATATAGTTTTAAATTAGGTAGTTTCAATCCTCCTCTCTCACGTACATCTTGCATTATTTTCATCTTTACCCTCGGCTTCTTTCCTGCCCACACAAATTTGTTGATACCCTTCTGCCATTCTAAAAGGTTCGCATCTTTTTTAAGTATAGGTAACATTTGGAAGAGAAATAAAAATTTTGGTAAAATGTTCATTTTCACTGCCGCTATCCTACCCAGCAAAGATAAATGCAATTTCTCCCATTTTTTCATCTCTGTCTGTATGCTATGCCAAAGTGGTTCATAATTATGCTTATATAATTTCCCATTTGAAGTTAAAATGTTAACTCCAAGATATTTGACTTTTTTAACTACCTCACATCCTAGCATCACTCCTAATTCTTCCTTTTGTTTAATATTCATATTTATAGCTAATATTTTGGTTTTTCCTAAGTTTATTTTAAAGCCCGACACTTGACCATATTGATTAATCATATTCATTAAACCATACTGGATTCCTGCGGTTGTTCCAATATTATGACCAAATCATCCGCAAAAGCGCGGACTCTATATTCTTGCTGCCTAATCTTAATCCCTTTTAAACCATCCAAGCCCCGTATTTTATTCAACAATACTTCCAAAGTTATAATAAATAATAATGGGGACAAAGGACAGCCCTGTCTTGTACCTTTTCCAATTTGAAAAGAGTCTGTTAGACTTCCATTGACTATGATTTGTGCTGTTTGCTGTTGGTATATTGCTTTAATTGACTGTAAAAAATTATCTCCTATCTGCATTTTTTGCAGTATCTTCAACAGAAATTGCCAATTAACTCGATCAAAGGCCTTCTCAGCATCCAAAAATATAAACGCAGCAGGGATCTGGTTGTTCTTTCCCAAATATTCTAATGCATTAATAATTAATCTAACATTACTTTTCATCTGTCTCCCTTGTATAAAACCTGTTTGGTCCGTATGTATCAATTGTTGAATGACCAACATTAACCTATTTGCTAATATTTAGTAAAAATTTTATAATCTACATTCAGTAATGAAATGGGTCTATAATTTTTGGGTTGAGTAATATCTTGATCTTCTTTGGGTATCAAAGATATAAACGCTGTCTTCCAAGATGGAGGGACTTTACCTTCCGTTTGAATCATATTAAATAATTCTCTAAGAGGTTCTACCATTTCTAACTGTAAGTTTTTGTAGTAAACCGCTGTCAAGCCATCTGTACCTGGTGCTTTCCCTGGCTTTAATTGCTTAATTACCTGTAGGATTTCCCCCGAGGTTATTGGTTGATTCAATTTTTGCCTGTGTTCTTCTCTAACTGAAGGTATTTTCTCCTTGTCTAAATATTGTCTATGTCTAAACCATTAATTTTATCCCCTTTATACAGTTCTGTAAAAAATTCCCAGAAAGCCTTTTGAATCTCTTCCTGTTGGAACACCTCCTTCCCTCTGTAAATCAGTTTAGATATATTTCGAGTTTTCCTTTTTTTCCTAATCTGATAAGCTAACCATCTGCCAGGTTTGTTTGCATTACAAAAAGTATTGTGTTTTGCATATAATAAATTAGTAGCTACCTGGTCAGAGATCAACATGTCAAATTGAGATTTTAATATGTTAATAGCTTCCTTAACCTTTGTATCGTCTGGTTTCCTTGTTAACTCCAGCTCTTTTCTCTTAATTTCCTCTTCCAGTTCTGTTCGTTTTAACCCTTGCTTATTTCTATGTGTTTTATTTATATTCATCAAAACTCCTCTCATATACGCTTTGCTTGCATCCCATACAAATTCCATAGATGTACCCTTATTCATATTCAAAACAAAATATTCAGATAATAATTTTTTACAATCGTTAATATACTTTTCATATCTAAATAAGTTTTCATTCAATCTCCAAGACCTTCTTGCCTGCACTACCCTTCCCAACTCCATCCAAACTGGGTTATGGTCCGAAAGGACTCTAGCTGCAATCTTTGTTTTCTTGACCCTAGAAAGCAAATCATTAGTGGTTAGAATAAAATCAATCCTTGAAAGGGATTGATGCCTGTCCGAGAAGAAAGTGAAGTCATATTCCTCTGCATTTCTTTCTCGCCAGATATCTCTCAATTCAAAATCATCCATAATGTCAAAGAAAGATTTGGGTAACTTTGCTCGCATCTTGGTATTTAGGCGGGAAATCTTCTTATCTCTCTTAGTGTCTATCACTCCATTCCAGTCACCCAATAGTATACAGGAACTATAGTCCCACTGTACTAATTTAGCATGAAGATTTCTATAGAATCTATCTTGCTGTTGATTGGGAGCATAAATTCCCAAAAGTAATGTCTTTTTCCCTTCTAAGATTAAGTCTAAAGCAATATATCTTCCGAAGGGATCTGCTTCTATTAATTCAGCTTTCATATCTTTTCTTAAGTATACAACTATACCATTCTTCTTTTCCATAGCAGAAGCTGCAAAATGTTGACCAAGTTTTGAGTTGATCAAATATTTTTGATCAGTTGACTTGATATGAGTTTCTTGCAAACAAATTACATCGTTCTTAAACTGTTTAAGATAATGAAATATTTTCTTCCTCTTCTGTGGAGAGTTCAGTCCGTTGACATTCCATGTTAAAATCTTAGTTGTCATCTTTGGTTGGTTGAAGCATTTTTAGAGCTTCCTGCACGGCCTGTTTAACCTTAGGTCTAGCTCCTCCCACTGCTTCCAGATTTGTTGTTGTAGTTCCTTGATCGATGGCCGATGATTGTTGATGCTGTTGCTTCTTAGCTTGTTTCTCCATACGTCTAGTAGTCATGCGGCTAGGTCTTGGTTCCATAGCACCTTGCACTTCTAGAGAAGAGAGATGCTCCATCTTGTCTGGTGGTTGTATAGTTTGCTGTCTATCCTGTCCTTCTTGTGGTCTTTCTCTAGGTCCAGATGGTGCAGGGTGTCCGGCCTTCAATATATTATAATAAAAATCTCGGGCTTTCCATACAGAGTTGAGGCGGTACCTTTGCTTATCAAATGTAAATATGATGCCGAATGGTGCATCCCATCTATACTGTATCTGACGATTTCTGAGTTCTTCGACCAAAAAAGCGTAATCTCTTCTGGCTCTTAACATTTGAGGTGGTATCTCTTTCAAAACAGCCAGGTCTTCACCGCCAATTTGAAGCTTAGTGTTATAAGACGCTTGCAGTACCATATTTCTGAACTCTCTTGTAGTAAAATATATAACGATGTCTCGAGGAAGCTGCTTCTGCTTTGCCAGCCAGGAGTTAACGCGGTAAGCTTTGTCAATTTGCCAGCCTTGGTTGGTCCCTGGTCTTCCCATCAGGCGGTCAAAAGCTTCCGATAGGATCTGTTTCAGGTTCTCCTGTTTCTCCTCACGCAGCCCCCTTACTCTTAATGCGAACTCCATTTGTCGGTACTGTATCATAATAATTTCTTTTTCAGCATTTTCCACTTTTTGTTCCACCACCTCTGTTTTCAATGTCAAGTTAGCATTGGCATCATTAAGAACCTCTAGAGTATCTTCCACTCCAGAAATATGTTCTGTTAATACAGTTACAAGACTCAGCATGTCGTCTCTAATTTTATCAACCTTAGCCTCAAATTTCTCATACAACTCCTGTTTAAGTCCTTTTATTTCACTTTTAATTTCACTTTTAATTTCTTCTTTCATTTCTTTTATTTCCTCTTTTCTCTCCTCTCTATTATCTCTAAATTTATCTTCCATTTTAATTGTCTGTGCATTAAAAGCCTCGCTTAGATTACTCAGAAAAAATTCTTTCGTTAACACATCCCCAGCAGGGGGCGTAGGAAGCGGAGGCTGCAGCTTTGTACCAGGCACTGAGGATGTGCCCCTGAAAGTAGAGGGTGACGTCTTCAAGTTAATATTTGGTTTTGAGGCCATTTCAAATTTGTCTGCCTGCAGTTAATAAAACTCTATTGCCTAAATATGCAGCTTTAAGTAAAGAGGCTTTTATTTTGAAATTTAAGGCTTGGCAAAAGTTTCAGTGAGTAAACATTGTAACAAAACCGTTCAACAGATTCATCACCATTTAACTTCCAAATAAGCAAAGTTAATGAAGGAGTAAAATTCTTCTATTGTGAAACCAAAACATATGATAAGCTATCTCTTTTGTTTTGAATTCTTTTGAAGTCTTGTGAGAATTAGCAAAAAGTGTTCGTTATTACCGGAGAAACCAGCCTGCTCGGCGCCATTTTAAAAGCCTCTGAGTAAATAATTTTTCGGAGGAGAAAAAGAGAAGAAGCTAAAATGTTGATAAGCAATTATTGTCCTCGCAGTAAACGGATTCAGCTCGTGATAAGATTAAATCAAACAAAACTTAGAGCAGAGTGGGAGAGACCTACTTTGTCCTGCACAAGGCAGTTTGAAGTTCCCAGCACGGACAGCCGTTCTGCCTTGGGCTAGCCCCCCTTTCCTTGCAAGCACAAAAGCTGCAAAAATCGAAGAGCATTTGCCAGCAAAACAGTTTCTTCTTTCCCTCTTGCCTGAAGGATAAGAAAACCTGATAAGACGTCAGATGGAAGATCCTCTAAACAGGTACGTAGCCAGGAATTCGGAGGCAGCTGATTTTTTGCTGCCTTCACCAGTAGGCTCCTCCCAGGAAGTCCCAAGGTCCTACTTACCATTCATAAAGCGCTCCATGGTAGTGGATCTGGCTATTTGAGAGACCGCCTTCTGCCGATTACCTCCCTCCGTCCCATCAGATCGCATAGAGTAGGCCTCCTCCGAATTCCATCCGCCAGTCAGTGCCGACTGGCGACTACGCGGAGGAGAGCCTTCTCAGTTGCAGCTCCGACGCTATGGAACAATCTCCCCGTGGAGATCCGCACCCTCACCACCGTCCAGGCCTTCCGTACAGCCCTCAAGATCTGGCTATCCCGTCAGGCCTGGGGATAAGACTTTACTCTCGCCCCTCCCGAATGTTGAATGAATGTTGGGTTTTTACTGCTAATTATTTTCAATCACATTTTCTTTTTGTGTTTTGTCCTGCACTCCCCCCCCCCTATTATTGTAAGCCGCCCTGAGTCCCCTCAGGGAAAAGGGCGGCCTATAAATGCTTAATAAAATGAAGAAAAAAAAAATTAGTGAGGAATGGTGTATTGTGATTATTGACAGGTTCCACTTGGACAAATGAATTTATTCATACAAGCTATATAAATGGCAACAATCCTGATGCTGACCATACCTACGTCACACACATACAGATGAATAAATACAGTGCTAAGCACAATAACCTCTTCAAAATGAACATAATTTCCGTGTAAATTCTTGGTCTTTTTCTATTAAAAAAAACTACAGAAAAGATAATCCTGCAAACATATACAGATGCAGATTAGAGGTTTTTGGTAAAATAGGGAAGGCCTTATCTGTTTAATTTTTTAATATGCACTTTCTCAATAATATGATATTCTCAATGAATATATGGGAGAAGTAGTCCAGTGTCCAAAGTATCCATGAATTCTTTACTGAATCAAAAATATAATAGAAAACCCAGAATATTTGAATAGTTAACATGTCCTTTTTACTTTTGACTTTATTTTCCACAGAACTGAGTGGAAAAATTATCTCCAAAAGTGCAAAGTCGATAGCCCCCCCGTTGGTAGAGCGAGTACGTTCAGAGAAGCATTGTGAGAGTTGTGTTGGAGAACACACAAACCAGCATACAGAGACACTGCAATTTAAATAGGCTTTTACTTTTGTGGAAATAGAGGTATCAGAGTCCATCAAACAGTCCAAGTCATGGAGAGAGGAGCCAGTGTCACGATGACACATCGCACGGACCCGATAGTCCGGGTCCGTCGATGAAACTTTTCTCTTTGGACGGTCCGGTAGGACCTAAACCGTCCCAAAGAGATGGTGACAGGGAAGCCAAAGCCTTGCTGGTCATAGGGACATCGCAAAGTCCCTGTTTGACCCAAGGGTAGTGCTTCCAACTGAGGACAAACAGGCAGTCCCCAAGATGGCATAGTCGGAGATGGCTCCTGAAGGAAGAGACGAAGCAAAAACGTTCCATCTGGTGAGGTTTTTTTTTTCTTTTTTTACTTTCAGAAGATCCGTGTTAAGAAACTTTTTTTTCTTAAAAAAATAATAACATCTAGTCCCCAAAGTAAGAATAAAGCAGAGATTTTGACACCTATTGGACTGCTACTAGAAAATTTCCTGCTCTAGTTAGTAATGATGTTTTGTGGATTGAAGTAATTGCAATATTTCCTGTCTCCCTGCTTGTAGTCTATGGACTGATCTTTTTTTCTATTTTTTCCTTTTTACTACCCTAATTTTTTTTGTTGGCTAATTAAACTTCTTTTCTTACTTCAACAAATTTTTCCTTCTATTGGTTAAAATTATATGAAAGATATTTAAGGGAAAGCAAAAAAAACAACAATTGCCTAATTATTGAATCTGCCACCTGGAAGCCAAAGTCTGAACTTTGTTTCTGTTTTGGATGCAATGTATCCTTTCTTCTGCTTCACTTATACTATAAGTTTCAGTTTCACTATAACTGAAACCTGGCTGGGCCAAGAGGGAGGAGTCCCCCTCTCAGAAATGTGCCCAGATGGGTTCCAGGTGCTCCACCAACCACGACATCAGAGAAGGGGTGGGGGAGTAGCAGTGGTTGTCCGGCAGTCGCTAGTTCCTCACAGGATCCCTTTATTCATTCAATAATCAGGAAAGAAAACCACAGGATTCCATTTGTTGAAATCAAGTGTACTTTTGCTAATTATAAATGAATACATGTGAAGCTAAGCTAAATCTGGTTAATTAGGTGCGAAAGCGAATATATTGAATAATCCATTCCCCTCCCCTTGGCATCCCATGCACAGTCCAATCATAATTCTCCCAAATTTCAGGTGTGAGATAACGTCGAAAGGCATCACCAGGATGGAATGCTGGACCGTTGGCCTTGGCAGGAAACACTCCTCCTCCACATGCGCAGTAAGGTGGTCAGCACAAAGTCTAGAAACTTCCTCCAGCACAACAATGATTCCCCTCCCAAATACCATGCCCCCCCCTCCCCGTTTCAATGGCAGCCGAAGCAGCAGCAAAGCGGAGGCAAAGCGGAGGCTGACATCCAGCCCTCCTCCAGAAAAAGGCGGTCAGACCTGCAGAAACGACAAAACACAAACAAACAGACGAACAACAAGACACAAAAATGGGGGAAAGGGGAGAGGAAGAGAGAGAGAAAAGAGAGAAAAATTTGTCAGGAAAGTAGCCAAATCAGGGCTTGTCAGGATAAGCAGAATAGAACTGGCGGAGTAACTGAGGGGCCTGAACATGGGACCCGTCCACCCATTCAGCATGAGATGGGGGAAAATGCTTCCAAGCCACCAGGTACTGGACACGATTCCGGCATCTATGGGAGTCCAGAATTTCACAAACCTCGAAATGTTGTTCACCATAAATCAACAGCGGGGCGGGCGATGATGGAACAGGCGGACACAAAGATGAAATGCAAACAGGCTTTATGAGGTTAACATGGAAAACAGGGTAAACCCGGTTGAGGTGTTTAGGCAGTTGCAGCCAAACAGAAACAGGATTGATGATCTTGATAATAGGAAATGGGCCAATATATTTAGGCCCCAACTTCTTTGACTTTTGTGGAGTCTGAAGAAACTTGGTGGACAGATAAACCTGATCACCAACCTTGTAATCATATGGTTTAGTCATTTCTTATCAGCCTGTTTCTTATGTGCACGATGCGCAGTGTCCAAAGTTTGGAGTGCCAAAGGCCAAACGCGCCGAAGGCGATCACTCCACTCGGAGAGAGACGATACTTGGGGCTGCTCACGAGGAACCTCAGGAATGGGCACAAAATCCTGACCAAACACCACCTGGAAAGGTGGTGCTATGCACAGTGCTGCTATGCACAGAATTATTATAAGCGACCTCCGCATGCGGCAACAAATCCACCCAATCATCTTGCTGGTAGTTGAAACAACATAAATATTGTTCTAGAACAGAATTAGTCCTCTCACAAGCCCCATTAGTCTGAGGGTGGTGGGCAGAGCTTAAGCCTGGTGGAGCCAATCCGCTTCAGAAACTCCTTCCAGAACACGGAGGTGAACTGCACGCCCCTATCCAAAATGATGCGACCGGGCACCCCATGTAAGCGGTAAATGTGGGAGATGAACATCTTAGCCAGAGTCTTAGCAGATGGAATCTTGGAACAGGGGATGAAATGGACTTGCTTGGAGAACAAGTTGGTAACCACCCAGATAACGGTGTGTCCCTGACTCTTAGGGAGTTCGACAATGAAGTCCATAGATATCTCCTTCCAAGGGGCGACAGGGTGAGCTACAGTCTGGAGCAGTCCCTGTAGTTTCCCCGGTGGGCGTTTAGCAGCGGCACAAATGGGACATAACTGGCAACATAACGTTCAATGTCCTTTTTCAAAGAAGGCCACCAAAATTGTCTCTTGACGAGATGGAGCATTTTTACGAACCCAAAATGCCCCGCCATCCGGGAATCATGAGCTCGCTGAAGAACAATTAATGGAAGAGACGTAGGAACATAAGTTTCGCTCCAATCCAGGGTAATTCATCGCTCATGGTACATTCACTCACGTGCTTCTGGAACCAATCATCATCAGGAAGGGCTTTCTTGAGATTGGAAAGAAAGTCCTGGGACATATCTACCTTAGAACGTGCTTGACATCTAGTAACAACCGGAGCAGCGAGGCTCGCCATGGGAATGACAGGCTGGACCACGCTGAGCTTAGAACAGTTGTACTGAGGAAGTCTGGATAAAGCATCAGCCATAAAATTCTTCCCCCCCCCCCCCGGATGTATTTCAGAGTGAAATTGAAACGATTGAAATACTGAGCCAGCGCATCTGTTTAGGAGAAAGTCTCCTGGGAGTTCTCAAAGCTTCCAAATTTTTATGGTCAGTCCACACCTCGAACGGGTGTTTGCCACCTTCCAGAAATTGGCGCCAAGTGGCCAAAGCCCAACAAACCGCAAATGCTTCCTTCTCCCAAATGGCCCAACGTCTCTCCGTGTCAGTCAGTTTTCAAGAGGTGTATGCGCAGGGTTGCAAGTTACCTTGATCATTGGCTTGAAGCAATATGGCGCCTACTGCCATGTCGCTGGCGTCAGCTTGAACCACAAAAGGCTCGTCCATGTCTGGGTGTTTGAGGACAGGTTCCTCCACAAAAAGTCATTTCAATTTCTCAAATGCAGCCTGACATTCCATGGTCCAATCCAACGGCTTGCTAGGCTTGGGTTTCGTCCACCTTTGGACTTCAAAAGGTTAGTTATGGGAAGAGCTATTTTAGCAAAAGAAGGGATGAACTGGCGATAGAAATTGGCAAACCCCAAAATTTTTTGTAATTGCCTGCATGTGCGAGGGGCCTCCCACTCAGTGACTGCCTTGACTTTAGCGGGATCCATTTCAACACCTGCATGTGAGATTCGATAGCCCAGGTAGTCAACCTTCTCCTGATGGAATTCACATTTGGACAATTTGGCGTAAAGCTCCGCAGCCCGAAGTTTCTTCAGAATGGTACGAACCAGCTTTACGTGTTCCTCACGTGTTTCCGTGTAAATAAGGATATCATCAAAATATACGATAATGCCTTTGTAAAGTTAGTCATGTAACACCTCATTAATCAATTGCATGAAGACCCAGTTGCCCCCTGTAGGCCAAAAGGCATCACACAAAATTGGAAACAAGCCAAGGAGGCAATTGAAAGCTGTTTTCCATTCGTCTCCCTCTTTTATACAGACCCTATAGTAAGCTTTCCTCAAGTCCAGTTTAGTGAAAATGCAGCCCTTCCCCAATTGGGCCAACATGTCCTTCATCAGTGGCAGCAGATAGAGGTTTTGGGCCGATATCCCATTAAGGTTCTTAAAATTCACACACAGACGAAGAGAGCCATCTTTCTTCTCTCTGAATAGCACAGGAGCTGCACCTTGGGTCTAGCCGGTTCTATAAATCCCCTTTCCAAATTTTTATCAATGAATCTTCTCATTTCCTCCATCTCCCTAGGGGACATTGAATATATCTGGTGCTTGGGAAGCTTACCCCCAGGCAAAATATCAATGGTGCAATCAGTGGGCCTGGGGGGGGGGAGTTTATCAGACGATTTCTCACTAAACACTCCCCTTAGGTCCCAATATTCTTTTGGAATTTTCTCCTCCCCTTCGATCCTCTCTTGCCCCCTGGCAGCCAATGTGGGGTTAGAATCAGCAGGATCTGAGGTCTTCAACCCCCGTTCAGGGGATGTGCTAGTTCGAATACGTAGCCACCCCTTTCTCCAGTTAATGCGAGGGTTCCACTTACGAAGCCAGGGGAGTCCCAAAATAAGGGGTCGGTCCATCCCAGGTGCCACAATAAAAGTGATTAATTCTTGATGGGTCCCCATTTTCATCTCTAAGGGCTCAGTAGAAAAATGAGCAGGGCCCCTTCCTGCAATAGAACCATCAATTTGGCAAAAAACAATGGGAGTTTTCAAAGTCCTCAATTTTAAGCCAAGTTTCTCCACCATTGCAGGACTTATCATACAGCGAGAACAACCCGAATCCAGGAGAGCTAAAAGTTTTTCAGTCGCGCCAGGAGGTGGCACTCTTAGTTCAATTGGGATAAGCATGGGACCCCTATTTGAACTTATCCAGCAATGAGATTGTTCCTCATCTGATTTGTAAGACGAGCTGGAGCTAACGCCTCCCTCCTCCTCCGGCTGGAAATGCTGGGGAACATTTTCAGTGGCACACGTAGCCTCTCTCTTCTTGCCCGGGGCCTTACTTGCCCTTCCCTCTCTTCTGGGAGGGGGTGGAGCAGTCGGAGTCACTTTTACACGGCAATTCATGGCGCGATGGCCTTCCTTTCCGCAGCGGAAGCACGTGAAAGGCTTGGTTTTGCTGGAGAAACCCCCTTTTCCCTCACTTTTGGGGTGGAGGGGGGCTTTTGGAGCCGCTGGGGGGGATTTCTCCGCTTCTCCCTCTTTCATGCATTGAAGCCTGGCCAAATCCAACTCAACATCTGCTGCGTGTTCATACCAAGCAGTCACCCGGCGGGGAATGTGTCTGTTAATGCACTGCTGGTATATTTTTTCATTCAATCCCTCAGCGAACTGATCCAGCACCTCCTCCCTGACCACCCCCTCATATAAGCGGACAACTGTTGAAATTCCTGGACATAATCTGCTACCGATCTATTTCCCTGCTTCAGGGCCATAAATTTCACCCGCCCGCGTCTCTTGATCAGCGGGTCATCAAACCTCCTCTTCATGGGAGCCATAAAGTCATTAAAATTCCTCAGGAGAGGGGAATTGCATTTGTGTAGGCCCACCATCCATTCGGCTGCCTTTTTCTCTAAGGACATCAAGACCATTCTTACTTTCATATCATCAGTCTCTAAATCAGGTATTTTACAGTTAAGGGAGGGACTTTTGCCATTCGGCGTCGCCTGCCCCCCCTACTCTTTGAGCGGCCCTAGCTGGAGGGGGGGAGGCTGGTTCTGGGCTTTCTTGCGCCCAACCCCCCTCGGCTTCTTCACCCTCCCTTAACCTATGCATTGAGTATCTTTGCTCCAGATCTTCAGACGGCTCTGTTTCCACTGCTCTTTCATGGCTTTTGCGTTCAGACCAAGCTTCCTCGAGGAGTTTCATGGCGTGTGACAGCTTGTAATCCTCTTCCCCAGAGTCACCCCTATCCACTGATTTTTTCTTTGGTCTTCTTCTTGTGACTCCAGCATCCAACTCCTCCGACTCCTCTTTTTGTCCCACACCCAAAGTCCATCTGGGACGAACAACTGGCTCTTCCACCCTTAGCCCAGCCAGCCTTTCAGTTAAAGATGGTCCTGCCGTCGCCCCCTCATCTTCTTGGTCACTCGCATGCAAAGACATTTCTTTTCTTCTTGTGAGGACACCCCCCTCGGTAGGTTGTAGCTCCGGGTGGAGTGGAAATGAGATTTAGCTTATTGTCAGCTTTTCTTCATTCAATAATCAGGAAAGAAAACCACAGGACTCCATTTGTTGAAATCAAGTGTACTTTTACTAATTATAAATGAATAGATGTGAAGCTAAGCTAAATCTGGTTAATTAGGTGCAAAAGCGAATAATATATTGAATAATCCATTCCCCTCCCTTTGGCATTCCATGCACAGTCAGAGGAAGAAAATCTAATAATCCAAAACATCCTGACTGGACTTCAAAATATTGCAGAAGGACTTAAGAGATTTGATAAGAAATGGGACAGTGTATGGGGTACTACATTTAAAGTGGAGGGGGTTCGAGCCCCAGAGATCAAAGAAGAGAATGGAAACATAGAAAATAAAGATAAGATCTCAGATGAATCTATCAATGGACTAAATATGAGTGAAAGTGAAGGTGAGTTTTTGACAACTCGGAGCCTTTCTTTCAATTTCAAGATGCAGGAGGGAAAAAAAGAGTGAAAAAGATGGAACTAAGAAGATAAATATATCCAGAAACAAGTTTGATAACCAAAGTTAAGCCCACGTCAATAACAATTAAAGAGCAACGAAACTACGTGAGAGATTCCTTAAATTACAGAGTGCGGCGAGAAATGTTAAACCCTGAAAAGACTCTAATAATAGAAATGACACAACTGCTGGCGAGAGAGAAAGGTTTATTTTGCTACTGGAAAGGCACTGGCTGATAATGCCAATTGATGATAAAAATTAGTTAATTTTTGATGGTTAATAAATAGGGATTTTAGTATTTTGTAGACTCTTATAGATTATTATTGAATGTTTAGTCACTAACATGTAATATATCATGATATTAACAATGAAAGGATAACCTTAATTAGGATAAATAACCAGGCCACAAATTGCAACTGAGATTTGGTGGAATGATAAAACCTATAAATTTGTGTTTTAGAACTTGCTATGAAGCTATAAATAATTTGGATTAGAATAAGAGGTGATGTGACGTAAATAGCAAACAACTGTTTTCTTTTCTTTTCTTCTCTGTCTTTCTCTAATTACAGTAATAAAAGAGAATGTTAATGCATATCTTGGAGATTTTCAATTAGAAATTTTAATTTGGATTAGAAATGACAAACAATTGTTTTTTTTACCCTGTCTTTCAACTATAAAAACAAAAGGGAAGGTTAGCATATATTCTGGTGATTATTAACTAGAAATGTCAATATCCAAAAGACCAAGGTTTTTCCTTGGTCTGGAAGAGGCATAGTTTTACGTGCCACCTGCCTCCCGCAGATAGGGCTTTGTTTGTTTGCGCGGCCCAGTTTCTGCCATGCTGTGCAGTGGTGGGATTCAAATAATTTAACAACTGGTTCTCTGCCCTAATGATTTCTTCGATAACCAGTTCACCAGATTGCTAAGAAGGTAAGCAACCGGTTCTCCTGAAGTGGTGCAAACTGGCTGAATTCCACCATTGATGCCATAGCCCAGTGCCAGTCCATACACTGGGCGGTTGGGAATCCCTGTATTAGAGAATAAGAGAACACTGTTTTCAGTGGGAGGTTTGGTTAGCCGAGGTGGCGCAGTGGTTAAATGCAGCACTGCAGGCTACTGCTAGATCAGCAGTTCAGCGGTTCAAATCTCACCGGCTCAGGGTTGACTCAGCCTTCCATCCTTCCGAGGTGGGTAAAATGAGGACCCAGATTGTTGGGGGCAATATGCTGACTCTCTGTAAACCGCTTAGAGAGGGCTGAAAGCCCTATGAAGCGGTATATAAGTCTACTGCTATTGCTATTGCTATTGGTTCAGGTGAAAGGATTAAATGTGATTAAATAATAGGGCACTTTGAAAAGGATGAGGATTCAACTGACATCTATATAACTGTAAAAGTGTTTTTGTCAGGGCAACCTGGTCTAACCAATTGCGGAGTGGAGCATACTGCTTCCGTGGGCTTAACGTAAAACATAAATTAAACACATATACTGTAGTTTTGCTTATTGAATCTAAGTCTCTTAATGACTCATTGAATGGTATGGATTGATGGAATCATTTAATCAGAATTGTAACTGGGAGGAAAGTAACGCCAGATTTAATTAGGACGCCAAATAATTACACTCTTTACACATTATTGCATGTTTTTATTTGTGTGATATATTATAGCCTCCCCTTCATTCTATAATTATGCAAACAGAGTCATCAGATGCTGAATGAGTCACTAGGGCAAGCAGATGGGATAATACTACTAAATCCATTGTCCCATTCAACCCACCTTTTTCAATGTCTCAACAATTTGAAGCATCTTGTGAATTATATAATATTGGCAGACAAACACATCAACATGATTCTATTCAAATGCCACAAGGCTTTCTGGAGTGCTTTAAAAAAAAAAAACATTTGCACCTTCATATAGCCCAGGAAGGAAAGCAGAAATTTGAAATTAAGACTTTTATTCTTGTATAGAAGTTAATATTATATACCTTACTGTATTATACTTTCACTTAAGGAATCATCAAAATTACTTCAGAGATGCAAATATGTGTAGGACGTTACCAAACCATCAAGGCAATTTCACAAGTAGCTGACAATGCAGAGTAGTCAATTGCAGCTTTGGAATCTAAACCTGATACCAATCTTTATTATGATGGTTTAAATATAAACCTCCCAACACAATTGAGAGAAGAGTTCCAAGAAAATCTGCAATTTTCAAAAGGACAAGTATAGGACTTTTTCTTCATGGACACAAACAAGGTTGAGAAATGCTTGAGAAAAAGAGAAGTTTGTAAGTATTAGATAAATATTCCAGAGAAGAAAAAGATTTTATTTCATGAAGATAAGGTGGCAGAAGTCACTTAAACTTAATGAGTCAATTGACATTAGGATGAATTTTTATCAGTCTGATATTGGTAATTCAAAGAAAGTTTTAATGTAAAGTGGGTATGAGCATGATTTTTTCCCCTTTTTATATATAATGCTTAAGTAATTTTAAAGCTTGTAAAATATTGCTGAAAGTATATTTGCAAATATCTGTGTTAGGTAAAGGTTAATGTTTCCATCGCACATATGTGCTAGTCGTTCCCAACTCTAGGTGGTGGTGGGCATCTCCGTTTCAAGGTCAAAGAGTCAGCACTATCCGAAGACGTTTCCATGGTCATGTGGCCAGCATGACTAAATTCTGAAGGTGCATGGACCTTCCCACCAAAGATGGTCCCTATTTTTCTACTTGCATTTTACATGCTTTTGAACTTCTAGGTTAGCAGAAGCTGGGACAAATAATGGGACCTCATTCCATTACATGGGTCTAGGGATTTGAACTGCTGAACTGCTGACCTTTCTGATTGACAAGCTCAGCGTCTTAGCCACTGAGTCACCATGTTCCTTTTAATCTGTGTTAAGAGAATGTTAAAGAAAAAGATGCATTCACTTAAAGAAAAGTTTAGAGTTTTAAAAAGGATGTATATAAGGAAAAGAAAAAAATATTGTATATGGGCAACTTGGAGGGAGTTAATTGGAGTTAACTGGAACTTTATTGGTCTAACTGAAAGTGAACTTTAAAGTTTCATGTTAAGAGGAAGTTAAAAAAAGATGTATTAGAATTTTTTGATCTTAGAAATGTTTTTTAAAGAAAAGTATAATGTTGTAAAACAGATGAAAAAAAATACTTTTTTTACTTTAAGGTTAAAGAACCTGAAAGAATACAGTGGAATTTGCTCCAGTTATTGTATCAGGCTGTTCCTGAGAGTCAAGAGATTGGGGAATCTGAGTTTTGCCTTATGGGCAAAATGCTACACAAATTGGTTGATTATACCAGCAGGGAGTTAGTTATGTTACTGGCTTGCAGCCTGCCAGTGCAATAAGAGACAAGTAGCCTTATTTTTCCTTTCTTATCAATTTGAGTAAGGATGAAACTAACTTTATACCATGCTCTGTCAGATTGACTTCTCGGTTACCTCTATTAGTGCTACAGGCATCTCACAGAGTATATGAGTAAATTAAAGTGCAATCTGGGATCAGCAGGATGAGAAAATCTTGTCAAGAGTCTATTGTCAGGAGGCAACTAAGCACTTACTGATCTTTGAACACTACTATTGATGAGTTGGGAGATAGCAAACTCCCTAGAACATCAAAATTTGTCAGGAACTTGACAAACTGGAATATTGAGCAAAACCCAGCCATAGAACATCAAGAGATTGTCATTCCTCTCTATCCTCTATTGGTCAGGCTGTACTTAAAATATTGCACTAGTTAATGGGAGTTACATAATATATTGTATATATTAGTATATTGACATGGACTGTGTCCAAAGGGCAGGAGCTAAGATGATAAAGGGCATGGAATGAAAAAAAAAATGGTTGGAGAAATTAAATATGCTAGCCTGGAGAAAAACCATGGGGAAACATGGTAGCTGTCTTGAAAGAATTGTTCAGGTTTGTTCCAGCAAACAGGACAAGAAGAAGCAATGTCTTTAAATTACAAGAAATTGTGGGTGGACTTCAGGAAAATAAATCCTAATAGGAAGAGCTGTTCAACAGTGGAACAGACTGGCTTGAGGATGCGGAAGACTCCTTGACTAGAAATATTGAAATAGCAGTTAGATGACCACCTGTCAGGGTTCCTGTATTAGTGTATTTTTGAATCACAGTGGATTAAACTAGGTAATTTCTATGGTGCCTTTTAATCTTAAAATCTATGAATCCAGGATATCTGTCAATCCTGAAGTGAACCTGGCTGAAGCCATGTTGGAGGCTTCAGGGTTGCCACACAACGGTGAGAGGGGTGAAATAGTTAGATGGGATTTTGTAGCCAAAACAATAAAGTTTTCCTGTGGGAACCAAGGACATTTTCACAGGTGGCTGACCAGAGGAGGAGCAAGTAACCAAGCGACCGGCCAGCACTGGGGGGGGGGATTTTTTACTTTTACAGTTGTACCAATATACTGTTCTTTGAGGAACTTGCCTGTCTCGGAACTCTGTTTTCTATGGGTGGATTACTTGGAACACTGACAATATAATATTATGGAAACCATTTGGTGTAGTGATTAATGCATCAGGTGAACAACTGGGAGACCATGAGTTCTAGTCCCACCTTAGGTACAAAGCCAGCTAGGTGATGTTGGGTCTGTCGCTCTTTCAGCCTTAGAAAGGGGACAAAGGCAAACTGTTTCTAAATCTTGAATCTTTGCCAAGAATACTGCAGAAAATTGTCTAGACACTTACCAGGAGTCAACACTAACTTGAAAGCATAAAAAAGAAGACATGTTGCCTTGAGAAATTCTAAATTCAGAGAATAATAAACTCTGCTAAACAGCATGAACACAAACACTCAAAGAATACGGTAAATCTTTATTCAATTCTATATATTATAAGATATTACAATGGGAAAATGTATTTCTTCCTGCATCAATGAAGTATTAATAAAATAGACCCAGATTACTAATTGAAGTTACATTGAAAATATTATTTCTCTCATCCTTTCTTTTGCTGTAAGACTATTGTTCCCTAATGAAATATAGAATTTTATGAGTCCTGAGGAGTAAGCTAAGTTCAGGGTTCTGTTATTAATGAAAGAATTAGCAAAATTGTCAAGCTAGCAGACTGAAATTGAAATAAAGCTATTTTCTGTCCAAATGATTCTTAGCTCTGCTTTGAGCTATTCCAGGTTCTTTGGATTATAACTTTGGAGGAGATAATAAAAGGCTGGTGTTTGCAATTTGCTTGTTATTATTTCTAATGTTACCATAAAAAATAGCTAGTGTTATTGTAAGCTTTAGCTTTGTAGAGAAAACCAGAATCTCTTTTTGGTCTAAATAAGCATACCCAGAGAATATGAATGGTACTGAGATGAGCTTTCAGGAAGAAAGACAGACAAATTAACAGAATTGGAAGGGACCTTATAGGTCATCTAGCCCAACCCCTCCTCAAGCAGGAGACCCTACACCATTTTTGACAAATGGCAGTCCAATCTCTCCTTGAAAGTTTCAAGTGATGAAGCCCCCACAACTTCTGAGGGCAAAATGTTCCATTGGTTGATTGTTCTCACTGTCAGAAAGTTCCTTCTTATTTCTAGGTTGAATCTCTCCTTGGTCAGTTTTCATCCATTATTCCTTATCTGGCTTTCAGGTGCTTTGGAAAATAGCTTGACCCCTTCCTCTCTGTGGCAGCACCTCAAATATTGGAAAACTGCTATCATGTCTCCCCTGGTCCTTATCTTTATTGGACTAGCCATGTTCAGTTCCTGTAACCATTTTTCATATGTTTTAGTCTCCAGTGCCCTAATCATTCTGGTTGCTCTTCTCTAGAGTCTCAACATCTTTTTTACAGTGTGGTGACCAAAACTGGATGCAGTACTCTAGGTGTGGTCTTACTAGGGCTTTATAGAGTGGTATTAATATCTCATTTGATCTTAATTGTATATCTCTGTTAATGCAGTTTAGGATTGCACTGGCTTTTTTGGCTATCGTTGCACACTGAATGATGCAACAGAATTAAAGCAAGGTTTAAAAAAACTTATTCTAGTAAGGAGGAATAACATAATTTACAGAATGAAATAAGGATCTAACGTTGCACAGATTCAACCACTTGTGACATTCTGGGAATGTTCAACCAGCTGGGAATGACACAGATTTAAAACAAAGGTGACCAAACTCACGGTCTTTGTCCACTTTATCAGCACTAGCAGATTCAAACTCTCTCCCAATACCCAAGCAAGAGTGGACTCAGTTAACTTCGTAGTACTTGTACAGCTGGAGATCAATTTCAGGCAACATTAGATAGCAGCTAAAATAATCCTCACAATGGCCATACAACTGCTTTTCCAGTTCTTCCTTAGCCAGAAGAGACCAAATCATCGTAAAAGCTGGCTGGCTTCCTATATTTGCAACAAGAGAGGGAAAATAGTTATAGTTTGTGTCTCTTGTCATCATGAAATAAACATTAAGAACACTTCTTACTTGTGCATGGTTGATTCATTCTATTTTGCTTCAGCAATTTTTTAAAAGACATCTCTTATTTCAATAGCCAGAGGGGGCCCTGGATCTGGACAGTCCGCACAGTCACAATTCTACCTAAGGCCATCGTCATTCCAAGCAGTAACTAAGCCTCAGCCAAACCATTTAATAAAGTTTCAGGAACAACTCTTTGTTTTTGAACTCTTTGAGGGTCCATTTGGTGCCTGGGCCAAGTTATCTGCCTAGGTCCTTCTTGTCTATAGTATGGCTGGAGTGTAGTGCAGCTGCAGAGCATTACAAGGTTAACAGAGAGTGATCTGGCCAATGCAAAGAACTGGGTAAAATATCTCCCCCACAATTCCAGATCATTTCACTACTGACCCAAAATAAAAACCAGATCTAATGCATAACCACTGCTGTGAGTTGAGTGAGTGATAACCTTGGTCAGATCCATGCTTCCCACGGTGGCTATGAACTCCCAAGTCCATAATTCAATATGAATATCTCAGTTGGCATAATTTGGTGTAGAATCAATGAATAGATTTTAAAATCTGATTTAAAAAAATGATTTCCCAAAACTTGTTTATTGTTTGTCAGAACTGGATGAAATAGTATGTGAAAGGAATCATCATCTTCTGACATAATTCATTTAAGGACTTTGTACAGGAAGCGTATAACCCATATGAGGGGAAGTGCAGGGAAGGAGAAACTTTTTGTGTTTATTTTCTCTAAATATGTCTGCATGAGTGTTTGTGTGTGTATGTAATTGATATGATGATGACATACAGTATGGATGTGACTTTAGGTATGTTTGTATAAATGTAAACTACAGTTACAGTGGATTTACCCATTTCTGGGAGAGGGTAAATTGGTTTGCTTCGTTACAACACAACCTTGTAATGGTAGTGTGTTATTGCAGAATGAATTTTCCTTAGAGATTCTGGGAGGATTTTGTGACAGTAAATAAAATCACAACATTGCATCATTAGCGCAGTCACCTTAACAAAGTTTCTCACTTTTTGCATAGAATCTTAGGATTTATAAATGGGACTCAGCATGATTTGTGAATCTTAACCATTATGACTTGTTCAGCTATGGCTATGGGTCTAACAAATAATGATTTAGTGTAAACCTGTGTCATTAAAACTGTAATCCATTGGCCCATGAAAAATCATTCAATCACGGTGTTCCTTTTTAAATCAGGCATTAAATCTCTTACTAACAACTGAATAAATCTTGTATATAGCGTAGCTAATTCATTTCTGCTACATTTGAGATATAGGCTTTATGTATCTGATAAAATGCCTTTTGTTTAGCATAATCCATTTTCAAATGGATTTTACAGTGCTTTACTTAAAAGCAAAACATCTTATGCATCTATTAGTTGCTCCTTTGGTGGCAGAAGTCAAATCCAATGAAGAGATCATACAGATTAGCAGAGTGATTGGATTACATTCTTGATTTTTAACTTGTTTGCTAATGCTAATTATTTTAAATATCCATTGTTTATATCAAAAAAATTATCATAATGACATAGATAAAATAAATAGCCTATTTTGTTTCATCCAGGTGATTGGAGATTACACACATACTAAAAGGCTTCCTGCATCCTTTTCATGGTAAATCCTGCCTATATACAGTTGATATAATTTCTCAGGAAATAGTTTTCCTGGGACAGCTGCCAAGCAGGCTTTTTACTATAGTACTTAGATCAGAGGGTTTGCAAAAGAATTCCTGCCATAAGCTTTAGCTGGCTATCAGACAACTAGTGCTATATTTTAGATTCTTAATTGCTGAGATGTTATAGACATGTTGTATGTAGAATTCTGGGGAGAATGAAGGGTGCATCTCATAAGATTTTATGTTTTGTTTTCCTGACTTTTGCAAGCTGTCAATAAAACAGAAATTGATTATAGGAATGGTTGAAATTGCTCATACCTCCATTTACAAAGAAGCAACAGGCTGCAACCCCAAAAATTACAGGTTTATAGTTGGGATATTTTCATTCTTTTTTTTTTACCTTGTAGACTCAGGTATTGATAGATGTGCTGTGTTTCTGAAGATTGCAAATCCAGCTATGTCTCAGGAATTTTTAGAGCTGTTGACTCCAATTGACTGCAAAATTTGGATTATTATAGCTGTATTATAGCTGTGATATTGTTTGTTTGGTTGTTTACTTATGTAAGGAATTTATATGGCTAAACCAGGTTGCTCCCAGTTCAGCCCAGATTGGCCAAACTGGTAGTAACGGCAGCGGGAGGCTTCACCCACCCACCTGAACACTTCTGTGCATGCGCGTGAGCACAAGTGAACTGGTAGCGTCAGGATTTGAAACCCACCTCTGGTAGAAAGGGTAGACTGGATTTCAATTTCCAGAAATAAATGAGCCCTGAATGCTGATAATAACAAATGGGATTAACCTTCTTTTTGTCTTGGTCAATTTTTAAGAGATTTTTTTTTCTTCCTTAAAAATTTGTATAATTTTTAAATTTTAATTTTTAATTTTATATACTGTTCTATATGTTGGCATTTTACTGCACACTGCCCAGAGTCCCTCCTTGAGGGAGATGGGCAGTTCAGAAATGTAAAATATGAATGAATGAATGAATGAATGAATGAATGAATGAATGAATGGAATAGCTGCTTGGATGGAATGAGGCAGGACAGTTCCATGAATACAAAGAAGGAAACCTCTTTGCATTATGGCGGATACTGAAGAGGAGAAGTGGGTTACCCCACACTATTTTCTGCATGTGTTCAGCATTAAAGAATCTCTATAACCTAATATTCTCCCTTTGGGCATAGAAGGATCCTCAATTGCACAGAACATTTGTGTGAATTCAGATTCTCCTTCTCCATCTTTAAACTGTAAAGATGAAAGAAAGGTTGATTTCTCGTGGTGACTTCTCAAAAGACTTCATAAACTGCTGCTTCAAGTTTGTAAATTTAATATGCTGTAAAAAGGAAGATTTATTCCCTGGGAGCCCATTTTCACTATATCTCTGTAGGGAACTAATGTGTACTTCAGTCTTACAAAGATGGGCATTGATTGCCTGGCAGCTGCAAAGGAGTTAGGATAGCAGATTCTTGTTCATTTTCTGAATCAGAGAATGTCTCCCTGATTAACAACAGTCAATCAGATAGTTAGATTAGAGGCAACAGTACATAAATCCTCACTGTGTTTAAGTCGGTTGGCATTTGTTCAGCCTAAAAAGAAGCACAATATGGAACTAATATGATTATTGGACAGGAAAACTGCCTAGCTCTGAGAAGTTAGCAAGGTTTTTTATTTTCCTGGCCTATCTAAAGACCCTAATCTTAAACTGCTCTTTCACCAAATACAATTAAAAGTTTGTTTTGCCTTTGTTAGAAAAAAAGAGCATCACAAAAGAGTCATGCTTATTGAGAATCCTTCCTTCCTTCCTTCCTTCCTTCCTTCCTTCCTTCCTTCCTTCCTTCCTTCCTTCCTTCCCTTGACAGTGTAAAAGGAAACAAACAAACAAACAAACAAACAAACAAAGAATAGGACTTCCTCTTTACAGATGTACCATAAAGCCACACTGGAAGAACTGCAAAGTGGGAAACTGAAATAATATTTTGTTCTGTTATAACAGGAAAAAACTCTTGTTTAGAAATGGATGAGCAAACAGAGAAAGAGGAGGAGAAATGGAAAGCAAATGGGGTACTAGACAAGAGTTCCTGTGGGTGAAGGCTCACCCAGTTTTGGCTCCAGTTCCTCTCATCACTGGTTTCAATCTCATTTGTAAAGTGGCATTCAAAAAATGATACCTGCAAAAATATGGTCTTGGATTAAAAAAAAAATCCTTGCCCCTGACAGATAATTGACTAAGACATCACAATAAAGTTAAAAAGCAGAATTAAAACATTTTCAATAAAGATGGTTTTAGTAAAGTAATAATATGTTTGCTAGTAAATTAAAATTACATGGTCCAAATAAGTAAAGACATGATGACAGAGTCTGATAGTAATCTTGGTTTTCTTAGGGCCCTTCTTTTTGCACAATGAGTCACACATAAGAAGGAAACGTCAAGGAACTTGGGGAAATGCCACCATTTGCAGAAGAAAACATCAGTGGGGAAAAACATAGAGTTTGGGAAAGTGTTTTGTGAGCTTGTGTATTGGCTGATTTTTCTGTGGAAAGGGAATGGAAAATTGGGCAAGGACAGTAGCAAGATAGAATCAAAGAGTAGCTGCAGTTCCCATATTAAAGCATTTGGTAGCAGATCCTATTTATTATATTGTCTTTCCAGGCTATGATTATATTCCCGGGATGTGTTTTATCTGTCATGTCTACAACATAAGAACTCTCTGACTGTCTTTGTTTCAGTATCAAAATTGGGATGAAAGGCCACAGTAACCGTTAAATCTGCAATGAAAGGCTAATGTGTAGCATATTGGGCAGTGGGATTCTCATCCCCTAATCTGAGTTTTTAAATGCATGAACTATTTGGTAACTGCTTCTAATACTGAGTATTATACAGAAGATCATGGAGTAAAAAAATCCCATATTAACTGAATATCAGAGAAGAGAATGTGATCATAGTAAGTAATCTTTATTCATATTAATAATGCCAATAGTCCTTTCTCAGTTATGTGCAAATACTGTAGATAACTGAGGCCAAATTGGAATAATCGCTTCTAACATGGAGTCCCAATTCCTGGTCCTTGATAGAAAAATTCCTTGATGAAAAATCCTCAAGTCTGTTGCAAATTGGCAAGACCTTGAACAGTACAAGGCTTGAGAGCTCATACTCAATTATGCTTTCTGTAAACATCCCTTGCTAACCATTGTTAAGAACTATGTCTTCCTGTTTTTAGCTCCATCTCATGTCCAGGGAGAGGCAAAAGTAGCTTGTCTTTAATTGTTCCACTAGTGAAGACTTCATTATTTAAGAGGCTTTTGAAACCACCTAGTTCTTCATTGATGTTTATTTTTCTGATTTTTTTAGTATTCTATTTATTAACATATTTCTGGCTACAATTTAAGATAATTGTTTGTCATTGATTACTGAATCAATATCGTGACCCTATTTTCTTGGGGAAAAAATAAAGAATAAACCTGAAAAGGGGGAAAATTGAAAAGAGATGAATAAAGATTTTTTTTAAAGTAATTGTTTGTGGTCACAATTTGTTTACAAAGGGAAGTTTGGGAGCCAAATCAAGAGAATAAATTAAATACATTGATTAACACTGCGGCTCTCTGTTGCTACTTTGACTTGGGCTGAAAAGAGTCTGGATCTTTGGCTTGTACATCCTTTTCTGCTGTTGCTGATTTCCGGAAGGACTGAGCTTTTCCAAACAAGTGTTGGTCTTCTAGGAGAGTGACAAAACCCAAACATAATAATAATAATAATAATAATAATAATAATAATAATAATAATTATTATTATTATTATTAATAATAATAATAATTATCCCCCTCGTCTGGTGGGAAAACCGGGATCCAATTTTGATTGGCAGATTGACAGGATTTTTCGTGTTAACTCATGGGCGGCAAAACAAAGGCAACTTCCCCGAGACGTGGTAATATACTTTGTTACAAGAGAATTTAGAAATATGATACTACAAGAGTCCTACAATACTAAGCTTCAAATTGGTGGACAGGACCTGATTGTTTTGAAAGAAATACCGCCTCAGATGCTAAGAGCCAGAAGAGATTATGCTTTTCTGGTGGAAGAGCTCAGAAGGCGTCAGATACAGTACAGATGGGATGCCCCATTCGGTATTATAGTTACAATGGACAAACAAAGATATCGTCTCAGCTCTGTATGGAAAGCTCGTGATTTCTATCATAAGATTCTGAAGATGGGATACCCTGAACCTTCGGGATATGGTGAAAAACCACGAGACGAACAAGATAAACAGCAAACCACACAACCATTAGATAAAATGTATCATCTCCCTCTTCCGGAAGGGCAAGGAGTCAAGGAAAAAAGATCCAACCGTAAGACCACCAATCAAACGGATAAACAAGCTACTACGCAACAATCTCAACAATCATTGGCCACTGACCAAGGAACTACTGCAACAAGCTCAGAAGCTGTGGGAGGAGCCAAACCAAAGGTGAGACAGGCCTTGCGGGAGGCTCTAAAAAAGCTTCAGGCAACCAAAAATGATTTTGACATGGAATGTTAACGGACTGAACTCTCCACAGAAAAGAAAGAAAATATTTCATTATCTTAAACAGTTTAAGAATGACATAATTTGCTTGCAAGAAACTCATATCAAATCAACCGATCAAAAATATTTGTTTAACCCCAAACTGGGCCAACATTTTGCGACCTCAGCCATGGAAAAGAAAAATGGCATAGTAGTATATTTAAGAAAAGACATTAAAGCTGAGCTAATTGAAGCAGATCCCTTTGGAAGATATATTGCATTAGATTTAATCTTAGAAGGGAAAAAGACGTTACTTTTGGGAATTTATGCTCCTAATCAACAACAAGATGGATTTTATAGAAATCTCCATGCTAAATTAGTACAGTGGGACTTTGAGTCTTGTATATTATTGGGTGACTGGAATGGCGTGATCGACACCAAAAGAGATAAGAAGACAGCTCGCCCGAACACCAAATTTCGAGCTAAGTTACCCAAACCCTTTTTTGACATGCTGGACAACTTTGAATTGCGAGACGCTTGGCGCGAGAGGCATGCAGAAGAATATGACTTTACCTTTTTTTCCAATAGACATCAATCTCTTTCAAGGATTGATTTTATACTAATTACAAATGATTTACTTTGTAGGGTGAAGAAGACAAAGATTATGGCGAGAGTTCTTTCAGACCATAATCCAGTCTGGATGGAATTGGGAAGGGTAGCCCAGGCAAGAAGGTCCTGGAGGTTGAATGAAAACTTATTTAGATATGAAAAGTATGTTAATGATTGTAAAAAATTGCTATCGGAATATTTTGTTTTCAATATGAACAAGGGTACATCTTTGGAATATGTATGGGATGCAAGCAAAGCGTATATGAGAGGAGTATTAATGAATATAAATAAAATACATAGACACAAACAAGGGCAAAAACGAAAAGAATTGGAAGAGGAAATTAAAGGGAAAGAGTCAGAATTAACATTGAATCCAGGAGATACAAAGATTAGGGAAACAATTGCTATATTAAAATCTCAGTTTGATATGCTGATCTCTGACCAGGTAGCTACTAGTTTATTATATGCTAAACATAATACTTTCTGCAATGCAAATAAACCCGGTAGGTGGTTGGCTTATCAGATTAGAAAAAAAAGGAAAGCTCGAAATGTATCCAAATTGTGTTACAGAGGGAAGGAAGTGTTTCAACAGGAAGAGATTCAAAAGGTATTTCGGGAATTTTTTACAGAGTTGTATAAAGGGGATAAAATTAAGGACGGAGATATAGACAAATACCTAGATAAAGAGAAAATCCCCCTAGTCAGAGAAGAACATAGGCATAAGCTGAATCAACCTATAACCTCTGGGGAAATTTTGCAGGCAATTAAACAATTAAAGTTAGGGAAAGCACCAGGCACAGATGGTTAACAGCTGTTTATTATAAATATCTACAGTTAGAAATGGTAGAACCCCTCAGAGAACTATTCAATAAAATTCAATCGGGAGGGAAAGTGCCTCCTTCGTGGAAGACTGCGTTCATATCGTTGATACCCAAAGAAGATCAAGACCTTACCCAACCAAAAAATTACAGACCTATTTCATTACTCAATGTAGATTATAAAATTTTTACTAAAATATTAGCAAATAGGCTAATGGGGGTAATTCAGCAACTGATACATACCGATCAAACTGGTTTTATACAGGGCAGACAGATGAAGGACAACGTTAGATTAATTATCAACGCTTTAGAATACCTGGGAAAGAACAATCAAATCCCGGCCGCATTCATATTTTTGGATGCGGAGAAAGCCTTTGATCGAGTTAATTGGCAATTCCTGCTGAAGACATTGCAAAAAATGCAGATAGGAGATGGCTTTTTACGGTCAATTGGTGCAATATATCAGCAGCAAACAGCCCAGATCATTGTCAATGGAAGTCTGACAGACTCCTTTCAAATTGAAAAAGGTACAAGACAGGGCTGTCCTCTGTCCCCATTATTGTTTATTATAACTTTGGAAATACTGTTGAATAAGATACGGGGCCTGGGCGGTCTAAAAGGGATCAAAATTAGACAGCAAGAATATAGAGTTCGTGCATTTGCGGATGATCTGGTTATAATATTGGAACAACCGCAGGAAACTAGTAGGGTATTATTGAATACGATCAATCAATATGGTCAAGTCTCGGGATTTAAAATAAATCTAGGAAAAACCAAAATAATAGCTATAAATATGACTATCAAACAGAAGGAAGAACTGGGGGCGATGCTAAGATGTGAGGTAGTTAAAAAAGTTAAATATCTTGGAGTTAATATTTTAATCTCAAATGGGAAATTATACAAGTATAATTATGAATCACTTTGGCATAGTACACAGTTGGAGTTGAAAAGGTGGGAAAAACTGCATTTGTCCTTGCTGGGTAGAATAGCGGCAGTAAAAATGAACATTTTACCAAAATTTTTATTTCTTTTTCAAATGTTACCAATACTTAAAAGAGATGCGAATCTTTTAGAATGGCAGAAGGGTATCAACAAATTTGTGTGGGCAGGAAAGAAGCCGAGGGTAAAGATGAAAATAATGCAAGATGCACGTGAAAGAGGAGGATTGAAATTACCTAACTTAAAATTATACTATGACGCAGTGGCACTATCTGTAATTAGTGATTGGATTCATCTAACTAATGACAGAATTTTGAATATCGAGGGATATGACTTGTTATATGGTTGGCATGCTTACCTGTTATTTAACAAAAAAAACGGATAAGAAATTTAAAAATCACATCTTAAGAAATGCTTTATTGCGGGTTTGGAAAAAATATCAACATAAATTAAATGATAAAGTGCCCATGTGGGCAATTCCTAGACATGCAATTGAAAATATGAATGTAGAACAAAAACACGATAGAACCACCTATAGACAACTTCTTATCTCAGAAAGAGGGGTGATGGAACTAAAATCTTTAGAGGTACTTAAAGAAGAGAAGGTAGTTCAAACGTGGTTTCAGTATGGTCAACTACAATAGCAGTAGACTTATATACCGCTTCATAGGCCTTTCAGGCCTCTCTAAGCGGTTTACAGAGAGTCAGCATATTGCCCCCAACAATCTGGGTCCTCATTTTACCCACCTCGGAAGGATGGAAGGCTGAGTCAACCCTGAGCCGGTGAGATTTGAACCGCTGACCTGCTGATCTAGCAGTAGCCTGCAGTGCTGCATTTAACCACTGCGCCACCTTGGCGCAGGCACTACAGGCTAGGTGGAAAACAGATCAAAAAATTGGCTTTGTAAAAGTTGAGGATAATTTGTTTAAACAAATAAGAGATCAAAGCTCAATGCATATAAAGAGGATATATAATGTATTAGTACAGATGGATTCTGAAACGGAACTGATTAAGGATTGTATGATAAAATGGGCTCAGAATATCGAGGAACCAATAATGCTTGAAACATGGGAAAGAATCTGGGTAAGAAATGTGAAATTTACACAAGCACAAAACTTGAGAGAAAATTTTTATAAGATGTTTTATAGATGGCACCTAGATCCTAAAAAGCTTGCCTCTATGTATCCAAATGTTCAACCTAAATGTTGGAGATGTGGTTCTTGTGATGCTACATATTTTCATATATGGTGGACATGTCGTAATGTCAAGGCATTTTGGATAAAAATATGGTGGATCCTGCAAAACATCTTTAAAAGAAGGATAAAATTTACCCCCCAGTTGTTTTTACTGGGTATATGTATTGATTTTACAGCAGCAGAGACTAATTTGGTTTTGTATTTAATAACGGCAGCAAGACTCCTGGTGGCGCAGTATTGGAAGAAGAAAGATCTACCTACAATTCAAGAATGGACTTTGAAAGTTATGAACTTAGCCGAAATGGCCAAAATCTCAGCATATCTCAAAGAACATTCAAACGAGAGATATAAGCGAGACTGGAAAAAATGGATTGATTACATAAAAAGTAAATATGGGACTAAGAAACTCCAGATAGCTTATGCTTAGTATCAGTAATAATTTAAATTGTTTAAAATTTGGGTAACAGTAAGAAGCTGAGTTCAATGTAGAGATATTTTAGACTGTGATTGTTCAAAAGTTATACCACGTATGGTCTTTGGGAAGTCGGGGGGAGGGAAGGGAGGTGGGGATTTAGGGGGAGGGGGGAGGGGGGAAATAAATTCCATGATTGTATTTGTAAAAATAATAATAATAATAATAATAATAATAATAATAATAATAATAATAATAATAATAATAAAACTCCGCCGTTGCCGGTCCCAAGCCCGGATGAGAAAGGAGGAAGGTTGGGATCAGGTTGGCATCTGGTCCCGTAAAAAAAAACCCCGCCAACCCATAAAATATGGTGAAAAAAACGAATAAGAATTCCATACCGCATCGGTCGTCGCGCGGGTTAACAAGGGCCGCGGCGGATGTTGGGGTCCCTGGACATCCGTCGACAAGTGGGCTACAAGTGGACCAGCCAACAAAACGACAAAAATATAGTGCAGATGAAAACCGTGCCATAATGGCCTGTTACTACAACTCAGAGCCAGAAAAAAGAGGATATTTAAAGCGAATGTATGAATTATGGAAACAACAATATCCAGATTCAAATGTTAGTGAACAACGACTAGCAGATCAAAGGCGATTTATTATACGGAATAAAGTGTTTAGTGAAGTTGAACATGAGGAAATTCAGGCAAACTGCAAAACCCAAAAAACAATATCACAAGCGGAAATAACTGATATTCAAGACACAACTAAAGACACTATAGTAGAACTCCCAGAAGAAGCTCTCGGGGAGGAAATAACATCACCACCACTAGAACCAGTTATCATTGAACCAACTGATGAACTAACTCAAAAACAAAAAGAATTGAAGGATAAGATCATGGAACATTTTCTGCTTAATGAGGAAAGGCAACGTTTACCATCACTAAAAACCGTGCCTAAGAAAATTTTGGCCCCTATCATGAAAATGGTTAATGCAGTGTTTTCAACAATTGAACCGGGATCCATCTTGGAAACAAACCAGTTAATGTACAGCGCAGCTGTAATAGTCACTAATGAACTAGGCATTAAAATTAAAATACCTAGTCACACAACAGAAAAAGCACCAAAGCCAAAGTGGAAAATCCGTTTAGAACAAAAAATCAAAAAATTAAGGGCAGATGCTAGTAACTTAAAGAACATGCATGAGCAACGACTTAAAAACAACAAAATCATAGATCGGCTAATCAGGAGATATAGATTGGATACAAGAAACATCAATGAAGCTGTAGAGATTGTAAAACAGCAGATAACAGCAACAGCTAGAAAAATTGAAAGATATGAGGCACGAATCATCCAATATAAACAAAATCAGCAATTTCGATCAGACCAACGGCGTTTTTATCAAAGTCTTAATGTGAATGGTGACACCAAAAGTGAAAAACCAGAAAAGCAGGCCACAGTTGAATTCTGGAAAGAATTGTGGGAAAATGCAAAGGACTACAACAAGGAAGCAAAGTGGATACATGACTTTGAGAAAAGCATTGGCAACAAACAAATGCAAGTATTAGAAATAACAACTGAGATGGTCAAAAATTGAGTTAAAAAGGTAAAGAATTGGACATCACCTGGAAAGGACCAATTACATGGTTTCTGGCTCAAATATCTGACCAGTTTACATGCAATATTGGCCAAGCAACTGAATGAAATTTTACAAAAGGGCCAAATTGATGAATGGTTGACAACTGGAAAAACATACTTGATTCAGAAAGATGCAACTAAAGGAACAACACTTGAAAACTACAGACCAATAACATGCTTGCCAACAACCTTCAAATTACTCACAGGAATTATTGCAGATAACATGATGGATTATTTGGAAACAAACAACATCTTGCCAGTAGAGCAAAAAGGCAGCAAAAGAAGGAGCAGGGGCACAAAAGATCAGCTCCTAATTGATAAAATGATATTAGAAAATTATAAGAACCGAAAAACGATCTTGAATATGGTCTGGATTGATTACAAAAAGGCATTTGACTCACTGCCACATAGTTGGATCATAAAATGCTTAGAAACAACTGGCATTAGCAAAAATATTACATCCTTTACTGAAAAGGCGATGAAACAATGGAGAACTGAGTTGGCAGTAGGGAATGAGAGCTACGGAATGGTTAATATCAAGCGAGGAATTTTCCAGGGTGATTCACTTTCACCTCTTCTCTTCATCATCGCAATGATCCCACTATCAGTAATTTTTAAAAAAATGAAATTAGGCTACCAAACAGCAAAGAAGCTGAAAAAATTTCGCATTTACTATATATGGATGATTTGAAACTCTATGGAAAGTCAGAAATAGAAATCCAATCATTGACAAACACAGTCCGAGTATTCAGCACCGATATTTCAATGCAGTTTGGCATGGAAAAATGCGCCACTGTATCCATAAAAAGGGGCAAAATCACTGCATGTGAGGGAATTGAAATGCCCAATGGCCAATTAATTAAATGCAAAGAAAATGAAGCCTACAAATACTTAGGCATTCTGCAGTTGGATAACATCAAGCATGGAGAAGTAAAAACTATTGTCAGGTGACAGTACACCAACAGAGTTAGGAAAATTTTGAAATCTAAATTGAATGGTGGAAATACAATCAAGGCCATAAATACCTGGGCAATACCAGTTATAAGATACACAGCTGGTATAGTTAACTGGACACAAGCTGATTTGGACCTTTTGGACCGAAAAACCAGGAAACTAATGACAATGCACTACAGTTTACATCCACGTGGTGATACTGATAGACTCTACCTACCCCGAAATCAGGTGGCAGAGGATTATTACAAGTGAAGCAAACAGTTGAAGAAGAAAAACATGCACTGCCTGATTATTTAAAAGAAAGTCAAGAACATCTATTAATCGAAGTAAAGAACAAAAATCTACTGAAGGCCCAACAGACGAAACAAGAATATAGAAAAGAAGTGATAAAATCAAGAATGGAGAGTTGGCAGAACAAAGCACTGCATGGCCAATTTCTGGAAAAAATAAAAGATAAAGTGGACAGTGACCAAACTTGGTTATGGTTAACAACAGGTACATTAAAGAAAGAAACAGAGTCACTAATCCTGGCTGCGCAAGAACAAGCTATCCGCACAAATGCCATCAAGGCCAAAATCGAAAAATCCTCTGATGATGCCAAATGCAGACTTTGCAAAGAAGCTGATGAAACTGTTGATCACATACTCAGCTGCTGTAAAAAAATCGTGCAGACTGATTATAAATTGCGGCACAATTCAGTAGCGCAAATGATCCATTGGAATTTGTGCAAAAATTATAATATTAAAACAGCAACAAACTGGTGGGAACATCAGGCTGAAAAAGTCACCGAAAATCAGATGGTCAAGATCTTGTGGGATTTCCGTATACAAATAGACAAAATACTGGCGCATAATACACCAGACATCACACTGGTTGAGAAAAATAAGGTCACAATCATAGACATCGCAATACCAGGTGATAGCAGAGTCGCCGAGAAGGAACATGAAAAAATCGCAAAATATCAGGACTTAAAAATTGAAATTCAATGACTATGGCACAAACCAGCAGTGGTAATTCCAGTGGTAATTGGCACACTGGGTGCTATTCCAAAAGCACTGGAATTACATTTAAAACAGTTAAAAATTGACAAAATCACCATCAGTCAAATGCAAAAAGCTGCACTGCTTGGATCTGCACACATATTACGAAAATACGTTACGACGTCCTAGGCCCCTGGGTGGGGCCCGACTAGTAACCAATGCCAAATCCGGCGAAACAACTGGCCGCTGTGATACAATTGTATAATAATAATAAATTCTGGCTGACAGGTCAGTGGAGGTTAGGAGGGGTGCTGGAGGGACTGGGAAATAAAAATGTCAGAGTGTTGGTTTTTAAAGAACACAGATCAATCTCCTGGAAGACTGACATTTAATTTTTTTAAACATATTACTATTGACCTCCTGCCATCTTGTCAGACACTATCTTTGGTGCCCATTTTGGCTAAAACTGGCTTGCACAGAGTGGACCCATCAAATGGAAGTGACTGTTTTGGTTTTTGGCTGAAGAATGATCAGCATCTTGGAAAATGAATAGTCCTTTAATCCTATGGTGAAAAAAAATAAACAATATTATTCCTGATTGGTGGGAGATATGAAGTAAGGGGAATGAAAGTGGGAAGGCTTTTTCCCCCAGTTCCCAGGCAAGTTTCATCCTAACCTACAGATCATTCAGTCAGTCTCCCAGGAAATTATAAATCTGAAAATTTTAAGAAACAAATGAATGAATGAATCAATAAACAAATGAATTTATAAATGAATGAATCAATCAATCTACTGATCAATGGGATGCATGAAATGAATGTGATGAATTCAGAAACTGCTGTTGATCTACCTGTCAGCTCCAAACTGACAGGTTAGAGAGGATTTATTTTTCCTTGTTGGTTTATTAATTTTGACTCATTGGTTTATTTATTTTTTCTTCACTTAGAACCATAAATCTTAGGTGATTGGCTCATGGGGTATAGGAGAGAAGGACATGGCATGGGATGAACTGGAGAGATTATCTTTAGTTGCCAAATCTCACTCTGCTGCATTTCATGGAAGGTGATTGGCAGTGATTGTTCCAGCTGGTAGATAATGCCAGCAGTGGGAGGGAAAAGAAAGCTTGGAAATTTAGCAATTGCTATTCTAAGATGGTCTCACATAAAAGTTCAGGGGTGTCTGCATGCAAATCATGCCAACATTTGTCAAATAAGCCAAGCTATTATTTCAGTAAAGGACTGTAAGTTAAAGAGGAAATAATCAAGAGGAGTAGGACAAGATCCTCAGAAGGATGTTTTCCTTGATCCATCACAACCTCTGCCACCACAGATAGATGATAACTCAGATAAGGAAGAAAAAGAAAAGAATACAAATTAGATGTCAGCAAAACCATGTAGCAGTGTTATTATTTACAGTTACTCTACTGTTAGACCTAGTATGGGCTAGTAGTTAAGGCACCAGGTTGGGAAAAAAGGAGACAGTGAAGCCTAGTCCCATCTTAAGCATGAAAGCTGATTGGGTGGCTTTTGGCCAATCAATTCAACTTACCTCTCAGAGTGGTTGTTATTATGGAGGAGGAGGAAAGAGTACTGTATTAGGTATGTTCTACAGGGGTGAGCTTCAAAAAATTTAGCAATGGGTTCTCGGGTGTGGCCATGCATGGGGACTCATGGGAGGGGTGGTGCGGGAAGTGGTGGGAGGGTCCAGCCAGGGGTTGGATTTGTGGGTTCTCCGAACTGAGCAGATTCTTAGCTAGAGGTTCTCCCAAACCCATGCAAACCTGCAGCAGCCCACCCTGGTATATTCACCACTTTGAGTAATTTATGAAAATAATCAATGCAGGATTTAAAAAAGAACCTGTAGGCTTACAAAAGTAGACATTCTTTACTGGTCATCTGGATCTTCAGCCTCAATATACAGTCCTACTAAAATGCAGTATTGGATAGTATTATTTTATTTTCACTATTGAAATACAGTCAGTACATTTGTTTTTCTCCCTTCTGAGCTACTAAACTCTACTCACTTTATAGGGTCAGAAAACATTTGATGGATTTTTAACAAGGATAAGATCAAATTCTAATTCTATGAAATGTTGAAAATGGATAAGATATAAGACTAAGCTATCACCAAGAAACAAAAGGAAGTAAGTTAGGGAAATGCCTACAAACTGAGTGATTCAATTTTTTTTTTTTTAAAAAACCATTAATGGACAAATTCAATTTGCTTTTAAACTCCCCAAAATTCTCATTGGAAATGGGTAACAGAACATTTCTGTCAGCTTCTGCTTTGCTGTTGCTTCAGCTGCCATGAAACGGGGAGGGAGGGCATGGTATTTGGGTGGGGTTACTCGATGTGCTGGAGGAATGTTCTGGAGTTCTCTGGATGGTCAGACTACGCATGCGTGGGTGTTTCCCGCCTGGACTAACGGCACCGACATTCCATCTTCGTGATGCCTTTGAAGTTATCTCACACCTGACACTTGAAGGACTTATGATTGGACTAGGCCTATGATGCCAGGGGGTGTGGAATGGGCTATTCTATATATCAACTGCTTTCGCGCCTAATTAATCAGACTTCGCTATGCAACCGCTCTTTAACCATTTTTAATTAGTAAAAGTACATTTGATTTTCCGCGTATGGAGTCTCATGGTCTTTCTTTCCTAATTATTAAATGGAGAGGTGCTGACAAGTAGCGAAGTCTCAAAATCACCTTTCCAGGAGATCACCATCTACCGTGGAGGGTGCAAATGTCTTCGCCAGCCAGCGGAGAAAAGGAGGGAGAACTCCCCGCCGAACTCTTGCTTCATGAAGAATTGTCTCAGCTGCAGATATCAAGTCCGGCTGATCCACCTCCCCCCCGGTGGTCCACCTCGGTAGGACAAAGAGAGGAGGGGGCAAGCTGGGATGCGGGGGTTACCCGAAGAAGACACCAGGAAAGACCGCTGGAGGCGGGAGCCGAAAGAAGACCCCAGGGGGGAGATCAACCTGATTACTTGGAACAAAGGTACTTTGGGCAAATATGTGGGGAAGATGAAGAGGTCAGGAGGGGCTGGGAGCGAGAAAACCCACGCGCTGATTCACCCCCCCCCTCGAGCTGATTCACCCCCTCCTGCTGGGCCTTTTGCCAGACTAGGGGGGCCATCTCCCAGAAGACGCAGAATGGCTAAAATTCCCCCCTTGCCTGTGAGATATGATGGAAACCCTGCGAAACTGGGGTCTTTTATCATGCAAGTTTATAATTACAGGGAGATCTACGGCCCAGATTTTGAATCAGATACCATGAAAATAAGGATGATTTTACTATCATTAGACGGAGAAGCGTCTGACTGGAGTACTGGGTTACATCAATCGACTTCCCCCCTCCTGAGGAATTTCAATAGGTTTATGGAGGCTTTCAAAAGATGCTTTGATGACCCCCTTACTGAGAAACGAAGCAAATTAAAATTTATAACCCTCGAGCAAGACGACAGACCGGTGTCCCAGTATATTCAAGAGTTTCAACGCCTTTCCCAGTACATGAGGGGGTGGAGTGAAGAAGCCCTTTTGGACAAATTTGCTTTGGGCTTGGATGAAGATATCTAGCAGCAATGTGTCAATCGAAATCTCCCCAAGCGCTTAACCGTTTGGTTTGAACACGCTGCTGACATCGAGCTGGATTTAATGAGGCTCCGTTGTGCAAGAGAGGAGAGACAGAAAAGGAAGGAGAAAGCTGCAAAATCCACCCCACCCCCCTAGCCGGAAAGCCCCGTTCGGAGGGAAGGGCGAGGGGAGAGGTGGCCCCTCGGGGAAATCCAGGCCAGTAACGTGTTTTCGTTGTGGAAAATTAGGCCATCGCACACCCGACTGCCGTGCTAAATTACCCTCAACCACCCAACCCCCGTCCAAGCGGGAGGAGAGATCTGGCAAGTCCTCAGACAAGAGTAAGAAGGAAGCTGCCTTCGCTGTGGATTACAGACCCCCTCGCTTCAGCCAGGCCTTGGAGGGAGAAGCGGACGCCCCCCCCCCCAGCTCTTCTGATGACTCGGATGACGACACATCGCCTCGCTGGGTGAGTTCAAACAAAGGCCCCATGCTAATCCCCATAGAATTAAAAGTTCCTCCCAATGGGGAGCCGGAGTCCCTTCACGCCTTACTTGACTCAGGGTGTTCCCGGTCAATGATTAATCCTGCTATGCTGGAAAAGTTGGGCCTCAAATTACGTACTTTAAAAACCCCCATTGTCTTCTGCCAAATAGATGGGTCCATCGCGGGCGGGCCCCCCGCTCATTTCTTTACTGAGCCCTTGGAAATGAAAATGGGTTCCCACACAGAATTAATCTCATTCATTGTGGCTCCTGGGATGGACAGACCACTCATTTTGGGCCTCCCTTGGCTTCGGAAATGGAACCCTCGCATAAATTGGAGGGAAGGCTGGTTACGCATTCACACGAAAGAGCCTCCGGAAGGGGAGGGCGTTCCTGAGAAACCTGTTAATTGCAATCCTGAGGTGGCCGCCAGAGGGCAGGAGAGGATTGAAGGAGAGGAAAAGATTCCTAAAGTGTATTGGGACCTAAGGGGAGTTTTCAGTGAAAAGTCTTCCGACAAACTTCCACCCCACAGACCTACTGATTGCTCCATTGACATTCTACCCGGGGTTAAGCTACCAAAACCCCAAATATATTCCATGTCGCCCAGAGAGATGGAAGAAATGCAGAATTTCATAGATAAAAATTTGGAACGGGGATTCATTGAACCTGCTCATCCCAAGGTTGCTGCCCCTGTACTTTTCCGTGAAAAGAAAGATGGCTCTCTCAGATTATGTGTTAATTTTAAAAATTTGAACGGGATATCGGCCCAAAATGTATACCCACTTCCATTGATGAAGGACATGTTGGCCCAGTTGGGGAAGGGCCGCATTTTCACTAAATTGGACCTCAGAGAAGCTTATTATAGGGTCCGCATAAAGGAGGGAGATGAATGGAAGACTGCTTTCAACTGCCCTCTTGGTTGCTTCCAGTTCCGGGTCATGCCTTTTGGCCTGCAGGGGGCTCCTGCAGTTTTCATGCAATTAATCAATGAGATCTTGCATGACCACCTCTACAAAGGAGTTATCGTATATTTGGACGATATCCTTATCTATACTCGCTCCTATGACGAACATGTCGCACTTGTGCGCACTGTTTTGAAAAAACTCAGAGTGGGTGTTTCCTGTATTTCCTGACATATTACTCTCATAATTACTCTCATATTACAGGCTACCAAATTCTGTAACAGATTTGCTTCCTATGCAATCCATCTGGTAAACTTGCAAGATTCATTCTACTCGTCACCTACATCTGAACTAGACTGTGTTGTTTCTCTGTGTCATACAATATATGTGGGTATATGCATGTTTGTGTATGTATGTATGTATGTATGTATGTATGTATGTATGTATGTATGTCATCTTTATATAGTGCATATTGGAGGTGGTGACCCTTTCAGAGCTGTGTGCAATGAAATTTCATTTTAATGTAGGAAGATTAGTGTATATTTAAAGTGACAATAAACTTATTCTAAGTCTTCTAAGTCTAAGTCTAATGAATAGCCGATTTTTCAGCAACTGCACTTATCTGGAAATCTTTATGACACACAGATGCCTTGAGAATGTGACATTCTTAAAAATCACTGAACAGTGAAACACAGCATTCCTTACCAGGTAGGTTCATATTCTCTTTACCCTTAAGCCCCAGATGTTTTCTTTGCAACAATATAGAAAGAAGTTGGTACAGATTAAATTGTATTCTGTGAACTCTTAACTCCATGTAAATGGAGGCTGCTGGGTTTATACTTAATGCTAAAGTAATGTGTGACCTCTTTCGGATTTACATTATATATTGCATGTTCTAAGCACTGTGGTTTGTAAGTCATACTTTAAGGTTTAGCATTATATGTGAAACCAGCCATGATGGGTCTTTAAACCAAACTTGATTATCCCTCCACCAAGTTTCAAATGGTGAGTAAACTCATCCTGAGTAGATAGAAGACAAAGTTTTGAGGGAGAGTCATGATGATCTGCGGTGGGGCAGTGGTTAGAGTGCAGTACTGCAGGCTACTTCTGTGGATCGCCAGCAGTTTGGCAGTTCAAATCTCACCAGGCTCAAGGTTGACTCAGCCTTCCATCCTTCCAAGGTGGGTAAAATGAGGATCCAGATTATTGGGGGGCAATATGCTGACTCTGTAAACCACTTAGAGAGGGCTGTAAAGCAATGTGAAGTGGTATATAAATCTAAGTGCTATGGCTATTAATACAGTGATTGAATGAGATTGTTGCTTATGGTGGCTTTGGTCTTCTTTTTTTTAAACATATGCACAAGGAAACAGGTCCCATCAGGTTTAGTCAATTTGCAAGTAGTCCTTGACTGACAACCATTCATTTAGTTACTGTTCAAAGTTACAAAGGCATTGAAAAAAAGACATTACTATTTTTTACACTTAAAACCATTGCTGTATCCCACAGTCATGTGGCCAAATTTGGATGCTTGGCAACTGACATGTGATAAATGATTACAATGATTACTATCCTTTATGATGGTTGCAGTGCCCCAGAGGTCATGTGATCACCTTTTGTGACCTTCTAACAAGCAAAGTCAATGGTCAGTCACTTAACAACTGTGTTTCTAATTCAACAATTGCAGTGATTCACCTAACAACTGTGGCAAGTAAGGTCACAAAATGGGGCAAAACTCATTTAACAACCTTCATGCTTAGAAACAGAAATGTTTGGCTGAGTTGAGGTCATAAGTGAAGGACTACTTGCACCTCCAAAATAGACTGCATAAGGTTACACAGCAGTTTAAATTCCATGGGTATTTTAAAAGCATGATCACTTAACTAGTGGAAGCTTATCTCAGGTCAAAACCTGAATGTATCAGATTTGATAGAAACTATGGTAATAAAACCAAGGAAATTTATACAGAAGGAAAAAGACAAAATTGTTCACCATTTCATGTACACAAGCCAATGGGCCACCATCTTTTTCATTTATACAGATGAAAGATTTAACAATGCACCCAAGAACAGCAGGATATTCTTGCTTGCCAAACTTGCTTGCACCTTATTTACCCCTCTTTCTGATCAGCATCCTTTAGCAAATGCTTCAGTGCAGCTGCCCTTTCCCAGAAAGAGGGGAAGAGCCAAACTGAGGCAGTAATATAGAGAGACAATTTCAAGCCACAGTGGTAAAAACAGATTTGAATTGGGTTTGCAATGAGTGAGGATCTTCAATAGCAAAGAGAGAGGTGGAGAGGGAGAGAGAAAGAGAGGGAAAGAGACTTTGTTGAGGACTCTTTCATAAGACATAATTTACAGAAAAGGTTTTAGGACTTGCAGAAGGGGACTGGATAAATTCATGGAAGGCAAGTCTATCAAGAAATATTAGTTTTAAGACTTAGTGTTATCTCTGTGTTGAATACACAATTCCCCAATTATAAGTGGCAAAGGAATGAAGGTGAGACAGGGATACACCTTTATCTTATGTTCATGAGACTTCCAAAGGCTAGACTTCTTGTGATGCAGCAATTGTAGATTAATGTACTTAAAAGTGTATCTATGTACCTTAAAAACCTGGGAAGAACTTTTGGAAAGTTGATATCTCTATGTCTTCACCTTTGCTGTAGTAAAGTTATGCAATTGCAGCAGATTAAACAAACAAACAAATAAACTGCAGCAGATAGATACATAGATGAACAAACAAACACATAAATAAATAAATATGCCTAACCAAGGGGCATAATTTGAGGGAGAATTGCATTCTTAATATTAAATTCTGTTTTAGAAGATATAATTTGAAAGTGCTGGAAATGATCTTTGAAATAGAGTTCTTCATGCTGGCTGAAGAATTCTGGGAATTGAAGTCCACACATCTTTTAGTTGCAAGATCAAAAAACACTGAGGGACTCCATCAGATATGGAGTTTTCAAATTATGCTAGTCTTCAAACTTCCAGTTTATATATCCAGAGTATAGATTCATCAGGTTGGAAGCTACTGTATTCATGTTTCAAGGGTCAATCCCTCCTGTTCCTACTGACCTGTACATTTTCTCAAAGATTACATTTACTGATTAATTTGGTTAAATTACTTCAAAAAGTAATTGGCCATTTTTTATTTCCTTTTATTGGATTTTATTTTTCCATAAAGGTCCTGATTTGGAACTGATTTAGCCTTTTTGCCTGGCTGGACACGTACAAGGCTACTGATGTGTAAGTGTACCTAGCTTTTGAAATACATTTTTCATTTGTTCCACTCTGTTAGTTCTTATTCATAGTTAATAGTTGCAGAGTAGCTGTGGCAATGAATCTATCTGTGGAATAGACAGCAAAAAGGATTCTCCCCATTCTCAAGAGTTTGCAGCTGGGAACATGTTAAATTCAAATTCTTTTATGGGTGGAAAATTTTTGAATGAAGTAGATAACCAGCCCACTGGCAAGACACATGCTATAAGTGGTGTCAGACACAAGAGATAGTGGAGAAGACAACTGATGTTGATCTACTCAAGCAAAGCTAGTTTCTGGTCTGATCCAGACACAGAAGCAAGTTGCTTCTGTGAGACTTCATGTGAAACAAAATGATTGGTTGATGAGAATTGATTGAATTGTCCTCTTCTTCTTTTCTTGCTGTAACTATAGCAGCAAAGGCATTTTAAAGTAAGACATTTAGGTTGGGCTCTCTGTATATAAAATTGCAGTAGTACATAATTTGATGCAAAGCCTTGCCTGTTTATTTCAGTCTTAGACATGAACTGTTCCTCTTCAGGTATGGTTAAACTCCGCTTTACTTCATTATTTGCCTACCAATTTATGAGTTTCTTGTATTTTGAACTAATTACTCAGATCTCTGATGTTTGCAGGCATCAACAGCAAAGTGTGCTATAATTTTCAAGTAGACCGCTTCCTACCTACTCTTTTCAAAATGAGGACTTTTATTCTCCTCTTCCTTGGCTAGAGGTGCCATTCATGTTCAAGTGAATTCATCATGTCTCTCTGATCCAGGTACACCCACAGGGTGTGGTTGTGACAATCAGGATGACAGAGCTCCAACTGTACCATCACAGCTGGCATCATGATTTTTGTGGCCAATTCCTATGGATAGCCCTGGTCACTGTTTCTCAGTGGAGAAACTGCCTGACAGAGTCTGATTCCCAGCTATATTTGGATCAGCCAAATTGAGAAACTCAAAAATGCTTATATTTGTGGCAAGAGGAAACACACTTTACCAATAAAGCTGATCTAGCATCACAAAGAAAGGAAGATTTTATAGGCCTCCCAAGTGAATTTGCAAACTGTTTTAAAAACCAATCTTGCTGTGAAATTATTTCTTTGTTGTTTTTTGCAAGTCATTAGCCAAATACATGCATATGTGCACAAATAAAATGGTGACATTGTGTAGGGATGCTATATTTTATGGGGATGGAAGGAAGGAGTGTACAGTTTATTTTGAAACACCTCCACCAAATCAGGAGACACCTCCCCTCCCCAGAAATCACCCTGCTCTCTTTATTTTTCTTTAAACTACTTATGCTGCTTGCCAGCATCACTTATTATTGGAGAAAACTTGCCTCCATTCATAAAATGCAATGTTTCCTTAACTTATTAAGGCAATAAATTCCGAAAGCTGAGTATTAAACTTAATCTTGGTATTCGCTGAAGGCACTTAGATCTCTGGCAGAAAGAGGTAGACTTTAGAAAGTGAACTTTTAACCACTAATTGACATTGTTTCCAGCGACTTAAATAAATTGGGGAAAGTAATAATTTGAAGTGCTAGAAAAGTGCAGAACTAAGAGCATTGGCAGGCAGGAATCTATTGCTGGAGCCAATCCACATGGAAATTTACACCTATGCCATGTTCTCACATCAATAAAAAGACAACAACAAAAACCATGGGCCTGATCAGGAAGATCTTTTATGAGAACAAGCAAATTATTTCCTCTAAGTTTTTCTGGTCATAAAATCATACATCACAGTCTCACTTCCCTCACAAGGACTCAAATTCCTATAACGTTCTTATTGTTTTGTCAGTCAGTTGCCAGTTGCCCCCAAAGCAACTTTATATTGTTTTTGGAAATAAATAAAGGGACTTCCTTTCCAGCAGCATCTCGTCTTGTGTCTTGATTGCTTGCACTCTTTTCCCTGCTCAGAAAAAAAAAGGGACTCAGGGAAATTTTCTCAACAAAAGACTGGGGAGATATAATTTGCTGTGTTATTTCAGCAAAAAAGGTACTGAGTACCTTGAGCCATATATAAATCAAGACTTATTCTTCTCTATCAGCCCAGCATCTTCCTTCTCCTTCTTTGTGCACCACAATTATCCTTTAAAGTAACTTCTGAAATAAGAAACTGTGTTTACCAAACTTGGAACAAGCCACAATTTGGAACACAGTTATTCCTATCATAGAATCATAGACATACATTAAAAACTTTTTTGACACAATTTCTAGTTCAACATAGAAGTCTCCCCTGATGACCAGGCAGCCTTCCATGAGGAATTTCTCTTTTTCTACAAGAATTTTTTAAAAAACTTATCTGTGAGAAGGAAGAGGAACGAGAATTGCTTATTGAAATAACAGACTTGCTTTTAGCTTCCTTTTAAGTGGAAATCCTTAACTGATTGGTTTAAGAATATTGCTTCATAGTTTCTTCTGGCATTCCAGTCATCCTGTTTGGCAGTCTTGAGAACAATTTAGGTGTTCAGTCACTTCTGGGAAGGAAGATGGCAGACCTGATAAAAACGTTTAACATTAAATGACCATCTTTATTTATCATGTAAGGATTGTTTGAACATCAGAATGTTCATAAGCAATCATAATGAAGTCCTGATTGCTTTGGAAGAAAGTACACTGTATCTGAAAGTGCATTTAGACAGATAATAGATAAAACTAATTCAAAGTCCTAATTTAAACAGGGATATAATACCAAAGGCAATCTGCTAATAGGGAACAAAAATACATCACACATCCATATGTTCTTAGATAACTTGTTTGAATTTGAGCTGAGTAGAAACTGCATATCCATAAAAGCTACCTTTCTAGCCTAAACCTATGATAATCTGAGATAAGATTTCTGCACTTATACACTCCATTATGTATAGTACTTGGGGGAAAACAAAATAAGTTTTATGTGGCTATTATTTCTATGTTATAAAAGAAGCCATGAGAAGGAAGAGAAAGGAGAATTGCTTGTTGAAATAACAGACTTGCTTTTAGCTTCCTTTTAAGTGGAAATCCTTAAATGGTATTAAGGATTAATGTTTTGAGCTAAAAGCAATCAAAACTCAAAATAAATGTCCAAGGGTTTTATTCTAAACTCTGGAACAACTACTCTGGATTGTCCACCTCCTTGGAACAAACCCTGGCTATTTGAGTTTGGTTTCAACTCTTGTGATTGTTTTAAGCACCATAATTTCTCTGTGGTTTGTGTTCCTTCCCTCATTTTTTTACAGCCTGATTAATGTACAAAAGAGATTGAATAGATAGATCCTGCTGCTATTGGTTTAGTCCAGATGGGGCGATAAAACAAATAACAACAAATAACATAACAGAGTTGGAAGGGACCTTGGAGATCTTCTAGTCCAACCACCTGCTTAGGCAGGAAACCCTATACCATTTCAACAAAAAAAATATACAGTATGGAGGGCAAGCAACAATTATTAAAACATATCAAAAAAACCATTCTGGACGTACTAACCTGCAATAGGTCCTTATTGATATTAGGATTCATTGGAGAATTTAGCTGGACCCCTTCATATTTTAGCAATCTTGTGTGATTTTAGTAATTTAAATGAAAAAGAAAGTGAAAAAAGAAATATTCTCTTCTCCATCCATACTTCTTGATTCACTTTAAATGTAAAATAATTATTTGCAAAAATTTATTCTCCCAGTTTGCTGCTAAAAGATTGTAACAGTATATTAACTTTCAGGATACAGTTAATAAACATTTTTTTAAAAAAAATAATTCTCTTAGCCAATGTTTCAGAATGCAAGAAAGTCAATTTTGACTACCATTGCATGTTTTCATTGTGAAAACTAAAGAACACATGCCTTGCATTCTATCCATCTTTTTTTAAAAAAAGAGATGAAAATCTAAAATATTTTGCTTTGTTGGAACACAAAACATTTAAACCCAAGCTCCAACACCAGAGTTTCCAATATTTATGTCCCAATAATCTTTGGGATGATGATAATTCCAATAAGAGTATTGGTGTCTGGCATTCTTAATTGCACTGTAGTTATAATCTGGATTGGGAGAAAATACATATATACAGCAAAACACTACTGCATGGAAGAGAAAGAACAAGTTGCTTTCAATAAGAAACTAAAATGTGTAAATCACCATTTCAAAAATAGATCATATTTATATTCTAACCAAAAACTAATTGTTGTAGAGATCTGGATGTGTAAAAGCATGAGTTATTTCCACAGCACCTCTCTTTCTGATTTAAATGTTTATCTATGTGTTTCTTCCTTTGAACAGAGCATACATTATAGGGATCATATCATAGAATCATATATCCCTCTGTAGCTTCAGAATGCAACTGATTTATAGAAAGTTTCATGTTTGATAATAGGCCTTCTGAGCTCTTTGCTAAATTATTCTTTGAGAGACATTGAGCCCTTAGTTTTTCATTACCTTCATCATGTTTTTAAGAGGATGACACCTTTGGTATGCAATTATGTAGCCAATGATAACAATCCTGATTTACACTAGAAGTGTGGTAGTAGTCTGGGATTGGATTACTTTCCAAAAACTAGCATGAAATAAGATTTTCAAAATTCAAAATGCTTTCCTGACTCATCTCAGTTGGTTTAAATATAAAATATTATTCTTAAGAGTAGAGGGCATTTTCACAGGTGAGTCGTTCAGTATGGTTTCAAGAAGACACAGGAGTTTCACCGGGTTGTCTATAAAATATTAATATTTTTGATATGCATTCAGGATGTAAGCATTTTTACAAGGATTATCTGCACGATCCACATCAAAATGCACTAAGTACTTTGATATCTGAAGTACAGGTTACCATTCCTCATTCTCAATCTGATTATGATTTCTGAGACTTTAATTCAAGTTCAAAAACCTTGAGAGCTTTTCTATTTGATATTTTTTAATGCATGATGTTCCTCATGTCTGAACAATTAAGTCAAGGGAATAGTCAACACTTTCTCTTTCCTCCATTCCATCTTGCATCTTATCTTTAGTCTGCTCCTAAGTGAATACAGGTGTTGATTGTCAGACACCGAGATCCCAGTGAGAATCCTGCTTGAATAGAATATATTTTTAGATGAGTAGTTTTAAATGCAGCTATAAGTGGCCTCAAGTATATTTCCTCTCCTTAACATCTTTTTCAAGTGAAATAGTTGGATTGCTTTATGTGTACACAAGGAACGCTTTGGAAGGAAAATGTTATTTCAGCTACCTTTAAAGAACCAACTATATACAAACAAACCCTTCTCACTCATTCACTTAAAGGGTAACTTCAAATAACAACATTATATCTTTTTACGACAGTTATTTATTGATGAAATGACTTATGATACAATGTTCTAGATAAATATGAGCAAATATTGATTAGTTTACGCAGGATTATCGGGAAGAAGTTTCATCAATAATAATTTTTCAATCTGATATTTTGCTGGAATAGTTAAAAGGATCATTATATGCAATATTTATTTAATTGTTTTGGCTTAAATAGTTAAATATTCCTTCACACATATTTATGTGCACACACGCACACACAAAACACACACATTTTACGCACATACTACTCAAACCAAATGCTTTGGATGGAGAACTGACAAATTACTATACAGGTTTTTGGAAATAAAAGCGAAACAACATGTCACAGGGATTAGGTATTGATGCAATTAAGTTTCATATGAATTGCCCTCTTGGAAGTTGGGTTAGAGAAAGAAATAATCTCACCTGCTTATGGTGGCCTATTTCTTTATTACAGAATCTAATTATTTCCTTGAATAGAATTAGGGTCTTCTATTCTGGAGAGAAATACACCTGGAGATTGATTACTCTTAGTACTATCTCAAGAAAGTAGATACATCTAAGACATTATTACCTGTTGGCTGCCAAGGATTTCCTTGGACTAAAGCAGGTTAGTATTTTGAGCTATAGCAATCCAGGGATAACAACTCAGATTGAATTGATACCTTGCTGTTCTTTCTCAAGACTTCTGGAAAAAAAACCATATGGGTGCAAACTGTAAAGCAAATAAGTTACTTTGTGTAAATAGTTTCCCCCAGATGGGCAAGAATCTGTGAAACGGTAATATAAGTTTAACTATATAAGTTTTAAGTATTATTGCTGTTGCTAAGAATCTAAATCATTGGTGGGATTCAAATAATTTAACAACCAGTTCTCTGCCCTAATGATTTCTTCCAACACTCAGTTCACCAAACTGCTCAGAAAAGTTAACAACCGGTTCTCCCGAAGTGGTGTGAACTGGCTGAATCCCACAACTGATCTAAATGTAGTTTAAACCAGTGGTAGTCAACCTGGTCCCCTACCACCCACTAGTGGGCGTTCCAGCTTTCATGGTGGGTGGTAGGGTTTGCTATAACTCTGGCTTTATAAATTTTATAAAGTAAAGTTACTTCCCTAGTTTTATAAATCACCATTACTGTGGAACCGGTGGGCGGTTAATTTTTTTTACTACTAATAGAGATACAAAAGTGGGCGGCAGGTATATAAAGGTTGACTACCCCTGATTTAAACTAAGAGCCACAGTGGCGCAGTGGTTAGAGTGCAGTACTGCAATGCTACTTCTGCTGATAACTGGCTGCCAGCAGTTTGACAGATTGAATCACCAGGCTCAAGGTTGACTCAACCTTCCATCCTTCCGTGGTCAGTACAATGAGGACCCAGATTGTCGGGGGACAATAGGCTGACTCTGTAAACTACTTAGAGAGGGCTGTAAAGCACTGCGAAGCAGTATATACCATGTTTCCTCGAAAATACAACCTATCCTGAAACTAAGGCCTTGCCACATTTTCTGGTGGGGAAAAATATAAGCCCCCCTGAAATAAGCCTCCTGGACAACCCCCACCTCTGGACAGGCAGAGTGCCACTCATCAACCTAGCGGTACCCTGAAGGTGCCAAGCCACGGGAACTGGGGGGGGAATGTGATCACGTTTGCTTGGTGCCTTCTGGATACCCTAGGTTGGTGAGCAGCGCTGTGCCAGCTGAAGGGGGGGCTTTGCCGGGCAGCTGCTCTCTTGCGAGGCGGGCTCCCAAAGAGCCAGGCACAGCCTCAGCAGCCATGAAGCGACCATGCTCAAGAGCAGCCCCCCGGTAAAACCCCCTTTCCAGCCAGGCATAGTACCATTCACTAACCTAGGGGTATTGCCAAGCCACATGAATGTCTGTTCGACGCTGCCCAGCTCTCGCAGCTTGGCACCTCGAAATGCCAGTGAATGACGCTTTGCATGGCTGGAGAGGGGGGTAATGCGAGCGGTTGTTCCGCTCCCCGCTCACACACCTTCCAGCCTCATGATGCCCTGGTCCAGCTCTCCCTGCAGAGCCAGAATACCTCCGCTGCTGCTGCTGCCACCACCATCCCAGCATGGCTTTTTTGATGGTTTCCCAAACTGAGTTTTCCTGCAGTGGCCGCTATGGGCATACATTCTATGGTTGTACACTCTGGGAGTATGCTCTGCTGGCAGCTGACTCACAACCATAGAGCGTACGCCAGAGTGGCCACAGAGTGGCAGTGAACAGGCGCTCACGCGGCTTGGCAATACCCCTAGGTCAGTGAATGGTGCTGTGCCTGGCTGGAAAGGGGGTTTGCTGGGTGGCTCTTCGTGAGTGTGGTCGCTTCATGGCTGCTGTGCTGTGCTGCTGTGACAGCACAACAAGCCGTTCGCCCCTGAGGCTGTGCCTGGCTCTTTGGAAGACCACTTGCAAGAGAGCAGGTGCCGGCAACCCCAAAACAATAAGCTCTCCCCTGATAATAAGGCCTAAGCTATATTTTGTGTGTAACACGGTAAGTCTAGGTACTATTGCTATTGCTAACTGCCTGCTTTTGAAAATTAAGTCTAATATAACCTGGTTACATTTTGGATGCTAACACTACAAATGATTTGATTTTTAAAAAAACTTTTTTCTAAGAGCTTCAGCTACACGGGTTTATATGAACCCGTTCACAATATCTTTTCTCATCCAGTCTTGATAGTGCCGCTCAGTATTTATTGAATACTTTTGGATCTACCAGGATTAGTGGAGATTGAACTCTGAGAAAATTGATATGGCCACCTTTTGACTCTTTCCACCAAGTTCTTCTAGAAAGAAAATGACTGTGTTTTTAAAACTCTGAACTGCAATTGAGAACTCTCTGAACACAGAAATCATTTTCAGGATTTACAGACGTCGGTGAAAACTGGATATTTTTCTGTCTATAAGCAGATTCTGAGGAAAAAAATTACCAACCAACACAAAGTGATGGAAAGGATTAGCCTGCACACATCAAATCTCAGAAACCACCAATAGATTATTCCTTTTATGATAGAAGAGATCAACTACTATCTATTTGTTCCATCCCAGAGTCCCACAATGCCATTTTTAAAATTTACTTTTTCCCCTTCTAAGATGAAATGCTGCAAAAAGTAGGACATAGGAACACTGTAATTATTTATACTTGTATCTAAAAGCAAACAGACCAATAATTGGAAATCCAAATTTCAGTCCCTACCTCTTTACAATTTCTAAGTGAAGTACAGAACGAGTAATGACATTCTGATCTTGCATCTGATCTGATGCAACTTGTCCTATTTTGGCCCCCTTGTGTACAATATCTTCTCTTTTGGATGTGTAATCTGCATACAATAAAGTAAAAATTGATTCATGAATCATATTAATTATAAAATAAATACTGCATTAAAAATCTGGGACATATGAAGGTGATACAGCTAGAAAAAAAAATGAGTTTAATAGCAAGTCATTCATGGATTCCATACAAAGGTGTATTCAGCCAGTTTCTAACAGGTTCTGGAGAACCAGTAAAGGAAATTTTAAGTAGTTCAGGAGAACCGCAAATAGGCCGGCCCCGCCCCTGCTGCCGCCCAGCCTCCCAGCTGATCTTCGTTTGTTGCGCCGAACAGGAGAACAGAGCTGGAAAGCATGTTAGTGGGGCAGGGAGGGAATGAGGATTTTGCAGTAATCTTCCCCAGGAGTGGGGGGATGGGTATTTTGCAGTATCCTTCCCCTGCCATGCCCATCAAACCATGCCCACCAAACCACACCATGCCCACCAAGCCATGGCCACAGAAGCGTAGTAAAAAAAAATGAATCCCACCACTGGTTCCATAGCTTTCATCAAAATGATGTAGAGTTGCACTATCATTTCACAGTTTCCATCTCCTTCATTCATGCATTTGATGCCATATTGTACATAGAAAAGGAACAGAGTTTGTATTGCATTGCATAATACCACTTTCCTCATATGCCTCATTTTGCCCCTCTCTGCAGACACCTCTGTCTGAGAACCACCTGACTGTTATCAAAACACTGTACAGGCATCTTCACCCAAGGCTGACAAATGAGCGTTCATACAGAAAAAGATTCATTGCAGTGGCCAGGGGGCGAAGTTGTGACAAAGTCTTATACCATAAAACTATTGTTTAATGTTTAAATGTTACGAAAACTTAATTTGTTGCCATAATTTAAGAGTTGGTTTCTAAATCCTTCAAGACAAACCACACAGATTAGAGACAGTGCCATAAATATCATACATCTATTTTTTTTTCCTGCAAAAGGCCTATAGATTTGAATATAGATGTTGTGGGGGGGAAAACCCCAGCCTAAATTCCCCATTCATTTTCTCATATACAGGTGAAGAATGACTTTGTGTATTTCCATAATGGGGAAACCATAGAGATGGATGCATCGGGGTGTCAGAAATGTTTGCACATAATATCATGGGAGAATATGTAAAAAACTAATCTTTTGGATGTGATCATGTGCTGTATATAAAAAGGATCATTTGCTAGCTAATTAGTCCTGCCCTTGATAAGGCTTTTATACTTTTTAATGTATTTATTAACTATTTTTAGTTCTGATGTACTCTGCTCAGAGTTGTTTTTTGTCAGATTGGCAGCTATATAAATTGGTAATTAATCCTCCTCTTTCTCTTCCTCTTCCTCTTCCTCCTCCTCCTCCTCCTCCTCCTCCTCCCCTCCTCCTCCTCCTCCTCCTCCTCCTCCTCTTTGTGAAGGACTCAATATATGATAAAAATGCCAAATCCAGCCCTAAAACTAACCAATGAAATGTGTGACTAACAATGGATTTTTTAAAAAATGGCAGAGCATTAAGCTGTACCGTATATACTCGAGTATAAGCCGAGTTTTTCAGCCCACTTTTTGGGCTGAAAAAAGCCGCCTCGGCTTATACTCGAGTCTACAACTGGATCCGGCAGTGCTGTTGCCTGTTGGAGGAGGAGGAGGCGAACCAGCCTGCCACCCGCCGGCCACCGCCAGGCCCGCCGCTCTTCCCGCCCCCTTCCAAGCCCCACAGTCCAGCGGACGCAGCAGAAGCAGCCCCGGGGCTCCGCTGCCACTCCCTGCATTTTGTGGACGGGGTCTCGCAGGAAGGAATCCCCTCTCCAAGGGATCCCTGTCCAGAAAATGCGGGGAGCGGCAGCGGAGCCCTGGGGCTGTTTCTGCTCCGTCCGCTTCCTCTCTGCTCTCCTGTCGCCAGCTGGTGGGGCTGACCCTGATCCATAAACACTGCCGAATTCAGCCTCGGATCTTTGTCGGGACCTCTTTCTGGTCCGCCTCTGAAGTCCATATTCTCCATAGTCTCTCGAACTGCTCCCCCCCACCTCCAGTTTCTTCCTAGTTTGATCCCACGCGCCGCTAACCTAGGAACCGCATACCTCCCAGCAGTTTTTTCAGGCTGCTCCCAGATGGGAAGGGAGGGGGATTGTAAACCCCTTCCACACCCTGGCTCCTTTTCTTTCCTCCAGAGTTCGGGCTCTCTTTCTTTCTTTCTTTGAAAGAGAAGCCCAAATTAGCCAAAGGGGGGAAAGCGAGCGAGCGAGCGAAGCAGGTGGGAGGGGGAAAGGGTCCCTGTGAAGTCCTGCGGCCAAGGAGCGCTGCCTGCTTTTTAAGAAAACCTGGAAGGGGAAGAGGGCGGGTTTTTTTTCCCCTCCCTTTTTCTTTTCGTTCCCGTGGCTCAGCCTCTCCTTTCCTTGGGGGCCGCTGACCTAGGAACCGCATACCTCCCAGCAGTTTTTTCAGGCTGCTCCCAGATGGGAAGGGAGGAGGGATTGTAAACCCCTTCCACACCCTGGCTCCTTTTCCTTCCTCCAGAGTTCGGGCTCTCTTTCTTTCTTTCTTTGAAAGAGAAGCCCAAATTAGCCAAAGGGGGGAAAAGCGAGCGAGGCGAGCGAAGCAGTGGGAGGGGGAAAGGTCCCTGTGAAGCCCTGCGGCCAAGGAGCGCTGCCTGCTTTTTAAGAAAACCTGGAAGGGGAAGAGGCAGGTTTTTTCCCCCTCCCTTTTTCTTTTCGTTCCCATGGCTCAGCCTCTCCTTTCCTTGGGGCCGTCACGTTTACTGTTTGCAGTTCCTTTCTTCGTATAAAAACCCCTCTGGCTCCAACGGGACCTCTTCCAAGAATACCGGGCGCAAAACTGCACTCATTTTCTGAAAGGTGGCCACGATCCCCAGTGGAAAGGCGTTATTCCCCTCAGTTGTGAGGGCAATGCTGCTCGCGACTTTCCCCTAAATGTTGAGAAAACTTTTCGCCGCTGTCCTCCTCGGCTCATTTGGGAAGGACGATTGTAACAGGTTGAGATTTCCTTTCAAAACAAAACAAAACCAACCCCTCCCCCGGTCCCAATGTTTCAAACAACCCCCTTTCCTGCTGGGAAGAGCCCAGCCAACCCCCCGTCCCTTCCCATTCGAAAGGGAAGCTCGTATCACCTTCTAGAGAAAGTGGCAAATGCCCTCCGTGACTTCCTTGGTTTCTCTCCGGGCTCTGCTCTTCGGCATTGCCCTTGGGGAAAACTGCTGCGGTTTTGTTTCCGTGAATATATTAACAGGCGCGCGGAAAGCAACTAAGCCAAGGAGCGTACAAAGTCCAGCCAAGCAAGTCTAGTTTCCTGGGGTCCCTTGCTCGCATCGCTTTCCCCCCTTTGGCTAATTTGGGGCTTCTCCTTTCAAGAAAAGAAAAAAAGAAAGAAAGAAAGAGAGCCTGAACTCTGGAAGAGGAGGAGCCAGGGTGTAGAGGGGTTTACAATCCCCCTCCCTTCCCATCTGGGAGCAGCCTGAAAAACTGCTGCCCGCCACACCTGCACCCCAAACAGAGCTGGGTCCAATCAGCCTTTTTTTCCCCTTTTTATGCCCTGTCCTCAGACGTGCGGGCGCGCATGGCTGTGAACTTGCCCACTTAGACGTCGAGGTTGCCGCGTGCACTCTTGTATTTTCCCCTTCCTCTTACGTGCCCCCCTTGGTGCAGCGGAGCTAACGCTGGTGAAAGGAGTGGGGTGGACACAACTGGTAAATTATAAACCACAGATTTTATCCTATTTAATCTTTAATGGTATCAAATTTAGCTATAAGAAGAGAAAGAAAGAGGGAGTGTGTGCACAGAGTGGTGGATTTTCTAAAATCCCATTGAATCCAGAGGAGGGAAGAGAGAAAGAAAGAAGGAGTGTGTGCACAGGAGTGGGGATTTTCTAAAAATCCCATTGAATCCAGAGGAGGGAAAGAGAGAAAGAAAGAAGGAGTGTGTGCACAGGAGTGGGGATTTTCTAAAAATCCCATTGAATCCAGAGGAGGGAAGAGAGAAAGAAAGAAGAAGTGTGTGCACAGGAGTGGGGATTTTCTAAAAAATCCCATTGAATCCAGAGGAGGGAAGAGAGAAAGAAAGAAGAAGTGTGTGCACAGGAGTGGGGATTTTCTAAAAACCCCATTGAATCCAGAGGAGGGAAGAGAGAAAGAAAGAAGGAGTGTATGAGGGTGGGAGATTTCCTAAACCCCATTGAATCCAGAGGGGGGAGGAAAGAAAGAAAGAAGAAGTGGTGTGCACAGGAGTGTGGATTTTCTAAAAATCCCATTGAATCCAGAGGAGGGAAGAGAGAAAGAAAGAAGGAGTGTGTGCACAGGAGTGGGGATTTTCTAAAAACCCCATTGAAATCCAGAGGAGGGAAGAGAGAAAGAAAGAAGGAGTGTAATGAGGGTGGGAGATTTCCTAAACCCCATTGAATCCAGAGGAGGGAAGAAAGAAAGAAAGAATAAGTGTGTGCACAGGAGTGGGGATTTTCTAAAAACCCCATTGAATCCAGAGGAGGGAAGAAAGAAGAAAGAAAGAAAGAAGGAGTGTGTAGTACAGGAGTGGGGAATTTTCTAAAATCCCATTGAATCCAGAGGAGGGAAGAGAGAAAGAAAGAAGGAGTGTGTGCACAGGAGTGGGGATTTTCTAAAAACCCCATTGAATCCAGAGGAGGGAAGAAAGAAAGAAAGAAAGAAGGAGTGTGTGCACAGGAGTGGGGATTTTCTAAAAACCCATTGATCCAGAGGAGGGAAGAAAGAAAGAAAGAAGGAGTGTATGAGGGTGGGAGATTTCCTAAACCCCATTGAATCCAGAGGAGGGAAGAAAGAAAGAAAGAAAGAAGAAGTGTGTGCACAGGAGTGGGGATTTTTCTAAAATCCCATTGAATCCAGAGGAGGGAAGAGAAAGAAAGAAGGAGTGTGTGCACAGAGTGGGGATTTTCTAAAAATCCCATTGAATCCAGAGGAGGGAAGAGAAAAAAGAAGGGTGTGTGCACAGGAGTGGGGATTTTCTAAAAATCCCATTGAATCCAAGGAGGAAGAGAGAAAGAAAGAAGGAGTGTATGAGGGTGGGATTTCCTAAACCCCATTGAATCCAGAGGAGGAAGAAAGAAAGAAGAAAGAGGGAGTGTGTGCACAGGAGTGTGGATTTTCTAAAAATCCCATTGAATCCGAGGAGGGAAGAGAGAAAGAAAGAAGGATGTGTGCACAGGAGTGGGGATTTTCTAAAAACCCCATTGAATCCAAGGGAGAAGAGAGAAAGAGAAGATGAGGGTGGGAGATTTCCTAAACCCCATTGAATCCAGAGGAGGAAGAAGAAAGAAAGAAAAGTGTGTGGACAGGAGTGGGGATTTTCTAAAAATTCCATTGAATCCAGAGGAGGGAAGAGAGAAAGAAAGAAGGATGTGTGCACAGAGTGGGGATTTTCTAAAAACCCCATTGAATCCAGAGGAGGAAGAAAGAAAGAAAGAAAGAAGTGTGTGCACAGGAGTGGGATTTTCTAAAAATCCCATTGAATCCAGAGGAGGAGAGAAAAAGAAGAAGTGTGCACAGGAGTGGGATTTTCTAAAAATCCCATTGAATCCAGGAGGGAAGAAAGAGAAAGAAGGAGTGTGTGCACAGGAGTGGGGATTTTCTAAAAATCCCATTGAATCAAGAGGAGGGAGAGAGAAAGAAGAAGAATGTGTGCACAGGAGTGGGATTTTCTAAAAATCCCATTGAATCCAGAGGAGGAAGAAGAAAGAAAGAAGAAGTTTGTGCACAGGCGTGGGACTTTCTAAAAACCCTATTGAATCCAGAGGAGGAAGAGAGAAAGAAAGAAGGAGTGTGTGCACAGGAGTGGGGATTTTCTAAAAATCCCATTGAATCCAGAGGAGGGAAGAGAGAAAGAAAGAAGAAGTGTGTGCACAGGAGTGGGATTTTCTAAAAACCCATTGAATCCAGAGGAGGAAGAGAAAAGAAAGAAGTGTGTGTGCTCAGGAGTGGGGATTTTCTAAAAACCCCATTGAATCCAGAGGAGGGAAGAAAGAAAAAGAAGGAGTGTATGAGGGTGGGAGATTTCCTAAACCCCATTGAATCCAGAGGAGGGAAGAAGAAAGAAAGAAGAAGTATGTGCACAGGAGTGGGGATTTTCTAAAATCCCATTGAATCCAGAGGGGGAAAGAAAGAAGAAGGAGTGTGCACAGGAGTGGGATTTTCTAAAACCCCATTGAATCCAGAGGAGGGAAGAGAGAAAGAAAGAAGAGTGTGTGCACAGGAGTGGGATTTTCTAAAAACCCCATTGAATCCAAGAGGGAAGAAAGAAAGAAGAAGAAGGAGTGTGTGCACAGGAGTGGGGATTTTCTAAAATCCCATTGAATCCAGAGGAGGGAGAGAGAAAGAAGAAGGAGTGTGTGCACAGGAGTGGGGATTTTCTAAAAACCCCATTGAATCCAGAGGAGGGAAGAGAAAAGAGAAGGAGTGTGTGCACAGGAGTGGGATTTTCTAAAAATCCCATTGAATCCAGAGGGGGAGAGAGAAAGAAGAAGAAGTATGTGCACAGGAGTGTGGATTTCTAAAAATCCCATTGAATCCAGAGGAGGAGAAGAAAGAAAAGAGTCTGTGCACAGAGTGGGGATTTTCTAAAAATCCCATTGATCCAGAGGAGGGAAGAGAGAAAGAAAGAAAGTGTGTGCACAGGATGTGGATTTTCTAAAAATCCCATTGAATCCAGAGGAGAAGAAGAAAAAGAAGGAGTGTATGAGGTGGGAGATTTCCTAAACCCCATTGAATCCAAGGAGGGAAGAAAGAAAGAAAGAAGAGTGTGTGCACAGGAGTGGGGATTTCTAAAACCCCATTGAATCCAGAGGAGGAAGAAAGAAAGAGAGATGGTGTGTTCACAGGAGTGGGATTTTCTAAAAACCCATTGAATCCAGGAGGGAAGAGAAAGAAGAAGAAGTGTGTGCACAGGATGTGGATTTTCTAAAATCCCATTGAATCCAGAGGAGGGAAGAGAGAAGAAAGAAGGAGTGTGTGCACAGGATGTGGATTTTTTAAAATCCCATTGAATCCAGAGGAGGGAGAGAGAAAGAAAGAAAGTGTGTGCACAGGAGTGGGGATTTTCTAAAATCCCATTGAATCCAGAGGAGGGAAGAGAGAAAGAAACAAAGTTTGTGCACAGGCGTGGGGATTTTCTAAAAACCCTATTGAATCCCGAGGAGGGAAGAGAGAAGAAGAAGGAGTGTGTGCACAGGAGTGGGGATTTTCTAAAAAACCCATTGAATCCAGAGGAGGGAAGAGAGAAAGAAGAAGAATGTGTGCACAGGATGTGGATTTTCTAAAAATCCCATTGAATCCAGAGGAGGGAAGAGAAAGAAAGAAGGAGTGTGCACAGGAGTGTGGATTTTTTAAAAATCCCATTGAATCCAGAGGGGAAGAGAAGAAAGAAGAAGTGTTGCACAGGAGTGGGGATTTTCTAAAAATCCCTTGAATCCAGAGGAGGAAGAGAGAAAGAAACAAGAAGTTTGTGCACCAGGCGTGGGATTTTCTAAAAACCCTATTGAATCCAGAGGAGGGAAGAGAGAAAGAAGAAGGAGTTGTTGCACGAGTGGGGATTTTCTAAAAATCCCATTGAATCCAGAGAGGGAAGAGAGAAAGAAGAATGTGTGCACAGGAGTGGGATTTTCTAAAAATCCCATTGAATCCAGAGGAGGGAAGAGAGAAAGAAAGAAGGAGTGTGTGCACAGAGTGGGATTTTCTAAAAACCCCCATTGATCCAGAGGAGGGAAAAAGAAACGAAAGAAGGAGTGTATTAGGGTGGAGATTTCCTAAACCCCATTGAATCCAGAGGAGGGAAGAAAGAAAGAAAGAAGAAGTGTGTGCACAGGAGTGGGATTTTCTAAATCCCATTGAATCCAGAGGAGGGAAGAGAGAAAGAAAGAGGGTGTGTGCACAGGATGGGGATTTTCTAAAAACCCCATTGAATCCAGAGAGGGAAGAGAAAGAAAGAAGGAGTGTGTGCACAGGAGTGGGATTTTCTAAAAACCCCATTGAATCCAAGGAGGGAAAAAGAAAGAAAGAAAGAAGAGTGTGTGCACAGGAGTGGGGATTTTCTAAAACCCCATTGAATCCAGAGGGGGAAGAGAAAGAAGAAGGAGTGTGTGCACAGAGTGGGGATTTCTAAAAATCCCATTGAATCCAGAGGAGGGAGAGAGAAAGAAGAGTGTGTGCACAGGAGTGGGGATTTTCTAAAAAGCCCATTGAATCCAGAGGAGGGAAGAAAGAAAGAGAGAAGGAGTGTGCACAGAGTGTGATTTTCTAAAAATCCCATTGAATCCAGAGGAGGGAAGAAAGAAAGAATGAAAAGTAGGTGCACCGGAGTGGGGATTTTCTAAAAACCCCATTGAATCCAGAGGAGGGAAGAAAGAAAGAAGGAGTGTTGCACAGGAGTGGGGATTTTCTAAAAATCCCATTGTATCCAGAGGAGGGAAGGAAAAGAAAGGAGTGTGTGCACAGGAGTGGGGATTTTCTAAAACCCCATGAATCCAGAGGAGGGAAGAAAGGAAGAAAGAAAGAAAGAAGGATGTGTGCACAGGAGTGGGGATTTTCTAAAAACCCCATTGAATCCAGAGGAGGGAAGAAAGAAAAGAAGAGTGAGTGTACAGGAGTGGGGATTTTCTAAAAATCCCATTGAATCCAGAGAGGGAAGAGAGAAAGAAAGAAAAGTGTGTGCACAGGATGGGGATTTCTAAAAAGCCCATTGAATCCAGAGGAGGGAAGAGAGAAAGAAGAAGAAGTGTGTGCACAGGAGTGGGGATTTTCTAAAAACCCCATTGAATCCAGAGGAGGGAAGAGAGAAAGAAAGAAGGATGGTGTGCACAGGAGTGGTGGATTTTCTAAAAATCCCATTGAATCCAGAGGAGGTAAGAGAGAAAGAAGAAGTGTGTGCACAGGAGTGGGGATTTTCTAAAAATCCCATTGAATCCAGAGGGGGAAGAGAGAAGAAGAAGGAGTGTGTGCACAGGACAGTGGGGATTTTCTAAAACCCCATTGAATCCAGAGGAGGGAAGAAAAAAGAAAAGAGTGTATGAGGGTGGGAGATTCCTAAACCCCATGAATCCAGAGGAGGGAAGAAAGAAAGAAAAAGAAGTGTGTGCACGGAGTGGGATTTTCTAAAAATCCCATTGAATCCAGAGGAGGGAAGAGAGAAAGAAAGAAGAGTGTGTGCACAGAGTGGGATTTTCTAAAAATCCCATTGATCCAGAGGAGGGAAGAGAGAAAGAAGAAGGTGTTTGCACAGGAGTGGGGATTTTCTAAAAACCCCATTGAATCCAGAGGAGGGAAGAAGAAAGAAAGAAGAAGTGTGTACACAGGAGTGGGGATTTTCTAAAAATCCATTGAATCCAGAGAGGGAAGAAAGAAAGAAAGAAAGAGAAGAGTTGGTGCCCAGGAGTGGGATTTTCTAAAAATCCCATTGACTCCAAGGAGGAAGAGAGAAAGAAAGAAGAGTGTGTGCACAGGAGTGGGGATTTTCTAAAAACCCCATTGAATCCAGAGGAGGAAGAGAGAAAAAGAAGGAGTGTATAGGTGGGAGATTTCCTAACCCATTGAATCCAGAGGAGGAAGAAAGAAAGAAGAAAGAAGAGTGTGTGCACAGGAGTGGGGATTTTCTAAAAATCCCATTGAATCCAGAGGAGGAAGAGAGAAAGAAGAGTGTGTGCACAGGAGTGGGGATTTTCTAAAAACCCATGGAATCCAGAGAGGAAGAAGTAAGAAAGAAGGAGTTGTGTGCACAGGAGTTGTGGATTTTCTAAAATCCCATTGAATCCAGAAGGAGGGAGAAGAAAGAAAGAGTGTGTGCACAGGAGTGGGGATTTTCTAAAAATCCCATTGAATCCATAGGAGGAAGAGAGAAAGAAAGAAGGAGTGGTTGTGCACAGGAGTGGGGATTTTCTAAAAACCCCATTGAATCCAGAGGAGGAAGAAAGAAAGAAGAAGAAGTGTGTGCACAGGAGTGGGGATTTTCTAAAAAGCCCATTGAATCCAGAGGAGGGAAGAGAGAAAGAAGAAGGAGTGTGTGCACAGGAGTGGGATTTTCTAAAACCCCATTGAATCCAGAGGAGGGAAGAGAGAAGAAAGAAGTGTGTGCACAGGAGTGGGGATTTTCTAAAAATCCCATTGAATCCAGAGGAGGGAGAGAGAAAGAAAGAGGAGTGTGTGCACAGGAGTGGGGATTTTCTAAAAACCCCATTGAATCAGAGGAGGGAAGAAAGAAAGAAAGAAGGAGTGTAGAGGGTGGGAGATTTCCTAAACCCCATTGAATCCAGAGAGGGAAGAAAGAAAGAAAAAGAGTGTGTGCACAGGAGTGGGGTTTTCTAAAAATCCCATTGAATCCAGAGGAGGAAGATAGAAAGAAAGAAGGAGTGTGTGCACAGGAGTGGGGATTTTCTAAAAACCCCATTGATCCAGAGAGGAAGAGAGAAAGAAGGAGTGTGTGCACAGGAGTGGGATTTTCTAAAAACCCCATTGATCCAGAGGAGGGAAGAAAGAAAGAAGCAAGAAGGAGTGTGTGCACAGGAGTGGGGATTTTCTAAAAACCCCATTGAATCCAGAGGAGGAAGAGAGAAAGAAGAAGGAGTGTGTGGCACAGGAGTGGGATTTTCTAAAAATCCCATGAATCCAGAGGGGAAGAGAGAAAGAAAGAAGGAGTGTGTGCACAGGATGGGGATTTTCTAAAAAGCCCATTGAATCCAGAGAAGGGAAGAAAGAAAGAGAGAGGAGTGTGTGCACAGGAGTGTGGATTTTCTAAAATCCCATGAATCCAGAGGAGGGAAAGAAAGAATGAAGAAGTATGTGCACCGGAGTGGGGATTTTAAAAACCCCATTGAATCCAGAGGAGGCAAAAGAAAGAAAGAAGGTGTGTGCACAGGAGTGGGGATTTTCTAAAATCCCATTGAATCCAGAGGAGGGAAGAGAAAGAAAGAGGATGTGTGCACCGGAGTGGGGATTTTCTAAAATCCCATTGTATCCAGAGGAGGGAAGAGAGAAAGAAAGGAGTGTGTGCACAGAGTGGGGATTTTCTAAAAACCCATTGAATCCAGGAGGAAAGGAAAAGAAAGAAAGAAGGAGTGCACAGGCGTGGGGATTTTCTAAAACCCCATTGAATCCAGAGGAGAGGAGAGAAAGAAAGAAGAGTGTGTGCACAGGAGTGGGGATTTCTAAAAATCCCTTTGATCCAGAGGAGGAAGAGAGAAAGAAAGAAGGAGTGTAGAGGGTGAGATTTCCTAAACCCCATTGAATCCAGAGGAGGGAAGAAAGAAAGAAGAAGAGTGTGTGCACAGGAGTGGATTTTCTAAAAACCCCATTGAATCCAGAGAGGGAAAAGAAAGAGAGAAGGAGTGTGTGCACAGAGTGGGGATTTCTAAAAATCCCATTGAATCCAGAGGAGGGAAGAGAAAGAAGAAGATGTTGCACAGGTGTGGATTTTCTAAAAATCCCATTGAATCCAGAGGGGAAGAGAGAAGAAAGAAGGAGTGTGTGCACAGGAGTGTGGATTTTCTAAAATCCCTTGAATCCAGAGGAGAAGAGAGAAAGAAAGAAGAAGTGTGTGCACAGGAGTGGGGATTTTCTAAAAATCCCATTGAATCCAGAGGAGGAGAAAGAAGAAGAGTTTGTGCACAGGCGTGGGGATTTTCTAAAAACCCTATTGAATCCAGGAGGGAAGAGAGAAAGAAAGAAGGAGTGTGTGCACAGAGTGGGATTTTCTAAAACCCATTGAATCCAGAGGAGGAAGAGAGAAAGAAAGAAGGAGTGTGTGCACAGTAGTGTGGATTTTCTAAAATCCCATTGAATCCGAGAGGGAAGAGAGAAAGAAAGAAGGAGTGTATGAGGGTGGAGATTTCCTAAACCCCATTGAATCCAGAGAGGGAGAGAGAAAGAGAGAAGGAGTGTGTGCACAGGAGTGGGGATTTTCTAAAAATCCCATTGAATCCAGAGGAGGAAGAGAGAAAGAAGAAGAAGTGTGTGCACGGAGTTGGATTTTCTAAAAATCCCATTGAATCCAGAGGAGGGAAGAGAGAAAGAAGAGGAGTGTGTGCACAGGATGTTGATTTTCTAAAAATCCCATTGAATCCAAGGAGGGAAGAGAGAAAGAAAGAAGGAGTGTGGTGCACAGGAGTGGGGATTTTCTAAAAACCCATTGAATCCAGAGGAGGAAGAGAGAAGAAAGAAAGTGTGTGCACAGGAGTGGGGATTTTCTAAAAATCCCATTGATCCAGAGAGAAGAGAGAAAGAAAGAAGGAGTGTTGCACAGGATTGTGGATTTTCTAAAAATCCCATTGAATCCAAGGAGAAGAAGAAGAAAGAAGAAGTGTGTGCACAGGAGTGGGGATTTTCTAAAAACCCCACTGAATCCAGAGGAGGGAAGAAGAAAGAAAAGAAAGAAGGAGTGTGTGCACAGGAGTGGGATTTTCTAAAAATCCCATTGAATCCAAGGAGGGAAGAGAAAGAAAGAAGGAGTGTGGCACATGAGTGGGATTTTCTAAAATCCCATTGAATCCAGAGGAGGGAAGAGAGAAAGAGAAGGATGTGTGCACAGGAGTGGGA